>NW_027168246.1:333673-667347 GCF_040954835.1 Lepisosteus oculatus
GAGTGTTGGTTTTTCTGTAGGGGATACTGGAGCACTACTGTCCTGCTTGTTTCACTCCTCTGTTCAACAGTGTACTATAGAGCAATGTATATGGGAAGATGGCAGGAGGCCACAGGAGTATTGGGACAGCAAGTTTTACTTGCCGAGTACCAGATTTTAATGGGTGGTTTGATCCCAGATCTATTGGGTTGAAATATTATGCATTACAAAGAATGACTATGCAGAACAGGGTATCACGTGGCTTCAACTGGCTGTGATCACTCAGTATGTTGATGGTATTCTGAGTGCTTCCCCTGACGAGGAAACCCACAAGTCTGAGTTGCTTCAGCTTTAGAGTGTCTAATAGAAGCAGTTATGATAAGGCCCTTTTGTGTCTAGCATTGTGGAATTTTAACAGGGCCTGGGTAATATGTTTTTTACAGGGTGAGCACAACTCTTAACAGATCTGCTTAAGGGGGGAGTGCAGTACAAGGACAAGATTGCCTTGGTTCCTGCAGCAAAAGCCGCCTTTAATAATTTGAAACAAGTTCTCTTACAGGTGCTGAGACTGGGGTTTCCTCAGATGGATCAACCATTCCTTTGTATTATTGCAAGTAGCTGACAGAAGCCACCCAAGGAGCCCGCGAGCAGGTCCTGGAGGCGTGGGGACCACCACCTGAAGGAGGGCACGACCTCATCCCAGGAGAGTGGGTGTGGATCAGGAAATTTCCTTCACAGGTTCTCCAGCCCAGGTGGGACGGACCCTACCAGATCCTGTTGACAACCGAGTCTGCGGTTCGAGTGGAAGGAAAAGATCGCTGGATCCACGCGCCACACTGCCGACGAGCCTCATCCCCATTTACAGACCCAGAATGAAATCATTTCTGTCAATAATGATAATTGTTGCTGTAGAACTATGTTCCGCAGGGATTAATGATCATCTCTCCCACAAAGGAGAACATGGAATTAATTCCTTTTTAGGCCTCTCCTATCTGACAGCTAAGAAAACCAACCAAAGTGCCTGCTGGGTGTGTGCCGCATTACCCAAATATGTACAGGGAGGACTTCCTATGGGAGCCATTACTTGGCGTCGCGAGGAAGTCATAGGCATGATCATTTGGAGGGATAATTTAGGAGATTTTAATATGACAAACTATGGGGGGTTGCCATAACACGACTTTAACCTGCACAACATTACAATATCTACAGGAGCGAGGCTTAGAGCCCACGAGTTTCACAGGCTCTTACGCTCCTAAATATAACAGAAGCCATACACCACCATACCTGACTCTCAATAAGGAACGTGAGGGAAACATATGTTTTCAGCACACTAATTGGTCTGCACTTGGTTGGATGGAGTCGTTGCAACCTTACCAGCGCTGCAAATATATCCACCTCTACCTCCCAAATTCCAGGATGGGATCGGCACACCCCACAATTCGGTATAAGCTTCTTATTTTCAGAGGCATGGGGAGCGCCAAACGGAACATATTTCATTTGTGGAAATCGAGCCTACCCATGGCTGCCAGCCCAGTGGTCTGGCTCATGTTATTTAGGATATGTGGTTCCTCATATCCGTGTTCAAACCCACAGCCCCTTCAGACCTAAACACAGACCACAAAGAAAATTGGCTGATTGGGAATATTATTTAGGTATAATATTTCCACAAGCCGGCATGAACTTTCTGAGTCGAGAGTTAATTCAAATGGCCTCGACTTTAGAAGAATTAGCAAAGTCTACCTCATCTAGTCTGAAGGCTGTTAATGATGAGATGGTAGCCCTCAGAACAGTGGCCATGCAGAACCGACTAGCTTTAGATTATGTACTGGCGGCCCAAGGAGGAACTTGTGCAGTAATTGGCACTGAATGCTGCACATATATTCCTGATAATTCTGAGCACATCTCAGATCTGGCCCAACACATTTACAATGAGGGACAGAAATATCAGGACTATTATACTGAAAATTGGGGAATTGGGTTTTGGGTAAAGTCTGTGTTTGGGGCCTGGGGTGGAACCTTTTTATAGTGTTTATCTGTAGATTGTTTATATGTATAATTGTAATCATCACGTGCACAAAAACATGTATCACATCTTGCCATAACCGCGGAACGTACAATGTCATGGCAATACATACCTGTTCGCCAAGAAAGGAAAGATCTGCCCTGACATTGTATGTATAAAAATAGGCTACACTGACGTATGCCATATTTTATAAGGGGGGAATGAAGAAAGATGTGAAGACGGGGGTTTGAATTTAATCCTTTCTGTAGGGGGTTTAGACTTCTAAGTCACAAGCTGGGGTTTATGGCAGGAAAGGGGGTTAACTGATAAGGATTGCAGATGCCAGCTAGGAACCCCCCTGGGTGTAATCTTAAACTGACCATTTGCCCAGAACATCGTAAACTGGCCAAATACCATGAACCCCCCTCTTTACCATCATACCGAGTGACGTCAGAAACGGAGAAGAAAACACTATATAACCCAAAAGTTTGTAACAGTACGTTGAACAATACTTCGGTTTTGTTGTTTCTTGCGGGAAACAAGACTTCGGCTTTATTGTTCCTTGCATGCAATAAACTCATCTGTTTCACTTAATCTCGGGATCAAGAACTTTATTTCTTCTGTTACAACACATGTTTGGAAATGTTTTTATTTTGATTGCTGATTGCTAGATACTGTATGTTTAATAGGCATGCTGTTAATATTTTCTACAAGAGCCAAATAAGACAGTTATGCTGTAGTAAGTTCTATGTAAGTTATATAACATAAGTTATATTTTGTTCTGAGGTCAATTTGAATCTCATACTAAATAACTGGTGTCCTTTTATCTGAGAAACACTACCTGATTGATCACCTGATGCCTAGAAATTAGCATGCACAGTAGCCCAGCGTTTAGCATTGCTAGCTCAAAGTGCTGAGGCCCTGGGTACACTTCTGGACCTGGGGTGCTATCTGTATGGAGCTTGTATGTTCTCCCCATGTTTGCATGAGTTTGCTTTGGGTGCTCCGGCTTCCTCCCACAGTTCAAAGAACTACTGGTAGGTTAATTGGCTTCTGGGATAATTGGTGAGTGTCTGTGTCTTCCCTGCATTGGACTACCATCCAGTCCCAGGTATCTCCTGCTTATTACTTTCTGAGGCTCTGGCTCCCCCGTGCCCCGCGACCCCCTGACCCCCTGACCCTGAATTGGATGAAGCGGTTAGAAAATGGGTGGTTTCTGTTATGCTCTGGTCATGCTCTGCCATAGCAACAACTTGTAAAAAATGCAGATGCTAGGATTTAACTCAAAGAAGGAGCTCAGATCACTGTGTTGGCATCACTGTACAGGTGTCCGGTGTGTTTTAGAACATATGTTAAAATCTTATTTACTAACTTCTAGACTTTTTACCCCCCATATCAGTCTGCAGGTGCACAGTGGTCTGTGGACACCCTCCTTGCTCTGTCGTAAAACAGGAAATAAAAAGCAACTGGTTTTGACTTTAATGCACTGAGACTGTGGAACTCACAGAACTCTCTTGTCAGAAAGGCAGCTTCTAACAGCTTTTAAGTGAAGACTAAGAACACTTTTCTATTTTATTAAAATAGATTATATATGTTTTGTTTAAATATATGTTATAAATGTTAAAACGACAGCTCGTATAAGCTTGTATTTTTACCTTTCGATCATTTTTAGAATTGCTTTGAGTTGCTTTTACCATGATAAACAGTACAAAATATGAGGTGTTGAACTTGTCTAAAGTTTAAAAGCGCTTTATGACGTAAAGTGTGATGACAGTCCTTGGCGGTCTATGTAACAATTCTTCTTGAAGTAGGTCATCGGGCCAACAGTATACAAACATTACAGCTCAAGTGCTTTTGTATCTGAACGCTTTTAGGTAAGTTATTTAGCAGCTGCGGTATTAATAATGATTTTAATGGCAAATTCAATTGCAGGTAAAATAAAAATGGCGGATAACTTTCTTTCTAGCTTCGTGAAGCGGTCGCGCTATATTATACATATATACCATAATAAGAAACATAATATGTACAGTAGAATTTTTCACTTTAAGCTGGCATTATCCAGAACCGGGTCAGGGCCCGGACCCGGACCGTGCAGTGTGGTCCGTCGGCCTTCTAAAGATGTTTAGGAGATCGAGGCGCCCTTGGATTTGATTAGAAACTTGCATAATTTCTTAACTTGACCCCATTATCTTAAAAAAAAACGGCCAGGCCAAGACCAAAGCATGAAGGCTGCGAGGATCGGGGGACTCTCATTTTTGGTCACAGCGTACAGTAGTAGATCAGTAACCTCTGTTTATCGTGATAACCTTTAATTATTTTCCAGTACTTTTTTAAATGATAAAACACATTGTCTCGCCAGTTTTGCTAAAGATACGGTTTTAGTGTTTACGCATAAATTTGTAAGCCGTAGGTTTAAATCTCGTGGTCTAATTTTCTGCATTTTCATCGTAAGGGAAGGCGCTCGTTTGCGATTTACGCGCTGAATATTGTAAGCAGAGGAGCCTTAAGGCACAGCCTCGCCTTAACACCATCGTTTGCATTGTCATTGTCATCCAGAAAAGCAGTCGTAAGAAAATGAATCTGTGGCGGCTCCGAACATTAAAAAAACTATATCTAGACTGCAAATACATCCCAATCTTACTATCAACACGTTTTAAGACCCCTCTCCTTTCCACCGGTATACAAGCTAAGAGAGAAATATTGGAAATCCCATCTGAAGTAGCCCTCGTCTCACCTTCGGAGCTGTGAGCGATGGGGATCATAATTAAAAGGGGTACAGTTACTTTGAAAATGTGTATGTGATACTTAAATTTAAATAAAATAAAAAGATAAATTATATAACACAGACTGCTATCTATGTCCATGTGTTTAAGACGTATGAATCGGTTTTAAAACAGGCACACCCCTTCTCACAAATCCGACTGGAGTCTCAGTCCGTCGTCGCGATGAATTAGGAGCTCAGATGTAGGCTAAGTGATTGCAATTTACTTATTTAAAAGAACCACTTCAAATCAAAAGGGAGACATTTTGTAATGGTAGTTATCGTATTATAGTATACGATAACTGTATACGTAGTATACGTAATTGTAGATATACAGTACATAAAGGGTATGAATAGGTGTGAGCTTTTACTGTATATTTAATATTTTATCTGACCCACTTGTAGAAACCGCCTACTCAGATTTATTTAAGTGGTCTGCCACCATAAAGACAGAAAAATATAATGACACCCTGTTACATTAACTGTAAAATAAACGCCGTAACTGCGGCCATATGAAAATTTGGATAAAGATTATACAAACATCCTAAGGAGCTCTATGACATATGAGCGTCGTAATAATGGTTGGTGACCTGACGTAACAGTGCTCCCTGAATTACGTGATCTGTATATACCCAAATACAGATATATCACATAGGGAGATGTAGTCAAACATTGCATTGCTATCGTCGTGGTGAACTATTTCTCCGCTGTTTAAAACTTGTTTGGTAAGTGTCATCAAATATGCTTGTCAATTTGTAGCGAAATCGATATACTGTATCATAATCCTTCAGCTATCTATAATGTAGTGAAACGGCTAATTAATATTGATCAATTCCCTTATTCACAGTGACTTTTGCTCAAATCCCTGTTGCATAATGGGTTAATTTTATATAAAAAAACATTTATATCATAGATATAATACAAGCTTTGAAATGAAATAGCACATTTCCAGGTTTCAGTTAAACATTTTTAAAAAAGCTCATGACTTTAAGCATTCTGAACATTGAGAATGTTATTTGGGAAACAAATGTTTATTATAATGTTTATGTTTAGGATCTGTCTCCTACTGAGTCAGCATGCAGCATTCAACACCATTAGGTTTAATATTAAAAAGTTGTGTATTTCCTGAATTGTTTTTTTTTATTCTTTTCTATTAGACCATACTAGACTGTGCAGGATATCATTTATTTGCCATTTTTGCCTTTTCCAGATACCTGGGAAACAAAGCTCATATCTCATTTGCCAATGGAGCCCAGTCCTAAGCCTGGTGCTCTGTCCCCCTCCCCGAAGGACACAGACTCGAATCGACCCGCGCCCTTAAGGCAACAGGATCTGATCTCCACGTACTGCCCGCCTCCCAAGATACAGCTTCTGAAGGACACCTTCCAAGAGAAACTGATGCAGGAAAAGGAGAAAAAAATGATCGCCATGTACAATCGGCGGCAGGAGGCAGCTCTACAGAAGATGAGAAAATGTTTCCAATATGTCAAATACGCTGCGGAGAAGAAGATGGGGAACAGCTATCGCTTCCAAGCCCAACAGGGCCCCGAGAAGAACATTGTGGGGTATGCTCGGTCTTACCCCCTGAAGCCTATGGGTAACAGGAAAGTCTCCGGCCCTGGTGAGGTTCGGGCTGTGGACCGCCCGGACGCACAGAGTGATTCCTTGTTTGCCCCCACCCCGCCTCAGGATGGTCATGAGAGGCCCTGCGAGAGGCCGGGCAGGAGGGGCTCAAGAGTACGCAAACCTAAGGACAGGACTGTCCTCCCCATGGTGGCGACCCCTCCAGGGCAATGCCCTTCTCATGCCAATGGGAAGGAGCACTTTCAGTTGCAAGAGGAGCTACGAAAAGTGGCCGAGGCAGAGGCCGCGCTGAAGGAGGAGCATCGCCGGAGGGAGGCCAGCCTGCAGGATGAGATGCGCCGGAAGGAGGCCATGATGAAGGACGAGATTCGCCAGAAGGAGGCCATGATGCAGGCGAAGCTCTTCAGAGCTCAGGAGGAGCTGAGGATGGTTCCGAGAGAGATGGAAGACTCCAGAGAGGTGGCCGGAAGGGAAAATAGAGGCGAGGCAGAGCGAGCTTTGCCCCAGAGGACCATGGGCCAACCACCGCTCTAAGGCCGTGCCTCTTCTGACCTGCAGAATGGAGAAGCAAAAAGCCTTCACTCCAAGGAAAGCCCTTCCTATCAGAGGAGACAACCTTGATTATGGTTCTCCAATGGAAGATGGCGGATGCGCAGAATCGCACTTTCCCTCTGCGCTTTCCCATCAGGAGAGACGTCAAGTGAGCCCTTGCAGCCGTGGGCTAGAAGACGTCCCCTGTGGAAGGAGAAAGTATCTCAAGAAAGCAAGGCTCCCTGAAAGCGACGTGTCAGCGGCACAGGCCGCGCAGGGCCACTTCAGAAATAACACCACATGTCTGGATGAACAAACTCTGTCAGTGGAAAACAGATATTTGTCCCCTACAAGTCTGATCTGCCCTACCGCTGAGCAATTTCCATATGAGAATAGCCAGAGTGGAAACCCTCAGCTGGTGCCCTGTGAACTGTGTCACGGGAAGTTTGCTGTAGAGAGGCTGGAGAAACACAGCAAGATCTGCAAGAAGCTTCAGAATTCAAAGAGGAAGGTTTTTGACTCTTTCAAGCACAGGGCCAAGGGAACAGAACTGGAGACATACATCCATAAGAAGAAGGTTAAACCGCCAATCGTGGTAAGGGCTATCCTTAAACTCTTTCCAAGCTTCCCTTTTTTTCTCCTAGAGTCAGACTCAGCTTATAAATCAATGTAAACAATAAATAAGTGTTTTATGAAGTACTCTTCTGAAAAACTGCCGCAAAGGCACATTTGCCAGACAGAATAAATGTGTCTTAGTGACTTCTGAATTCTGTTGTAAAAATCTACATATCAAGCAAATAGCACTCACAGGAAACAAAACCATAACTACGTAAATTGTACTCTCTACCCAATGACCTGAAAGGTGGCCCCAGAAAGCTACGTTATTACTGTATTGATATTTTCTTGCCTTGTGAATGGTTTGCGACCAGACTGTGTACGCAGTGCTAGTCTGGACTTTTTCTGGAAGCTGTTTTATTGGTTTCATTTCCTGTTCCCAGCTGAGAAAGAACAACTGGAGGCAGAAGCACGAGGATTTCATTCGGAGCATCAAACAGGCCAGGGAGGTGCAGCAGGTGATCACGCAAGGAGGGAAAGTTGTGAACCTGCCCCAGCCCCCCGCGAATCCAAACCCCGACTACGTGCCCTGCCCTCACTGCGGCCGGCGCTTTTCCCCCAGGCCGGCACAGAGGCACATCCCCAAGTGTCAGCACATCAGGAGCCGCCCTCCTCCTCCTCCTCGCAGATGAAAACTGATGTGAAGAAGAGCAAAAGAGTCATGATCTTGGCTCACGACTCACGTCCTGCTTTTTCTTTTTAGAAACACATTTAGCACAGTTCATCCGTATGATGATGAAAAAAAAATGTTACCTTATTTTAATTAAATGATTTTTTTTTGGTGGATTGGTGTTTGCGTAGCTGTGGTTATTTCAGTTTTTCTCTTATCATTCATACACCTTGACCTCCTAAAAATAATTTTTCAACCTGGAACGTACAATTGGCAGGCAATAGAACAGGTCTCATTGGTCTTGGAACCATCAAAAAGCAGTATTCACACATTCTCGGCATCAATTTTCCTTAAAAACAACTGAAAAAGCAAGGTAAAGAGTGATTGATTTTTTTAATGAAAGTTATTTGATTTAATTTATTTAATTTTCATAATATTTGAAATATGTTGGGATTAATGTGACTCAATATTATCTGCAGCTCTTACACTCCAGGCACCTGATAAAGTGGAACGCAGTGTCTTTGCCTTACATGGCCTCATGCACAGCTTAAAATGCAACACCAAGTAATACAACAAACAACAGGGAAAACCATTCACGATCAGACACATCCGTTGATTGCTGGCTCTCAGTAAAGGGACATTGCATCATTACATCACAAAATAGACTACATTTCAAGGTTAAAGAATTACCATGTTCTGCGATTCAGAACGAGGCAGCAAAACTTCCTATAATCTGTTGTGGCCCTATGACATTGTAAAGGAGCAGGCTTGTGAATACATCTCGTTTAATCCAATGGAAATATAACTCTCAACTTTTTTACGTTTTTGCCAATAAATAATACTACATTGTTAACTCTGCATAAAGAACCTTGGAATGGAACGTTTTTTGCAGTGAAATGTTTGCTGCATAACCTATACCCTTTCTCTCCTACATCACATTGCATTAGTCATTACAGTGATTAGTGAGCAGGAAGGGCTGCATCACATCGCAATTTGTGTGGAACTTGAATGCGAATTTGTTACAACATGGCGTAACTTACAGTCCTTTCACAAAATTCATGATTTTGTGCTCAATTTTGAGTTTGTAAAGTTTTTCTATAATGTCAATGATTTTATTTTGTGACTGAAATTAAATAATTTTGTGTCTGCAAAATTGGGACTGTAGTTCCACCTTAACCTACTAGTACTGTATGTCTTTGGACTGTGGGAAGAAACTGGAGCACCTGGAAGAAATCCACACAAATGAAGGGAGAACATACAATTCCATCCAGACTGCACCCCAGGAATTGAACCCAGGACCCCAGCTCTGTGAACCACAGTGCCAGCTCATTGCTATAGTCACTATAATTAATGTCAAAACTCATTTGCAAATGAGCAGCCTGGGATCCAAAAGGATCAAGACAAGGATCCAAACAAAGCACTATCCCAAAGCTTGGCTTTGTACCGTATATAATACAGGGCTTGATGCAGAAGGCAGATAATCAAAGTCCATGCAATAATTGCTAAGGGAAAGTGACTTTGTGTTCTTGGAGGGAAGTCACTCAACACGGAGCTGTGTTAGTGAAATGATTGTTCTGATGTACGGCTGATGTCCAAACACTGAAAACATGATTGTGTATGCAATCGCACTCCTGAGCTCCATTGGGTATGGTTAAAATAACTTTTTATAGTTCATCACATTCAAAGTGTGTGTACTTGATGAAAGTGTAACACGCATTTGGAGGAGTTATTCAGGATTTTCTTTCATTCAACTATTTCAAGACCCATTATTTTCAGATGTTGTAGTATACGTGAATAATGAAAGGCCTTCATATTACACAATGAAGGAATGACTTTGCAGGTGTGAAGAATGAAAGATTAATTCAGCTCACTTTGGGGAGTTTCACAATGGCCCTCCTTATAGAAATGTGGGTTTGATTAAAGGAGTGAAGAAAAAGCACTGAATAATATTTGCTTCTGTAAACGTAATCATCTCAAAATATGGTTGAAGAAATTGAAGAAGGTTAAACATAATCCAAAACGTATAAGGTCAATTTAAGTACAACCAGAATTCTAGTGTTTATGCAATGCATCTGTGGGTTGATATGAAATATGGCCGTACTTAAAGTAAACGAGGTTATCGAGAGCATATTCCGAATACGGCTTTGGCCAGTTGTACTGTGAACTGCGAGGACCGTATCTTATCCTGAACTGGCTGTGCGAATACCGTCCTCTGCTGGCAGAAGGAATAGATTACAACGGCACTGTATTGGCGATTAGTCCTATTGCTAGAATATTGAAACAACAAGGAGTCCGCGGAGTCAAGCAATGCTGAATAAACAAGTACCTGAAATTCAATAGGATTTTGTGTATTGATTACAAATAGGTGTGGAATTCTCATGTACAGTGGTATTCATGGATTCCTTACACAAGCAGCAGTTGTTATGATGCTTTCGTAATCTGAATATAAATCTGTTATCTACTTAAAACTGTAATTATTGAATAGATTAATGTCTTTGAAATGCTTCATTAACTGGGCAGTTTCCATGTTTGGAAATGTTTTTATTTTGATTGCTGATTGCTAGATACTGTATGTTTAATAGGCATGCTGTTAATATTTTCTACAAGAGCCAAATAAGACAGTTATGCTGTAGTAAGTTCTATATAAGTTATATAACATAAGTTATATTTTGTTCTGAGGTCAATTTGAATCTCATACTAAATAACTGGTGTCCTTTTATCTGAGAAACACTACCTGATTGATCACCTGATGCCTAGAAATTAGCATGCACAGTAGCCCAGCGTTTAGCATTGCTAGCTCACAGTGCTGAGGCCCTGGGTACACTTCTGGACCTGGGGTGCTATCTGTATGGAGCTTGTATGTTCTCCCCATGTTTGCATGAGTTTGCTTTGGGTGCTCCGGCTTCCTCCCACAGTTCAAAGAACTACTGGTAGGTTAATTGGCTTCTGGGATAATTGGTGAGTGTCTGTGTCTTCCCTGCATTGGACTACCATCCAGTCCCAGGTATCTCCTGCTTATTACTTTCTGAGGCTCTGGCTCCCCCGTGCCCCGCGACCCCCTGACCCCCTGACCCTGAATTGGATGAAGCGGTTAGAAAATGGGTGGTTTCTGTTATGCTCTGGTCATGCTCTGCCATAGCAACAACTTGTAAAAAATGCAGATGCTAGGATTTAACTCAAAGAAGGAGCTCAGATCACTGTGTTGGCATCACTGTACAGGTGTCCGGTTTGTTTTAGAACATGTGCTAAAATCTTATTTACTAACTTCTAGACTTTTTACCCCCCATATCAGTCTGCAGGTGCACAGTGGTCTGTGGACACCCTCCTTGCTCTGTCGTAAAAGAGGAAATAAAAAGCAACTGGTTTTGACTTTAATGCACTGAGACTGTGGAACTCACAGAACTCTCTTGTCAGAAAGGCAGCTTCTAACAGCTTTTAAGTGAAGACTAAGAACACTTTTCTATTTTATTAAAATAGATTACATATGTTTTGTTTAAATAAATGTTATAAATGTTAAAACGACAGCTCGTATAAGCTTGTATTTTTACCTTTCGATCATTTTTAGAATTGCTTTGAGTTGCTTTTACCATGATAAACAATACAAAATATGAGGTGTTGAACTTGTCTAAAGTTTTAAAGCGCTTTATGACGTAAAGTGTGATGACAGTCCTTGGCGGTCTATGTAACAATTCTTCTTGAAGTAGGTCATCGGGCCAACAGTATACAAACATTACAGCTCAAGTGCTTTTGTATCTGAACGCTTTTAGGTAAGTTATTTAGCAGCTGCGGTATTAATAATGATTTTAATGGCAAATTCAATTGCAGGTAAAATAAAAATGGCGGATAACTTTCTTTCTAGCTTCGTGAAGCGGTCGCGCTATATTATACATATATACCATAATAAGAAACATAATATGTACAGTAGAATTTTTCACTTTAAGCTGGCATTATCCAGAACCGGGTCAGGGAACGGACCCGGACCGTGCAGTGTTGTCCGTCGGCCTTCTAAAGATGTTTAGGAGATCGAGGGGCCCTTGGATTTGATTAGAAACTTGCATAATTTCTTAACTTGACCCCATTATCTTAAAAAAAACGGCCAGGCCAAGACCAAAGCATGAAGGCTGCGAGGATCGGGGGACTCTCATTTTTGGTCACAGCGTACAGTAGTAGATCAGTAACCTCTGTTTATCGTGATAACCTTTAATTATTTTCCAGTACTTTTTTAAATGATAAAACACATTGTCTCGCCAGTTTTGCTAAAGATACGGTTTTAGTGTTTACGCATAAATTTGTAAGCTGTAGGTTTAAATCTCGTGGTCTTATTTTCTGCATTTTCATCGTAAGGGAAGGCGCTCGTTTGCGATTTACGCGCTGAATATTGTAAGCAGAGGAGCCGAATGGCTGGAGCCGGGCGGAGATGGCCGGCCACCTGGCGGCGGCGCTGGAAGGAGCGGCCTGCCAGGTGCTCCTGGACGTCCCGGAGGAGGACAGAGGCGACTACACGGCGCTGGCAGCAGCCCTCCAGCTGCGCTTCAGTGTAGAGGAGGCGCCGGACTTGATGCGGTAGAGGCTGGCCCTGCGGCGGCGCCGACCAGGAGAGCGACTGGGCCCGGTCTGCGTGGATGTCATGTTCCTCGCCCGCCGAGGATACCCAACTTTCCCCCGGGAGGCGCAGCGGGAGATGGCTCTCCAGGCCTTTCTCAAGGCCCTCTCGCCCGAGGAGCTGCGGCGCCACGTGCAGCTGGCCGCGCCAACATCGCTGGAGCAGGCCTTGGCCCTTGCTACACGGGCTGAGGTAGTGTTCGGGGTGACTGGCAGCGCCAGCAGACGCAGTGCGCCCTGCCGGCTGACCGAGGCGGCGACGGAGGAATCCAGCGAGGGGGAAGAGGAGCCAGCCCGTGCAGCGACCGCCGGGGGAACAGCCCCGCACGCTGATTTGCGACCGCTGCGGGAAAAGAGGACACCGAGCCCGGTTCTGCCGGGCACCCGAACCTCGCTCTCCCCGATCGGCGTCGGGAAACGGGAACGGGGCGGCTCAGCGCGGGGAAGGCCGCCCTTGAACACCTCAACCCCCGCTCCGGAGAGCGCTGTAAAAACCGGCGCCCCTCACGCCACCGTGGGGCGAGTCGGCTGTAGCCGGGGCCTGTACCTCCACTGCCGGATTGAGGACCAACCCTGCCTGGCCCTACTCGACACCGGTTCATCAGTGACCCTACTTCGGCCGGGCGTCCTCCCCGACACCGAGGGCACCAACCCCCCAGGATGGGAGGCCTCCAGCCTGCGGCTGAGGACCGTGACGGGACAGCTCGCTGCAGTCCGGGGGAAACGGGTGCTTGCCTTCCGTCTGGGTGCAGCGACGGTGCGCCACCCCTGCTACCTTGCACCCATCCAGGAGGACTGCATTCTGGGGCTGGACCTACTGCATCGAGTGGGGGCCAGGTTGGACTTGGACCGGCAGGAGTTGGTGTGGCAGGGGGAGCGACTGCACCTGGTGGAGGGCAGGTCCGGCGAAGGCCGAGGGACGCGGGCTTGCCGGAGCCGGGGGAACAAGAGGCAGCGGCTGCGGCGGCGGCGTCAGTCGCCGGGGCAGACCAGGCATGCGAGCCGGGGAGCGAGCGTGCCGGATCCTGCCCCTGAGTCGGCCGGGGGGCCAGACAAGGCGGCGGCGGGGGCCGAGCGTTGCGTGGAAGCGAAGCGTGCCGTTGAGGACCTCTTCCAGCGGAGCTGCGAGGGCCTCGATCAGGACCAGCGGCAGCGGCTCCAGGAGCTACTCGCCCAGAACGAAGACCTCTTTGCGGCGAGGGATGAGGACTGCACCCGCACTGCCCTGGTCCAACACGAGATCAACACCGGCGACGCTCGGCCCATCCGCATCCCACCAGGACGCATGGTCCACGCCAAGCGGACCGCCGCCGAGGAAAAGATCCGGGAGATGGCCGCAGCGGGGGTGATTGAGCCCTCCGCGAGCCCGTGGTCGGCGCCAGCCGTACTGGTTAAAAAAAAAGACGGCTCGTGGAGGTTCTGCGTCAACTACCGCAAGCTGAATGAGGTCACCCGGAAAGATTCCTACCCCCTGCCGAGGATAGATGACGCCCTGGACTACATCACCGGGTCGACCTGGTTCAGCTCCCTGGACCTCCGCTGCGGCTACTGGCAGGTACCGCTTGCTCCCGATGCTCGCCCGAAGACGGCCTTTTCCATCGGCCAGGGCCTCTGGCAGTTTACTGTCATGCCTTTTGGCCTGTGCAATGCCCCGGCGACGTTCGAGAGGCTGATGGAGAGGTTGCTGGCATCGGTCCCGCGGAACCAGTGCGTGTTATATCTGGACGATCTGCTGGTTTATGCACGGAGTTTCGACCAGGCCTTGACGAACCTCCAGGCGGTGCTGGCCTGCATCCGCCGTGCTGGCCTGAGGCTCAACCCCCGCAAGTGCGAGCTCCTGCGGCGGGAGGTGACCTTCCTGGGACATGTTGTTGGACCGCGAGGGGTGGCTACGGACCCAGGTAAGGTCGCCGCAGTGAGGGGCTGGCCGACTCCACGCACCGTCGCGGAGCTCCGCAGCTTTCTGGGGTTGGCCTCGTACTATCGGAGGTTCGTCCGGGACTTTGCCAGCATCGCCGCCCCGCTGCACCGCCTCACCGACAAGGGCCGCCGTTTTGACTGGGACTCGGGCTGTGAGACTGCCTTTGGCCGGTTGCGCGAAGCTCTGGTGGGGGCCCCCGTGCTGGCCTACCCCGACCCGCGGTTGCCGTATATTCTCGACACCGACGCGAGTGACTCGGGGGTGGGGGCGGTGTTGGCGCAGGAGGGGCCGGATGGGGAGCGCGTAGTGGCCTACTATAGTCGGGCTCTGACTAGGCCTGAGCGGAACTACTGCGTGACCCGTCGCGAGCTGCTGGCGGTGATGGCGGCGGTCCACCATTTCAGGCCGTACCTGTTCGGGACCCGGTTCCGGTTGAGGACCGACCATGCGTCCCTCACCTGGCTGCTCCACTTTAAGGAGCCAGAGGGACAGATGGCGCGATGGATAGAGATCCTGCAGGAGTACGACTTCACTGTCGTGCACCGTGCGGGGTCTCGCCATCTCAATGCCGACGCTCTCTCGCGGCGCCCCTGCGAGGCCGCGGACTGCCATCACTGCGCCCGGCGGGAGCAGCGTGAGGAGGCTGTCCGCACCATGGCGGGGGTGAGCGCCGCAGCCACGGCCCGGGAGGGGCCGCTGGGGGTGGGCCTGCCAGACCTGGCGCAGCGTCAGGCAGCTGATCCTGACGTGGGCCCGGTGCTCCGCTGGAGGGCAGCAGGAGTGCGGCCTACACGAGAGGAGCTCGCCCCGCACCCGAAGTCCGTCAAGGCCCTCTGCGCCCTGTGGGAGGCCTTGGAGGTAAAGGACGGGGTGCTGCGCCGGGGGTGGCGGGTACCCTCCAGTGGCGAGGTACGGTGGCAGCTGGTGGTGCCTCGGTCGCTCCGCGGGGCGGTGCTCCGAGCGGTGCACGGCCAACCGGGTGTGGGGCACTTCGGCGGTAAAAAAACCCTGCAGCGTCTCCGAGGCCATTTTTATTGGGGTCTTTGCCACCGGGACGTGGAGCGGTACTGCCGAACGTGTGCGGTGTGCGTGGCGCAGAAGGGTCCCCCCGAGCGCTCTCGGGCCCCCCTCCAACAACACCAGGTGGGGGCTCCTATGGAGCGGGTGGGAGTGGACGTTTTGGGCCCGTTTCCGCGCACCGAGGCCGGGAACCGCTACGTCTTGGTGGCTATGGATTACTTTACGAAGTGGCCGGAGGCCTACGCCCTCCCGGACCAGAGTGCCCCCACGGTGGCCGATGCACTGCTGGAGGGGATGTTTGCCAGGCTGGGGGTGCCGGAGGAGTTACACAGTGACCAGGGGCGTAACTTCGAGTCCCAGGTCTTCGCCAGAGTGTGCCAGCGCCTGGGGATTACTAAGACGCGGACTCAGATTTAGTTAAGTGGTCTGCCACCATAAAGACAGAAAAATATAATGACACCCTGTTACATTAACTGTAAAATAAACGCCGTAACTGCGGCCATATGAAAATTTGGATAAAGATTATACAAACATCCTAAGGAGCTCTATGACATATGAGCGTCGAAATAATGGTTGGTGACCTGACGTAACATTGCTCCCTGAATTACGTGATCTGTATATACCCAAATACAGATATATCACATAGGGAGATGCAGTCAAACATTGCATTGCTATCGTCATGGTGAACTATTTCTCCGCTGTTTAAAACTTGTTTGGTAAGTGTCATCAAATATGCTTGTCAATTTGTAGCGAAATCGATATACTGTATCATAATCCTTCAGCTATCTATAATGTAGTGAAACGGCTAATTAATATTGATAAATTCCCTTATTCACAGTGACTTTTGCTCAAACCCCTGTTGCATAATGGGTTAATTTTATATAAAAAAACATTTATATCATAGATATAATACAAGCTTTGAAATGAAATAGCACATTTCCAGGTTTCAGTTAAACATTTTTAAAAAAGCTCATGACTTTAAGCATTCTGAACATTGAGAATGTTATTTGGGAAACAAATGTTTATTATAATGTTTATGTTTAGGATCTGTCTCCTACTGAGTCAGCATGCAGCATTCAACACCATTAGGTTTAATATTAAAAAGTTGTGTATTTCCTGAATTGTTTTTTTTTATTCTTTTCTATTAGACCATACTAGACTGTGCAGGATATCATTTATTTGCCATTTTTGCCTTTTCCAGATACCTGGGAAACAAAGCTCATATCTCATTTGCCAATGGAGCCCAGTCCTAAGCCTGGTGCTCTGTCCCCCTCCCCGAAGGACACAGACTCGAATCGACCCGCGCCCTTAAGGCAACAGGATCTGATCTCCACGTACTGCCCGCCTCCCAAGATACAGCTTCTGAAGGACACCTTCCAAGAGAAACTGATGCAGGAAAAGGAGAAAAAAATGATCGCCATGTACAATCGGCGGCAGGAGGCAGCTCTACAGAAGATGAGAAAATGTTTCCAATATGTCAAATACGCTGCGGAGAAGAAGATGGGGAACAGCTATCGCTTCCAAGCCCAACAGGGCCCCGAGAAGAACATTGTGGGGTATGATCGGTCTTACCCCCTGAAGCCTATGGGTAACAGGAAAGTCTCCGGCCCTGGTGAGGTTCGGGCTGTGGACCGCCCGGACGCACAGAGTGATTCCTTGTTTGCCCCCACCCCGCCTCAGGATGGTCATGAGAGGCCCTGCGAGAGGCCGGGCAGGAGGGGCTCAAGAGTACGCAAACCTAAGGACAGGACTGTCCTCCCCATGGTGGCGACCCCTCCAGGGCAATGCCCTTCTCATGCCAATGGGAAGGAGCACTTTCAGTTGCAAGAGGAGCTACGAAAAGTGGCCGAGGCAGAGGCCGCGCTGAAGGAGGAGCATCGCCGGAGGGAGGCCAGCCTGCAGGATGAGATGCGCCGGAAGGAGGCCATGATGAAGGACGAGATTCGCCAGAAGGAGGCCATGATGCAGGCGAAGCTCTTCAGAGCTCAGGAGGAGCTGAGGATGGTTCCGAGAGAGATGGAAGACTCCAGAGAGGTGGCCGGAAGGGAAAATAGAGGCGAGGCAGAGCGAGCTTTGCCCCAGAGGACCATGGGCCAACCACCGCTCTAAGGCCGTGCCTCTTCTGACCTGCAGAATGGAGAAGCAAAAAGCCTTCACTCCAAGGAAAGCCCTTCCTATCAGAGGAGACAACCTTGATTATGGTTCTCCAATGGAAGATGGCGGATGCGCAGAATCGCACTTTCCCTCTGCGCTTTCCCATCAGGAGAGACATCAAGTGAGCCCTTGCAGCCGTGGGCTAGAAGACGTCCCCTGTGGAAGGAGAAAGTATCTCAAGAAAGCAAGGCTCCCTGAAAGCGACGTGTCAGCGGCACAGGCCGCGCAGGGCCACTTCAGAAATAACACCACATGTCTGGATGAACAAACTCTGTCAGTGGAAAACAGATATTTGTCCCCTACAAGTCTGATCTGCCCTACCGCTGAGCAATTTCCATATGAGAATAGCCAGAGTGGAAACCCTCAGCTGGTGCCCTGTGAACTGTGTCACGGGAAATTTGCTGTAGAGAGGCTGGAGAAACACAGCAAGATCTGCAAGAAGCTTCAGAATTCAAAGAGGAAGGTTTTTGACTCTTTCAAGCACAGGGCCAAGGGAACAGAACTGGAGACATACATCCATAAGAAGAAGGTTAAACCGCCAATCGTGGTAAGGGCTATCCTTAAACTCTTTCCAAGCTTCCCTTTTTTTCTCCTAGAGTCAGACTCAGCTTATAAATCAATGTAAACAATAAATAAGTGTTTTATGAAGTACTCTTCTGAAAAACTGCCGCAAAGGCACATTTGCCAGACAGAATAAATGTGTCTTAGTGACTTCTGAATTCTGTTGTAAAAATCTACATATCAAGCAAATAGCACTCACAGGAAACAAAACCATAACTACGTAAATTGTACTCTCTACCCAATGACCTGAAAGGTAGCCCCAGAAAGCTACGTTATTACTGTATTGATATTTTCTTGCCTTGTGAATGGTTTGCGACCAGACTGTGTACGCAGTGCTAGTCTGGACTTTTTCTGGAAGCTGTTTTATTGGTTTCATTTCCTGTTCCCAGCTGAGAAAGAACAACTGGAGGCAGAAGCACGAGGATTTCATTCGGAGCATCAAACAGGCCAGGGAGGTGCAGCAGGTGATCACGCAAGGAGGGAAAGTTGTGAACCTGCCCCAGCCCCCCGCGAATCCAAACCCCGACTACGTGCCCTGCCCTCACTGCGGCCGGCGCTTTGCCCCCAGGCCGGCACAGAGGCACTTCCCCAAGTGTCAGCACATCAGGAGCCGCCCTCCTCCTCCTCCTCGCAGATGAAAACTGATGTGAAGAAGAGCAAAAGAGTCATGATCTTGGCTCACGACTCACGTCCTGCTTTTTCTTTTTAGAAACACATTTAGCACAGTTCATCCGTATGATGATGAAAAAAAAATGTTACCTTATTTTAATTAAATGATTTTTTTTTGGTGGACTGGTGTTTGCGTAGCTGTGGTTATTTCAGTTTTTCTCTTATCATTCATACACCTTGACCTCCTAAAAATAATTTTTCAACCTGGAACGTACAATTAGCAGGCAATAGAACAGGTCACATTGGTCTTGGAACCATCAAAAAGCAGTATTCACACATTCTCGGCATCAATTTTCCTTAAAAACAACTGAAAAAGCAAGGTAAAGAGTGATTGATTTTTTTAATGAAAGTTATTTGATTTAATTTATATAATTTTCATAATATTTGAAATATGTTGGGATTAATGTGACTCAATATTATCTGCAGCTCTTACACTCCAGGCACCTGATAAAGTGGAACGCAGTGTCTTTGCCTTACATGGCGCTCAGCTCTTCCTCAATCCCAGCAGAAGCACCAGCAGAAGCAGCAGCCTCCGGGTCCTGCCTCATGCACAGCTTAAAATGCAACACCAAGTAATACAACAAACAACAGGGAAAACCATTCACGATCAGACACATCCGTTGATTGCTGGCTCTCAGTAAAGGGACATTGCATCATTACATCACAAAATAGACTACATTTCAAGGTTAAAGAATTACCATGTTCTGCGATTCAGAACGAGGCAGCAAAACTTCCTATAATCTGTTGTGGCCCTGTGACATTGTAAAGGAGCAGGCTTGTGAATACATCTCGTTTAATCCAATGGAAATATAACTCTCAACTTTTTTACGTTTTTGCCAATAAATAATACTACATTGTTAACTCTGCATAAAGAACCTTGGAATGGAACGTTTTTTGCAGTGAAATGTTTGCTGCATAACCTATACCCTTTCTCTCCTACATCACATTGCATTAGTCATTACAGTGATTAGTGAGCAGGAAGGGCTGCATCACATCGCAATTTGTGTGGAACTTGAATGCGAATTTGTTACAACATGGCGTAACTTACAGTCCTTTCACAAAATTCATGATTTTGTGCTCAATTTTGAGTTTGTAAAGTTTTTCTATAATGTCAATGATTTTATTTTGTGACTGAAATTAAATACTTTTGTGTCTGCAAAATTGGGACTGTAGTTCCACCTTAACCTACTAGTACTGTATGTCTTTGGACTGTGGGAAGAAACTGGAGCACCTGGAAGAAATCCACACAAATGAAGGGAGAACATACAATTCCATCCAGACTGCACCCCAGGAATTGAACCCAGGACCCCAGCTCTGTGAACCACAGTGCCACCTCATTGCTATAGTCACTATAATTAATGTCAAAACTCATTTGCAAATGAGCAGCCTGGGATCCAAAAGGATCAAGACAAGGATCCAAACAAAGCACTATCCCAAAGCTTGGCTTTGTACAGTATATCATACAGGGCTTGATGCAGAAGGCAGATAATCTAAGTCCATGCAATAATTGCTAAGGGAAAGTGACTTTGTGTTTTTGGAGGGAAGTCACTCAACATGGAGCTGTGTTAGTGAAATGATTGTTCTGATGTACGGCTGATGTCCAAACACTGAAAACATGATTGTGTATGCAATCGCACTCCCGAGCTCCATTGGGTATGGTTAAAATAACTTTTTATAGTTCATCACATTCAAAGTGTGTGTACCTGATGAAAGTGTAACACGCATTTGGAGGAGTTATTCAGGATTTTCTTTCATTCAACTATTTCAAGACCCATTATTTTCAGATGTTGTAGTATACGTGAATAATGAAAGGCCTTCATATTACACAATGAAGGAATGACTTCGCAGGTGTGAAGAATAAAAGATTAATTCAGCTCACTTTGGGGAGTTTCACAATGGCCCTCCTTAAAGAAATGTGGGTTTGATTAAAGGAGTGAAGAAAAAGCACTGAATAATATTTGCTTCTGTAAACGTAATCATCTCAAAATATGGTTAAAGAAATTGAAGAAGGTTAAACATAATCCAAAACGTATAAGGTCAATTTAAATACAACCAGAATTCTAGTGTTTATGCAATGCATCTGTGGGTTGATATGAAATACGGCCGTTCTTAAACTAAACGAGGTTATCGAGAGCATATTCCGAGTACGGCTGTGGCCAGTTGTACTGTGAACTGCGAGGACCGTATCTTATCCTGAACTGACTGTGCGAATACCGTCCTCTGCTGGCAGAAGGAATAGATTACAACGGCACTGTATTGGCGATTAGTCCTATTGCTAGAATATTGAAACAACAAGGAGTCCGCGGAGTCAAGCAATGCTGAATAAACAAGTACCTGAAATTCAATAGGATTTTGTGTATTGATTACAAATAGGTGTGGAATTCTCATGTACAGTGGTATTCATGGATTCCTTACACAAGCAGCCGTTGTTATGATACTTTCGTAATCTGAATATAAATCTGTTATCTACTTGAAACTGTAATTATTGAATAGATTAATGTCTTTGAAATGCTTCATTAACTGGGCAGTTTCCATGTTTGGAAATGTTTTTATTTTGATTGCTGATTGCTAGATACTGTATGTTTAATAGGCATGCTGTTAATATTTTCTACAAATAAGACAGTTATGCTGTAGTAAGTTCTATATAAGTTATATAACATAAGTTATATTTTGTTCTGAGGTCAATTTGAATCTCATACTAAATTACTGGTGTCCTTTTATCTGAGAAACACTACCTGATTGATCACCTGATGCCTAAAAATTAGCATGCACAGTAGCCCAGCGTTTAGCATTGCTAGCTCACAGTGCTGAGGCCCTGGGTACACTTCTGGACCTGGGGTGCTATCTGTATGGTGCTTGTATGTTCTCCCCATGTTTGCATGAGTTTGCTTTGGGTGCTCCGGCTTCCTCCCAAAGTTCAAAGAACTACTGGTAGGTTAATTGGCTTCTGGGATAATTGGTGAGTGTCTGTGTCTTCCCTGCATTGGACTACCATCCAGTCCCAGGTATCTCCTGCTTATTACTTTCTGAGGCTCTGGCTCCCCCGTGACCCCCCGACCCCCTGACCACCTGACCCTGAATTGGATGAAGCGGTTAGAAAATGGGTGGTTTCTGTTATGCTCTGGTCATGCTCTGCCATAGCAACAACTTGTAAAAAATGCAGATGCTAGGATTTAACTCAAAGAAGGAGCTCAGATCACTGTGTTGGCATCACTGTACAGGTGTCCGGTGTGTTTTAGAACATATGTTAAAATCTTATTTACTAACTTCTAGACTTTTTACCCCCCATATCAGTCTGCAGGTGCACAGTGGTCTGTGGACACCCTCCTTGCTCTGTCGTAAAACAGGAAATAAAAAGCAACTGGTTTTCACTTTAATGCACTGAGACTGTGGAACTCACAGAACTCTCTTGTCACTAAGGCAGCTTCTAACAGCTTTTAAGTGAAGACTAAGAACACTTTTCTATTTTATTAAAATAGATTATATATGTTTTGTTTAAATATATGTTATAAATGTTAAAACGACAGCTCGTATAAGCTTGTATTTTTACCTTTCGATCATTTTTAGAATTGCTTTGAGTTGCTTTTACCATGATAAACAGTACAAAATATGAGGTGTTGAACTTGTCAAAAGTTTTAAAGCGTTTTATGACGTAAAGTGTGATGACAGTCCTTGGCGGTCTATGTAACAATTCTTCTTGAAGTAGGTCATCGGGCCAACAGTATATAAACATTACAGCTCAAGTGCTTTTGTATCTGAACGCTTTTAGGTAAGTAATTTAGCAGCTGCGGTATTAATCGTGATTTTAATGGCAAATTCAATTGCAGGTAAAATAAAAATGGCGGATAACTTTCTTTCTAGCTTCGTGAAGCGGTCGCGCCACATTATACATATATACCATAATAAGAAACATAATATGTACAGTAGAATTTTTCACTTTAAGCTGGCATTATCCAGAACCGGGTCAGGGCCCGGACCCGGACCGTGCAGTGTGGTCCGTCGGCCTTCTAAAGATGTTTAGGAGATCGGGGCGCCCTTGGATTTGATTAGAAACTTGCATAATTTCTTAACTTGACCCCATTATCTTAAAAAAAAACGGCCAGGCCAAGACCAAAGCATGAAGGCTGCGAGGATCGGGGGACTCTCATTTTTGGTCACAGCCTACAGTAGTAGATCAGTAACCTCTGTTTATCGTGATAACCTTTAATTATTTTCCAGTACTTTTTTAAATGATAAAACACATTGTCTCGCCAGTTTTGCTAAAGATACGGTTTTAGTGTTTACGCATAAATTTGTAAGCCGTAGGTTTAAATCTCGTGGTCTTATTTTCTGCATTTTCATCGTAAGAGAGGCGCTCGTTTGCGATTTACGCGCTGAACATTGTAAGCAGAAGAGCCTTAAGGCACAGCCTCGCCTTAACACCATCGTTTGCATTGTCATTGTCATCCAGAAAAGCAGTCGTAAGAAAATGAATCTGTGGCGGCTCCGAACATTAAAAAAACTATATCTAGACTGCAAATACATCCCAATCTTACTATCAACACGTTTTAAGACCCCTCTCCTTTCCACCGGTATACAAGCTAAGAGAGAAATATTGGAAATCCCATCTGAAGTAGCCCTCGTCTCACCTTCGGAGCTGTGAGCGATGGGGATCATAATTAAAAGGGGTCCAGTTACTTTGAAAATGTGTATGTGATACTTAAATTTAAATAAAATAAAAAGATAAATTATATAACACAGACTGCTATCTATGTCCATGTGTTTAAGATGTATGAATCGGTTTTAAAACAGGCACACCCCTTTACTTCTCACAAATCCAACTGGAGTCTCAGTCCGTCGTCGCGATGAATTAGGAGCTCAGATGTAGGCTAAGTGATTGCAATTTACTTATTTAAAAGAACCACTTCAAATCAAAAGGGATACATTTTGTAATGGTAGTTATCGTATTATAGTATACGATAACTGTATACGTAGTATACGTAATTGTAGATATACAGTACATAAAGGGTATGAATAGGTGTGAGCTTTTACTGTATATTTAATATTTTATCTGACCCACTTGTAGAAACTGCCTACTCAGATTTATTTAAGTGGTCTGCCACCATAAAGACAGAAAAATATAATGACACCCTGTTACATTAACTGTAAAATAAACGCCGTAACTGCGGCCATATGAAAATTTGGATAAAGATTATACAAACATCCTAAGGAGCTCTATGACATATGAGCGTCGTAATAATGGTTGGTGACCTGACGTAACAGTGCTCCCTGAATTACGTGATCTGTATATACCCAAATACAGATATATCACATAGGGAGATGCAGTCAAACATTGCATTGCTATCGTCGTGGTGAACTATTTCTCCGCTGTTTAAAACTTGTTTGGTAAGTGTCATCAAATATGCTTGTCAATTTGTAGCGAAATCGATATACTGTATCATAATCCTTCAGCTATCTATAATGTAGTGAAACGGCTAATTAATATTGATAAATTCCCTTATTCACAGTGACTTTTGCTCAAACCCCTGTTGCATAATGGGTTAATTTTATATAAAACAACATTTATATCATAGATATAATACAAGCTTTGAAATGAAATAGCACATTTCCAGGTTTCAGTTAAACATTTTTAAAAAAGCTCATGACTTTAAGCATTCTGAACATTGAGAATGTTATTTGGGAAACAAATGTTTATTATAATGTTTATGTTTAGGATCTGTCTCCTACTGAGTCAGCATGCAGCATTCAACACCATTAGGTTTAATATTAAAAAGTTGTGTATTTCCTGAATTGTTTTTTTTTATTCTTTTCTATTAGACCATACTAGACTGTGCAGGATATCATTTATTTGCCATTTTTGCCTTTTCCAGATACCTGGGAAACAAAGCTCATATCTCATTTGCCAATGGAGCCCAGTCCTAAGCCTGGTGCTCTGTCCCCCTCCCCGAAGGACACAGACTCGAATCGACCCGCGCCCTTAAGGCAACAGGATCTGATCTCCACGTACTGCCCGCCTCCCAAGATACAGCTTCTGAAGGACACCTTCCAAGAGAAACTGATGCAGGAAAAGGAGAAAAAAATGATCGCCATGTACAATCGGCGGCAGGAGGCAGCTCTACAGAAGATGAGAAAATGTTTCCAATATGTCAAATACGCTGCGGAGAAGAAGATGGGGAACAGCTATCGCTTCCAAGCCCAACAGGGCCCCGAGAAGAACATTGTGGGGTATGCTCGGTCTTACCCCCTGAAGCCTATGGGTAACAGGAAAGTCTCCGGCCCTGGTGAGGTTCGGGCTGTGGACCGCCCGGACGCACAGAGTGATTCCTTGTTTGCCCCCACCCCGCCTCAGGATGGTCATGAGAGGCCCTGCGAGAGGCCGGGCAGGAGGGGCTCAAGAGTACGCAAACCTAAGGACAGGACTGTCCTCCCCATGGTGGCGACCCCTCCAGGGCAATGCCCTTCTCATGCCAATGGGAAGGAGCACTTTCAGTTGCAAGAGGAGCTACGAAAAGTGGCCGAGGCAGAGGCCGCGCTGAAGGAGGAGCATCGCCGGAGGGAGGCCAGCCTGCAGGATGAGATGCGCCGGAAGGAGGCCATGATGAAGGACGAGATTCGCCAGAAGGAGGCCATGATGCAGGCGAAGCTCTTCAGAGCTCAGGAGGAGCTGAGGATGGTTCCGAGAGAGATGGAAGACTCCAGAGAGGTGGCCGGAAGGGAAAATAGAGGCGAGGCAGAGCGAGCTTTGCCCCAGAGGACCATGGGCCAACCACCGCTCTAAGGCCGTGCCTCTTCTGACCTGCAGAATGGAGAAGCAAAAAGCCTTCACTCCAAGGAAAGCCCTTCCTATCAGAGGAGACAACCTTGATTATGGTTCTCCAATGGAAGATGGCGGATGCGCAGAATCGCACTTTCCCTCTGCGCTTTCCCATCAGGAGAGACGTCAAGTGAGCCCTTGCAGCCGTGGGCTAGAAGACGTCCCCTGTGGAAGGAGAAAGTATCTCAAGAAAGCAAGGCTCCCTGAAAGCGACGTGTCAGCGGCACAGGCCGCGCAGGGCCACTTCAGAAATAACACCACATGTCTGGATGAACAAACTCTGTCAGTGGAAAACAGATATTTGTCCCCTACAAGTCTGATCTGCCCTACCGCTGAGCAATTTCCATATGAGAATAGCCAGAGTGGAAACCCTCAGCTGGTGCCCTGTGAACTGTGTCACGGGAAATTTGCTGTAGAGAGGCTGGAGAAACACAGCAAGATCTGCAAGAAGCTTCAGAATTCAAAGAGGAAGGTTTTTGACTCTTTCAAGCACAGGGCCAAGGGAACAGAACTGGAGACATACATCCATAAGAAGAAGGTTAAACCGCCAATCGTGGTAAGGGCTATCCTTAAACTCTTTCCAAGCTTCCCTTTTTTTCTCCTAGAGTCAGACTCAGCTTATAAATCAATGTAGACAATAAATAAGTGTTTTATGAAGTACTCTTCTGAAAAACTGCCGCAAAGGCACATTTGCCAGACAGAATAAATGTGTCTTAGTGACTTCTGAATTCTGTTGTAAAAATCTACATATCAAGCAAATAGCACTCACAGGAAACAAAACCATAACTACGTAAATTGTACTCTCTACCCAATGACCTGAAAGGTGGCCCCAGAAAGCTACGTTATTACTGTATTGATATTTTCTTGCCTTGTGAATGGTTTGCGACCAGACTGTGTACGCAGTGCTAGTCTGGACTTTTTCTGGAAGCTGTTTTATTGGTTTCATTCCCTGTTCCCAGCTGAGAAAGAACAACTGGAGGCAGAAGCACGAGGATTTCATTCGGAGCATCAAACAGGCCAGGGAGGTGCAGCAGGTGATCACGCAAGGAGGGAAAGTTGTGAACCTGCCCCAGCCCCCCGCGAATCCAAACCCCGACTACGTGCCCTGCCCTCACTGCGGCCGGCGCTTTGCCCCCAGGCCGGCACAGAGGCACTTCCCCAAGTGTCAGCACATCAGGAGCCGCCCTCCTCCTCCTCCTCGCAGATGAAAACTGATGTGAAGAAGAGCAAAAGAGTCATGATCTTGGCTCACGACTCACGTCCTGCTTTTTCTTTTTAGAAACACATTTAGCACAGTTCATCCGTATGATGATGAAAAAAAAATGTTACCTTATTTTAATTAAATGATTTTTTTTTGGTGGACTGGTGTTTGCGTAGCTGTGGTTATTTCAGTTTTTCTCTTATCATTCATACACCTTGACCTCCTAAAAATAATTTTTCAACCTGGAACGTACAATTAGCAGGCAATAGAACAGGTCACATTGGTCTTGGAACCATCAAAAAGCAGTATTCACACATTCTCGGCATCAATTTTCCTTAAAAACAACTGAAAAAGCAAGGTAAAGAGTGATTGATTTTTTTAATGAAAGTTATTTGATTTAATTTATTTAATTTTCATAATATTTGAAATATGTTGGGATTAATGTGACTCAATATTATCTGCAGCTCTTACACTCCAGGCACCTGATAAAGTGGAACGCAGTGTCTTTGCCTTACATGGCGCTCAGCTCTTCCTCAATCCCAGCAGAAGCACCAGCAGAAGCAGCAGCCTCCGGGTCCTGCCTCATGCACAGCTTAAAATGCAACACCAAGTAATACAACAAACAACAGGGAAAACCATTCACGATCAGACACATCCGTTGATTGCTGGCTCTCAGTAAAGGGACATTGCATCATTACATCACAAAATAGACTACATTTCAAGGTTAAAGAATTACCATGTTCTGCGATTCAGAACGAGGCAGCAAAACTTCCTATAATCTGTTGTGGCCCTATGACATTGTAAAGGAGCAGGCTTGTGAATACATCTCGTTTAATCCAATGGAAATATAACTCTCAACTTTTTTACGTTTTTGCCAATAAATAATACTACATTGTTAACTCTGCATAAAGAACCTTGGAATGGAACGTTTTTTGCAGTGAAATGTTTGCTGCATAACCTATACCCTTTCTCTCCTACATCACATTGCATTAGTCATTACAGTGATTAGTGAGCAGGAAGGGCTGCATCACATCGCAATTTGTGTGGAACTTGAATGCGAATTTGTAACAACATGGCGTAACTTACAGTCCTTTCACAAAATTCATGATTTTGTGCTCAATTTTGAGTTTGTAAAGTTTTTCTAAAATGTCAATGATTTTATTTTGTGACTGAAATTAAATAATTTTGTGTCTGCAAAATTGGGACTGTAGTTCCACCTTAACCTACTAGTACTGTATGTCTTTGGACTGTGGGAAGAAACTGGAGCACCTGGAAGAAATCCACACAAATGAAGGGAGAACATACAATTCCATCCAGACTGCACCCCAGGAATTGAACCCAGGACCCCAGCTCTGTGAACCACAGTGCCAGCTCATTGCTATAGTCACTATAATTAATGTCAAAACTCATTTGCAAATGAGCAGCCTGGGATCCAAAAGGATCAAGACAAGGATCCAAACAAAGCACTATCCCAAAGCTTGGCTTTGTACCGTATATAATACAGGGCTTGATGCAGAAGGCAGATAATCAAAATCCATGCAATAATTGCTAAGGGAAAGTGACTTTGTGTTCTTGGAGGGAAGTCACTCAACATGGAGCTGTGTAAGTGAAATGATTGTTCTGATGTACGGCTGATGTCCAAACACTGAAAACATGATTGTGTATGCAATCGCACTCCTGAGCTCCATTGGGTATGGTTAAAATAACTTTTTATAGTTCATCACATTCAAAGTGTGTGTACTTGATGAAAGTGTAACACGCATTTGGAGGAGTTATTCAGGATTTTCTTTCATTCAACTATTTCAAGACCCATTATTTTCAGATGTTGTAGTATACGTGAATAATGAAAGGCCTTCATATTACACAATGTAGGAATGACTTCGCAGGTGTGAAGAATAAAAGATTAATTCAGCTCACTTTGGGGAGTTTCACAATGGCCCTCCTTATAGAAATGTGGGTTTGATTAAAGGAGTGAAGAAAAAGCACTGAATAATATTTGCTTCTGTAAACGTAATCATCTCAAAATATGGTTGAAGAAATTGAAGAAGGTTAAACATAATCCAAAACGTATAAGGTCAATTTAAGTACAACCAGAATTCTAGTGTTTATGCAATGCATCTGTGGGTTGATATGAAATATGGCCGTACTTAAACTAAACGAGGTTATCGAGAGCATATTCCGAATACGGCTTTGGCCAGTTGTACTGTGAACTGCAAGGACCGTATCTTATCCTGAACTGGCTGTGTGAATACCGTCCTCTGCTGGCAGAAGGAATAGATTACAACGGCACTGTATTGGCGATTAGTCCTATTGCTAGAATATTGAAACAACAAGGAGTCCGCGGAGTCAAGCAATGCTGAATGAACAAGTACCTGAAATTCAATAGGATTTTGTGTATTGATTACAAATAGGTGTGGAATTCTCATGTACAGTGGTATTCATGGATTCCTTACACAAGCAGCAGTTGTTATGATGCTTTCGTAATCTGAATATAAATCTATCTACTTAAAACTGTAATTATTGAATAGATTAATGTCTTTGAAATGCTTCATTAACTGGGCAGTTTCCATGTTTGGAAATGTTTTTATTTTGATTGCTGATTGCTAGATACTGTATGTTTAATAGGCATGCTGTTAATATTTTCTACAAGAGCCAAATAAGACAGTTATGCTGTAGTAAGTTCTATATAAGTTATATAACATAAGTTATATTTTGTTCTGAGGTCAATTTGAATCTCATACTAAATAACTGGTGTCCTTTTATCTGAGAAACACTACCTGATTGATCACCTGATGCCTAGAAATTAGCATGCACAGTAGCCCAGCGTTTAGCATTGCTAGCTCACAGTGCTGAGGCCCTGGGTACACTTCTGGACCTGGGGTGCTATCTGTATGGAGCTTGTATGTTCTCCCCATGTTTGCATGAGTTTGCTTTGGGTGCTCCGGCTTCCTCCCACAGTTCAAAGAACTACTGGTAGGTTAATTGGCTTCTGGGATAATTGGTGAGTGTCTGTGTCTTCCCTGCATTGGACTACCATCCAGTCCCAGGTATCTCCTGCTTATTACTTTCTGAGGCTCTGGCTCCCCCGTGCCCCGCGACCCCCTGACCCCCTGACCCTGAATTGGATGAAGCGGTTAGAAAATGGGTGGTTTCTGTTATGCTCTGGTCATGCTCTGCCATAGCAACAACTTGTAAAAAATGCAGATGCTAGGATTTAACTCAAAGAAGGAGCTCAGATCACTGTGTTGGCATCACTGTACAGGTGTCCGGTGTGTTTTAGAACATGTGCTAAAATCTTATTTACTAACTTCTAGACTTTTTACCCCCCATATCAGTTTGCAGGTGCACAGTGGTCTGTGGACACCCTCCTTGCTCTGTCGTAAAAGAGGAAATAAAAAGCAACTGGTTTTGACTTTAATGCACTGAGACTGTGGAACTCACAGAACTCTCTTGTCAGAAAGGCAGCTTCTAACAGCTTTTAAGTGAAGACTAAGAACACTTTTCTATTTTATTAAAATAGATTATATATGTTTTGTTTAAATATATGTTATAAATGTTAAAACGACAGCTCGTATAAGCTTGTATTTTTACCTTTCGATCATTTTTAGAATTGCTTTGAGTTGCTTTTACCATGATAAACAGTACAAAATATGAGGTGTTGAACTTGTCTAAAGTTTTAAAGCGCTTTATGACGTAAAGTGTGATGACAGTCCTTGGCGGTCTATGTAACAATTCTTCTTGAAGTAGGTCATCGGGCCAACAGTATACAAACATTACAGCTCAAGTGCTTTTGTATCTGAACGCTTTTAGGTAAGTTATTTAGCAGCTGCGGTATTAATAATGATTTTAATGGCAAATTCAATTGCAGGTAAAATAAAAAAAGCGGATAACTTTCTTTCTAGCTTCGTGAAGCGGTCGCGCTGTATTATACATATATACCATAATAAGAAACATAATATGTACAGTAGAATTTTTCACTTTAAGCTGGCATTATCCAGAACCGGGTCAGGGCCCGGACCCGGACCGTGCAGTGTGGTCCGCCGGCCTTCTAAAGATGTTTAGGAGATCGAGGCGCCCTTGGATTTGATTAGAAACTTGCATAATTTCTTAACTTGACCCCATTATCTTAAAAAAAACGGCCAGGCCAAGACCAAAGCATGAAGGCTGCGAGGATCGGGGGACTCTCATTTTTGGTCACAGCGTACAGTAGTAGATCAGTAAACTCTGTTTATCGTGATAACCTTTAATTATTTTCCAGTACTTTTTTAAATGATAAAACACATTGTCTCGCCAGTTTTGCTAAAGATACGGTTTTAGTGTTTACGCATAAATTTGTAAGCCGTAGGTTTAAATCTCGTGGTCTTATTTTCTGCATTTTCATCGTAAGGGAAGGCGCTCGTTTGCGATTTACGCGCTGAATATTGTAAGCAGAGGAGCCTTAAGGCACAGCCTCGCCTTAACACCATCGTTTGCATTGTCATTGTCATCCAGAAAAGCAGTCGTAAGAAAATGAATCTGTGGCGGCTCCGAACATTAAAAAAACTATCAACACGTTTTAAGACCCCTCTCCTTTCCACCGGTATACAAGCTAAGAGAGAAATATTGGAAATCCCATCTGAAGTAGCCCTCGTCTCACCTTCGGAGCTGTGAGCGATGGGGATCATAATTAAAAGGGGTACAGTTACTTTGAAAATGTGTATGTGATACTTAAATTTAAATAAAATAAAAAGATAAATTATATAACACAGACTGCTATCTATGTCCATGTGTTTAAGACGTATGAATCGGTTTTAAAACAGGCACACCCCTTCTCACAAATCCGACTGGAGTCTCAGTCCGTCGTCGCGATGAATTAGGAGCTCAGATGTAGGCTAAGTGATTGCAATTTACTTATTTAAAAGAACCACTTCAAATCAAAAGGGAGACATTTTGTAATGGTAGTTATCGTATTATAGTATACGATAACTGTATACGTAGTATACGTAATTGTAGATATACAGTACATAAAGGGTATGAATAGGTGTGAGCTTTTACTGTATATTTAATATTTTATCTGACCCACTTGTAGAAACCGCCTACTCAGATTTATTTAAGTGGTCTGCCACCATAAAGACAGAAAAATATAATGACACCCTGTTACATTAACTGTAAAATAAACGCCGTAACTGCGGCCATATGAAAATTTGGATAAAGATTATACAAACATCCTAAGGAGCTCTATGACATATGAGCGTCGTAATAATGGTTGGTGACCTGACGTAACAGTGCTCCCTGAATTACGTGATCTGTATATAGCCAAATACAGATATATCACATAGGGAGATGCAGTCAAACATTGCATTGCTATCGTCGTGGTGAACTATTTCTCCGCTGTTTAAAACTTGTTTGGTAAGTGTCATCAAATATGCTTGTCAATTTGTAGCGAAATCGATATACTGTATCATAATCCTTCAGCTATCTATAATGTAGTGAAACGGCTAATTAATATTGATCAATTCCCTTATTCACAGTGACTTTTGCTCAAACCCCTGTTGCATAATGGGTTAATTTTATATAAAAAAACATTTATATCATAGATATAATACAAGCTTTGAAATGAAATAGCACATTTCCAGGTTTCAGTTAAACATTTTTAAAAAAGCTCATGACTTTAAGCATTCTGAACATTGAGAATGTTATTTGGGAAACAAATGTTTATTATAATGTTTATGTTTAGGATCTGTCTCCTACTGAGTCAGCATGCAGCATTCAACACCATTAGGTTTAATATTAAAAAGTGTATTTCCTGAATTGTTTTTTTTTATTCTTTTCTATTAGACCATACTAGACTGTGCAGGATATCATTTATTTGCCATTTTTGCCTTTTCCAGATACCTGGGAAACAAAGCTCATATCTCATTTGCCAATGGAGCCCAGTCCTAAGCCTGGTGCTCTGTCCCCCTCCCCGAAGGACACAGACTCGAATCGACCCGCGCCCTTAAGGCAACAGGATCTGATCTCCACGTACTGCCCGCCTCCCAAGATACAGCTTCTGAAGGCCACCTTCCAAGAGAAACTGATGCAGGAAAAGGAGAAAAAAATGATCGCCATGTACAATCGGCGGCAGGAGGCAGCTCTACAGAAGATGAGAAAATGTTTCCAATATGTCAAATACGCTGCGGAGAAGAAGATGGGGAACAGCTATCGCTTCCAAGCCCAACAGGGCCCCGAGAAGAACATTGTGGGGTATGATCGGTCTTACCCCCTGAAGCCTATGGGTAACAGGAAAGTCTCCGGCCCTGGTGAGGTTCGGGCTGTGGACCGCCCGGACGCACAGAGTGATTCCTTGTTTGCCCCCACCCCGCCTCAGGATGGTCATGAGAGGCCCTGCGAGAGGCCGGGCAGGAGGGGCTCAAGAGTACGCAAACCTAAGGACAGGACTGTCCTCCCCATGGTGGCGACCCCTCCAGGGCAATGCCCTTCTCATGCCAATGGGAAGGAGCACTTTCAGTTGCAAGAGGAGCTACGAAAAGTGGCCGAGGCAGAGGCCGCGCTGAAGGAGGAGCATCGCCGGAGGGAGGCCAGCCTGCAGGATGAGATGCGCCGGAAGGAGGCCATGATGAAGGACGAGATTCGCCAGAAGGAGGCCATGATGCAGGCGAAGCTCTTCAGAGCTCAGGAGGAGCTGAGGATGGTTCCGAGAGAGATGGAAGACTCCAGAGAGGTGGCCGGAAGGGAAAATAGAGGCGAGGCAGAGCGAGCTTTGCCCCAGAGGACCATGGGCCAACCACCGCTCTAAGGCCGTGCCTCTTCTGACCTGCAGAATGGAGAAGCAAAAAGCCTTCACTCCAAGGAAAGCCCTTCCTATCAGAGGAGACAACCTTGATTATGGTTCTCCAATGGAAGATGGCGGATGCGCAGAATCGCACTTTCCCTCTGCGCTTTCCCATCAGGAGAGACGTCAAGTGAGCCCTTGCAGCCGTGGGCTAGAAGACGTCCCCTGTGGAAGGAGAAAGGATCTCAAGAAAGCAAGGCTCCCTGAAAGCGACGTGTCAGCGGCACAGGCCGCGCAGGGCCACTTCAGAAATAACACCACATGTCTGGATGAACAAACTCTGTCAGTGGAAAACAGATATTTGTCCCCTACAAGTCTGATGTGCCCTACCGCTGAGCAATTTCCATATGAGAATAGCCAGAGTGGAAACCCTCAGCTGGTGCCCTGTGAACTGTGTCACGGGAAGTTTGCTGTAGAGAGGCTGGAGAAACACAGCAAGATCTGCAAGAAGCTTCAGAATTCAAAGAGGAAGGTTTTTGACTCTTTCAAGCACAGGGCCAAGGGAACAGAACTGGAGACATACATCCATAAGAAGAAGGTTAAACCGCCAATCGTGGTAAGGGCTATCCTTAAACTCTTTCCAAGCTTCCCTTTTTTTCTCCTAGAGTCAGACTCAGCTTATAAATCAATGTAAACAATAAATAAGTGTTTTATGAAGTACTCTTCTGAAAAACTGCCGCAAAGGCACATTTGCCAGACAGAATAAATGTGTCTTAGTGACTTCTGAATTCTGTTGTAAAAATCTACATATCAAGCAAATAGCACTCACAGGAAACAAAACCATAACTACGTAAATTGTACTCTCTACCCAATGACCTGAAAGGTAGCCCCAGAAAGCTACGTTATTACTGTATTGATATTTTCTTGCCTTGTGAATGGTTTGCGACCAGACTGTGTACGCAGTGCTAGTCTGGACTTTTTCTGGAAGCTGTTTTATTGGTTTCATTTCCTGTTCCCAGCTGAGAAAGAACAACTGGAGGCAGAAGCACGAGGATTTCATTCGGAGCATCAAACAGGCCAGGGAGGTGCAGCAGGTGATCACGCAAGGAGGGAAAGTTGTGAACCTGCCCCAGCCCCCCGCGAATCCAAACCCCGACTACGTGCTCTGCCCTCACTGCGGCCGGCGCTTTGCCCCCAGGCCGGCACAGAGGCACTTCCCCAAGTGTCAGCACATCAGGAGCCGCCCTCCTCCTCCTCCTCGCAGATGAAAACCGATGTGAAGAAGAGCAAAAGAGTCATGATCTTGGCTCACGACTCACGTCCTGCTTTTTCTTTTTAGAAACACATTTAGCACAGTTCATCCGTATGATGATGAAAAAAAAATGTTACCTTATTTTAATTAAATGATTTTTTTTTGGTGGACTGGTGTTTGCGTAGCTGTGGTTATTTCAGTTTTTCTCTTATCATTCATACACCTTGACCTCCTAAAAATAATTTTTCAACCTGGAACGTACAATTAGCAGGCAATAGAACAGGTCACATTGGTCTTGGAACCATCAAAAAGCAGTATTCACACATTCTCGGCATCAATTTTCCTTAAAAACAACTGAAAAAGCAAGGTAAAGAGTGATTGATTTTTTTAATGAAAGTTATTTGATTTAATTTATTTAATTTTCATAATATTTGAAATATGTTGGGATTAATGTGACTCAATATTATCTGCAGCTCTTACACTCCAGGCACCTGATAAAGTGGAACGCAGTGTCTTTGCCTTACATGGCGCTCAGCTCTTCCTCAATCCCAGCAGAAGCACCAGCAGAAGCAGCAGCCTCCGGGTCCTGCCTCATGCACAGCTTAAAATGCAACACCAAGTAATACAACAAACAACAGGGAAAACCATTCACGATCAGACACATCCGTTGATTGCTGGCTCTCAGTAAAGGGACATTGCATCATTACATCACAAAATAGACTACATTTCAAGGTTAAAGAATTACCATGTTCTGCGATTCAGAACGAGGCAGCAAAACTTCCTATAATCTGTTGTGGCCCTATGACATTGTAAAGGAGCAGGCTTGTGAATACATCTCGTTTAATCCAATGGAAATATAACTCTCAACTTTTTTACGTTTTTGCCAATAAATAATACTACATTGTTAACTCTGCATAAAGAACCTTGGAATGGAACGTTTTTTGCAGTGAAATGTTTGCTGCATAACCTATACCCTTTCTCTCCTACATCACATTGCATTAGTCATTACAGTGATTAGTGAGCAGGAAGGGCTGCATCACATCGCAATTTGTGTGGAACTTGAATGCGAATTTGTTACAACATGGCGTAACTTACAGTCCTTTCACAAAATTCATGATTTTGTGCTCAATTTTGAGTTTGTAAAGTTTTTCTATAATGTCAATGATTTTATTTTGTGACTGAAATTAAATAATTTTGTGTCTGCAAAATTGGGACTGTAGTTCCACCTTAACCTACTAGTACTGTATGTCTTTGGACTGTGGGAAGAAACTGGAGCACCTGGAAGAAATCCACACAAATGAAGGGAGAACATACAATTCCATCCAGACTGCACCCCAGGAATTGAACCCAGGACCCCAGCTCTGTGAACCACAGTGCCAGCTCATTGCTATAGTCACTATAATTAATGTCAAAACTCATTTGCAAATGAGCAGCCTGGGATCCAAAAGGATCAAGACAAGGATCCAAACAAAGCACTATCCCAAAGCTTGGCTTTGTACCGTATATAATACAGGGCTTGATGCAGAAGGCAGATAATCAAAGTCCATGCAATAATTGCTAAGGGAAAGTGACTTTGTGTTCTTGGAGGGAAGTCACTCAACACGGAGCTGTGTTAGTGAAATGATTGTTCTGATGTACGGCTGATGTCCAAACACTGAAAACATGATTGTGTATGCAATCGCACTCCTGATCTCCATTGGGTATGGTTAAAATAACTTTTTATAGTTCATCACATTCAAAGTGTGTGTACTTGATGAAAGTGTAACACACATTTGGAGGAGTTATTCAGGATTTTCTTTCATTCAACAATTTCAAGACCCATTATTTTCAGATGTTGTAGTATACGTGAATAATGAAAGGCCTTCATATTACACAATGTAGGAATGACTTCGCAGGTGTGAAGAATAAAAGATTAATTCAGCTCACTTTGGGGAGTTTCACAATGGCCCTCCTTATAGAAATGTGGGTTTGATTAAAGGAGTGAAGAAAAAGCACTGAATAATATTTGCTTCTGTAAACGTAATCATCTCAAAATATGGTTAAAGAAATTGAAGAAGGTTAAACATAATCCAAAACGTATAAGGTCAATTTAAGTACAACCAGAATTCTAGTGTTTATGCAATGCATCTGTGGGTTGATATGAAATACGGCCGTTCTTAAACTAAACGAGGTTATCGAGAGCATATTCCGAGTACGGCTGTGGCCACTTGTACTGTGAACTGCGAGGACCGTATCTTATCCTGAACTGGCTGTGCGAATACCGTCCTCTGCTGGCAGAAGGAATAGATTACAACGGCACTGTATTGGCGATTAGTCCTATTGCTAGAATATTGAAACAACAAGGAGTCCGCGGAGTCAAGCAATGCTGAATGAACAAGTACCTGAAATTCAATAGGATTTTGTGTATTGATTACAAATAGGTGTGAAATTCTCATGTACAGTGGTATTCATGGATTCCTTACACAAGCAGCCGTTGTTATGATACTTTCGTAATCTGAATATAAATCTGTTATCTACTTGAAACTGTAATTATTGAATAGATTAATGTCTTTGAAATGCTTCATTAACTGGGCAGTTTCCATGTTTGGAAATGTTTTTATTTTGATTGCTGATTGCTAGATACTGTATGTTTAATAGGCATGCTGTTAATATTTTCTACAAGAGCCAAATAAGACAGTTATGCTGTAGTAAATTCTATATAAGTTATATAACATAAGTTATATTTTGTTCTGAGGTCAATTTGAATCTCATACTAAATAACTGGTGTCCTTTTATCTGAGAAACACTACCTGATTGATCACCTGATGCCTAGAAATTAGCATGCACAGTAGCCCAGTGTTTAGCATTGCTAGCTCACAGTGCTGAGGCCCTGGGTACACTTCTGGACCTGGGGTGCTATCTGTATGGTGCTTGTATGTTCTCCCCATGTTTGCATGAGTTTGCTTTGGGTGCTCCGGCTTCCTCCCACACTTCAAAGAACTACTGGTAGGTTAATTGGCTTCTGGGATAATTGGTGAGTGTCTGTGTCTTCCCTGCATTGGACTACCATCCAGTCCCAGGTATCTCCTGCTTATTACTTTCTGAGGCTCTGGCTCCCCCGTGACCCCCCGACCCCCTGACCACCTGACCCTGAATTGGATGAAGCGGTTAGAAAATGGGTGGTTTCTGTTATGCTCTGGTCATGCTCTGCCATAGCAACAACTTGTAAAAAATGCAGATGCTAGGATTTAACTCAAAGAAGGAGCTCAGATCACTGTGTTGGCATCACTGTACAGGTGTCCGGTGTGTTTTAGAACATATGTTAAAATCTTATTTACTAACTTCTAGACTTTTTACCCCCCATATCAGTCTGCAGGTGCACAGTGGTCTGTGGACACCCTCCTTGCTCTGTCGTAAAACAGGAAATAAAAAGCAACTGGTTTTGACTTTAATGCACTGAGACTGTGGAACTCACAGAACTCTCTTGTCAGAAAGGCAGCTTCTAACAGCTTTTAAGTGAAGACTAAGAACACTTTTCTATTTTATTAAAATAGATTATATATGTTTTGTTTAAATATATGTTATAAATGTTAAAACGACAGCTCGTATAAGCTTGTATTTTTACCTTTCGATCATTTTTAGAATTGCTTTGAGTTGCTTTTACCATGATAAACAGTACAAAATATGAGGTGTTGAACTTGTCAAAAGTTGTAAAGCGCTTTATGACGTAAAGTGTGATGACAGTCCTTGGCGGTCTATGTAACAATTCTTCTTGAAGTAGGTCATCGGGCCAACAGTATATAAACATTACAGCTCAAGTGCTTTTGTATCTGAACGCTTTTAGGTAAGTAATTTAGCAGCTGCGGTATTAATCGTGATTTTAATGGCAAATTCAATTGCAGGTAAAATAAAAATGGCGGATAACTTTCTTTCTAGCTTCGTGAAGCGGTCGCGCAACATTATACATATATACCATAATAAGAAACATAATATGTACAGTAGAATTTTTCACTTTAAGCTGGCATTATCCAGAACCGGGTCAGGGCCCGGACCCGGACCGTGCAGTGTGGTCCGTCGGCCTTCTAAAGATGTTTAGGAGATCGGGGCGCCCTTGGATTTGATTAGAAACTTGCATAATTTCTTAACTTGACCCCATTATCTTAAAAAAAACGGCCAGGCCAAGACCAAAGCATGAAGGCTGCGAGGATCGGGGGACTCTCATTTTTGGTCACAGCGTACAGTAGTAGATCAGTAACCTCTGTTTATCGTGATAACCTTTAATTATTTTCCAGTACTTTTTTAAATGATAAAACACATTGTCTCGCCAGTTTTGCTAAAGATACGGTTTTAGTGTTTACGCATAAATTTGTAAGCCGTAGGTTTAAATCTCGTGGTCTTATTTTCTGCATTTTCATCGTAAGGGAAGGCGCTCGTTTGCGATTTACGCGCTGAATATTGTAAGCAGAGGAGCCTTAAGGCACAGCCTCGCCTTAACACCATCGTTTGCATTGTCATTGTCATCCAGAAAAGCAGTCGTAAGAAAATGAATCTGTGGCGGCTCCGAACATTAAAAAAACTATATCTAGACTGCAAATACATCCCAATCTTACTATCAACACGTTTTAAGACCCCTCTCCTTTCCACCGGTATACAAGCTAAGAGAGAAATATTGGAAATCCCATCTGAAGTAGCCCTCGTCTCACCTTCGGAGCTGTGAGCGATGGGGATCATAATTAAAAGGGGTACAGTTACTTTGAAAATGTGTATGTGATACTTAAATTTAAATAAAATAAAAAGATAAATTATATAACACAGACTGCTATCTATGTCCATGTGTTTAAGACGTATGAATCGGTTTTAAAACAGGCACACCCCTTCTCACAAATCCGACTGGAGTCTCAGTCCGTCGTCGCGATGAATTAGGAGCTCAGATGTAGGCTAAGTGATTGCAATTTACTTATTTAAAAGAACCACTTCAAATCAAAAGGGAGACATTTTGTAATGGTAGTTATCGTATTATAGTATACGATAACTGTATACGTAGTATACGTAATTGTAGATATACAGTACATAAAGGGTATGAATAGGTGTGAGCTTTTACTGTATATTTAATATTTTATCTGACCCACTTGTAGAAACCGCCTACTCAGATTTATTTAAGTGGTCTGCCACCATAAAGACAGAAAAATATAATGACACCCTGTTACATTAACTGTAAAATAAACGCCGTAACTGCGGCCATATGAAAATTTGGATAAAGATTATACAAACATCCTAAGGAGCTCTATGACATATGAGCGTCGTAATAATGGTTGGTGACCTGACGTAACAGTGCTCCCTGAATTACGTGATCTGTATATACCCAAATACAGATATATCACATAGGGAGATGCAGTCAAACATTGCATTGCTATCGTCGTGGTGAACTATTTCTCCGCTGTTTAAAACTTGTTTGGTAAGTGTCATCAAATATGCTTGTCAATTTGTAGCGAAATCGATATACTGTATCATAATCCTTCAGCTATCTATAATGTAGTGAAACGGCTAATTAATATTGATCAATTCCCTCATTCACAGTGACTTTTGCTCAAATCCCTGTTGCATAATGGGTTAATTTTATATAAAAAAACATTTATATCATAGATATAATACAAGCTTTGAAATGAAATAGCACATTTCCAGGTTTCAGTTAAACATTTTTAAAAAAGCTCATGACTTTAAGCATTCTGAACATTGAGAATGTTATTTGGGAAACAAATGTTTATTATAATGTTTATGTTTAGGATCTGTCTCCTACTGAGTCAGCATGCAGCATTCAACACCATTAGGTTTAATATTAAAAAGTTGTGTATTTCCTGAATTGTTTTTTTTTATTCTTTTCTATTAGACCATACTAGACTGTGCAGGATATCATTTATTTGCCATTTTTGCCTTTTCCAGATACCTGGGAAACAAAGCTCATATCTCATTTGCCAATGGAGCCCAGTCCTAAGCCTGGTGCTCTGTCCCCCTCCCCGAAGGACACAGACTCGAATCGACCCGCGCCCTTAAGGCAACAGGATCTGATCTCCACGTACTGCCCGCCTCCCAAGATACAGCTTCTGAAGGACACCTTCCAAGAGAAACTGATGCAGGAAAAGGAGAAAAAAATGATCGCCATGTACAATCGGCGGCAGGAGGCAGCTCTACAGAAGATGAGAAAATGTTTCCAATATGTCAAATACGCTGCGGAGAAGAAGATGGGGAACAGCTATCGCTTCCAAGCCCAACAGGGCCCCGAGAAGAACATTGTGGGGTATGATCGGTCTTACCCCCTGAAGCCTATGGGTAACAGGAAAGTCTCCGGCCCTGGTGAGGTTCGGGCTGTGGACCGCCCGGACGCACAGAGTGATTCCTTGTTTGCCCCCACCCCGCCTCAGGATGGTCATGAGAGGCCCTGCGAGAGGCCGGGCAGGAGGGGCTCAAGAGTACGCAAACCTAAGGACAGGACTGTCCTCCCCATGGTGGCGACCCCTCCAGGGCAATGCCCTTCTCATGCCAATGGGAAGGAGCACTTTCAGTTGCAAGAGGAGCTACGAAAAGTGGCCGAGGCAGAGGCCGCGCTGAAGGAGGAGCATCGCCGGAGGGAGGCCAGCCTGCAGGATGAGATGCGCCGGAAGGAGGCCATGATGAAGGACGAGATTCGCCAGAAGGAGGCCATGATGCAGGCGAAGCTCTTCAGAGCTCAGGAGGAGCTGAGGATGGTTCCGAGAGAGATGGAAGACTCCAGAGAGGTGGCCGGAAGGGAAAATAGAGGCGAGGCAGAGCGAGCTTTGCCCCAGAGGACCATGGGCCAACCACCGCTCTAAGGCCGTGCCTCTTCTGACCTGCAGAATGGAGAAGCAAAAAGCCTTCACTCCAAGGAAAGCCCTTCCTATCAGAGGAGACAACCTTGATTATGGTTCTCCAATGGAAGATGGCGGATGCGCAGAATCGCACTTTCCCTCTGCGCTTTCCCATCAGGAGAGACGTCAAGTGAGCCCTTGCAGCCGTGGGCTAGAAGACGTCCCCTGTGGAAGGAGAAAGTATCTCAAGAAAGCAAGGCTCCCTGAAAGCGACGTGTCAGCGGCACAGGCCGCGCAGGGCCACTTCAGAAATAACACCACATGTCTGGATGAACAAACTCTGTCAGTGGAAAACAGATATTTGTCCCCTACAAGTCTGATGTGCCCTACCGCTGAGCAATTTCCATATGAGAATAGCCAGAGTGGAAACCCTCAGCTGGTGCCCTGTGAACTGTGTCACGGGAAGTTTGCTGTAGAGAGGCTGGAGAAACACAGCAAGATCTGCAAGAAGCTTCAGAATTCAAAGAGGAAGGTTTTTGACTCTTTCAAGCACAGGGCCAAGGGAACAGAACTGGAGACATACATCCATAAGAAGAAGGTTAAACCGCCAATCGTGGTAAGGGCTATCCTTAAACTCTTTCCAAGCTTCCCTTTTTTTCTCCTAGAGTCAGACTCAGCTTATAAATCAATGTAAACAATAAATAAGTGTTTTATGAAGTACTCTTCTGAAATACTGCCGCAAAGGCACATTTGCCAGACAGAATAAATGTGTCTTAGTGACTTCTGAATTCTGTTGTAAAAATCTACATATCAAGCAAATAGCACTCACAGGAAACAAAACCATAACTACGTAAATTGTACTCTCTACCCAATGACCTGAAAGGTAGCCCCAGAAAGCTACGTTATTACTGTATTGATATTTTCTTGCCTTGTGAATGGTTTGCGACCAGACTGTGTACACAGTGCTAGTCTGGACTTTTTCTGGAAGCTGTTTTATTGGTTTCATTTCCTGTTCCCAGCTGAGAAAGAACAACTGGAGGCAGAAGCACGAGGATTTCATTCGGAGCATCAAACAGGCCAGGGAGGTGCAGCAGGTGATCACGCAAGGAGGGAAAGTTGTGAACCTGCCCCAGCCCCCCGCGAATCCAAACCCCGACTACGTGCCCTGCCCTCACTGCGGCCGGCGCTTTGCCCCCAGGCCGGCACAGAGGCACTTCCCCAAGTGTCAGCACATCAGGAGCCGCCCTCCTCCTCCTCCTCGCAGATGAAAACTGATGTGAAGAAGAGCAAAAGAGTCATGATCTTGGCTCACGACTCACGTCCTGCTTTTTCTTTTTAGAAACACATTTAGCACAGTTCATCCGTATGATGATGAAAAAAAAATGTTACCTTATTTTAATTAAATGATTTTTTTTTGGTGGACTGGTGTTTGCGTAGCTGTGGTTATTTCAGTTTTTCTCTTATCATTCATACACCTTGACCTCCTAAAAATAATTTTTCAACCTGGAACGTACAATTAGCAGGCAATAGAACAGGTCACATTGGTCTTGGAACCATCAAAAAGCAGTATTCACACATTCTCGGCATCAATTTTCCTTAAAAACAACTGAAAAAGCAAGGTAAAGAGTGATTGATTTTTTTAATGAAAGTTATTTGATTTAATTTATTTAATTTTCATAATATTTGAAATATGTTGGGATTAATGTGACTCAATATTATCTGCAGCTCTTACACTCCAGGCACCTGATAAAGTGGAACGCAGTGTCTTTGCCTTACATGGCCTCATGCACAGCTTAAAATGCAACACCAAGTAATACAACAAACAACAGGGAAAACCATTCACGATCAGACACATCCGTTGATTGCTGGCTCTCAGTAAAGGGACATTGCATCATTACATCACAAAATAGACTACATTTCAAGGTTAAAGAATTACCATGTTCTGCGATTCAGAACAAGGCAGCAAAACTTCCTATAATCTGTTGTGGCCCTATGACATTGTAAAGGAGCAGGCTTGTGAATACATCTCGTTTAATCCAATGGAAATATAACTCTCAACTTTTTTACGTTTTTGCCAATAAATAATACTACATTGTTAACTCTGCATAAAGAACCTTGGAATGGAACGTTTTTTGCAGTGAAATGTTTGCTGCATAACCTATACCCTTTCTCTCCTACATCACATTGCATTAGTCATTACAGTGATTAGTGAGCAGGAAGGGCTGCATCACATCGCAATTTGTGTGGAACTTGAATGCGAATTTGTTACAACATGGCGTAACTTACAGTCCTTTCACAAAATTCATGATTTTGTGCTCAATTTTGAGTTTGTAAAGTTTTTCTATAATGTCAATGATTTTATTTTGTGACTGAAATTAAATAATTTTGTGTCTGCAAAATTGGGACTGTAGTTCCACCTTAACCTACTAGTACTGTATGTCTTTGGACTGTGGGAAGAAACTGGAGCACCTGGAAGAAATCCACACAAATGAAGGGAGAACATACAATTCCATCCAGACTGCACCCCAGGAATTGAACCCAGGACCCCAGCTCTGTGAACCACAGTGCCAGCTCATTGCTATAGTCACTATAATTAATGTCAAAACTCATTTGCAAATGAGCAGCCTGGGATCCAAAAGGATCAAGACAAGGATCCAAACAAAGCACTATCCCAAAGCTTGGCTTTGTACCGTATATAATACAGGGCTTGATGCAGAAGGCAGATAATCAAAGTCCATGCAATAATTGCTAAGGGAAAGTGACTTTGTGTTCTTGGAGGGAAGTCACTCAACACGGAGCTGTGTTAGTGAAATGATTGTTCTGATGTACGGCTGATGTCCAAACACTGAAAACATGATTGTGTATGCAATCGCACTCCTGAGCTCCATTGGGTATGGTTAAAATAACTTTTTATAGTTCATCACATTCAAAGTGTGTGTACTTGATGAAAGTGTAACACGCATTTGGAGGAGTTATTCAGGATTTTCTTTCATTCAACTATTTCAAGACCCATTATTTTCAGATGTTGTAGTATACGTGAATAATGAAAGGCCTTCATATTACACAATGAAGGAATGACTTCGCAGGTGTGAAGAATGAAAGATTAATTCAGCTCACTTTGGGGAGTTTCACAATGGCCCTCCTTATAGAAATGTGGGTTTGATTAAAGGAGTGAAGAAAAAGCACTGAATAATATTTGCTTCTGTAAACGTAATCATCTCAAAATATGGTTGAAGAAATTGAAGAAGGTTAAACATAATCCAAAACGTATAAGGTCAATTTAAGTACAACCAGAATTCTAGTGTTTATGCAATGCATCTGTGGGTTGATATGAAATATGGCCGTACTTAAACTAAACGAGGTTATCGAGAGCATATTCCGAATACGGCTTTGGCCAGTTGTACTGTGAACTGCGAGGACCGTATCTTATCCTGAACTGGCTGTGCGAATACCGTCCTCTGCTGGCAGAAGGAATAGATTACAACGGCACTGTATTGGCGATTAGTCCTATTGCTAGAATATTGAAACAACAAGGAGTCCGCGGAGTCAAGCAATGCTGAATAAACAAGTACCTGAAATTCAATAGGATTTTCTGTATTGATTACAAATAGGTTTGGAATTCTCATGTACAGTGGTATTCATGGATTCCTTACACAAGCAGCAGTTGTTATGATGCTTTCGTAATCTGAATATAAATCTGTTATCTACTTAAAACTGTAATTATTGAATAGATTAATGTCTTTGAAATGCTTCATTAACTGGGCAGTTTCCATGTTTGGAAATGTTTTTATTTTGATTGCTGATTGCTAGATACTGTATGTTTAATAGGCATGCTGTTAATATTTTCTACAAGAGCCAAATAAGACAGTTATGCTGTAGTAAATTCTATATAAGTTATATAACATAAGTTATATTTTGTTCTGAGGTCAATTTGAATCTCATACTAAATAACTGGTGTCCTTTTATCTGAGAAACACTACCTGATTGATCACCTGATGCCTAGAAATTAGCATGCACAGTAGCCCAGCGTTTAGCATTGCTAGCTCACAGTGCTGAGGCCCTGGGTACACTTCTGGACCTGGGGTGCTATCTGTATGGAGCTTGTATGTTCTCCCCATGTTTGCATGAGTTTGCTTTGGGTGCTCCGGCTTCCTCCCACAGTTCAAAGAACTACTGGTAGGTTAATTGGCTTCTGGGATAATTGGTGAGTGTCTGTGTCTTCCCTGCATTGGACTACCATCCAGTCCCAGGTATCTCCTGCTTATTACTTTCTGAGGCTCTGGCTCCCCCGTGCCCCGCGACCCCCTGACCCCCTGACCCTGAATTGGATGAAGCGGTTAGAAAATGGGTGGTTTCTGTTATGCTCTGGTCATGCTCTGCCATAGCAACAACTTGTAAAAAATGCAGATGCTAGGATTTAACTCAAAGAAGGAGCTCAGAGCACTGTGTTGGCATCACTGTACAGGTGTCCGGTTTGTTTTAGAACATGTGCTAAAATCTTATTTACTAACTTCTAGACTTTTTACCCCCCATATCAGTCTGCAGGTGCACAGTGGTCTGTGGACACCCTCCTTGCTCTGTCGTAAAACAGGAAATAAAAAGCAACTGGTTTTGACTTTAATGCACTGAGACTGTGGAACTCACAGAACTCTCTTGTCAGAAAGGCAGCTCCTAACAGCTTTTAATTGAAGACTAAGAACACTTTTCTATTTTATTAAAATAGATTATATATGTTTTGTTTAAATATATGTTATAAATGTTAAAACGACAGCTCGTATAAGCTTGTATTTTTACCTTTCGATCATTTTTAGAATTGCTTTGAGTTGCTTTTACCATGATAAACAGTACAAAATATGAGGTGTTGAACTTGTCTAAAGTTTTAAAGCGCTTTATGACGTAAAGTGTGATGACAGTCCTTGGCGGTCTATGTAACAATTCTTCTTGAAGTAGGTCATCGGGCCAACAGTATACAAACATTACAGCTCAAGTGCTTTTGTATCTGAACGCTTTTAGGTAAGTTATTTAGCAGCTGCGGTATTAATAATGATTTTAATGGCAAATTCAATTGCAGGTAAAATAAAAATGGCGGATAACTTTCTTTCTAGCTTCGTGAAGCGGTCGCGCTATATTATACATATATACCATAATAAGAAACATAATATGTACAGTAGAATTTTTCACTTTAAGCTGGCATTATCCAGAACCGGGTCAGGACCCGGACCCGGACCGTGCAGTGTGGTCCGTCGGCCTTCTAAAGATGTTTAGGAGATCGAGGCGCCCTTGGATTTGATTAGAAACTTGCATAATTTCTTAACTTGACCCCATTATCTTAAAAAAAACGGCCAGGCCAAGACCAAAGCATGAAGGCTGCGAGGATCGGGGGACTCTCATTTTTGGTCACAGCGTACAGTAGTAGATCAGTAACCTCTGTTTATCGTGATAACCTTTAATTATTTTCCAGTACTTTTTTAAATGATAAAACACATTGTCTCGCCAGTTTTGCTAAAGATACGGTTTTAGTGTTTACGCATAAATTTGTAAGCCGTAGGTTTAAATCTCGTGGTCTTATTTTCTGCATTTTCATCGTAAGGGAAGGCGCTCGTTTGCGATTTACGCGCTGAATATTGTAAGCAGAGGAGCCTTAAGGCACAGCCTCGCCTTAACACCATCGTTTGCATTGTCATTGTCATCCAGAAAAGCAGTCGTAAGAAAATGAATCTGTGGCGGCTCCGAACATTAAAAAAACTATATCTAGACTGCAAATACATCCCAATCTTACTATCAACACGTTTTAAGACCCCTCTCCTTTCCACCGGTATACAAGCTAAGAGAGAAATATTGGAAATCCCATCTGAAGTAGCCCTCGTCTCACCTTCGGAGCTGTGAGCGATGGGGATCATAATTAAAAGGGGTACAGTTACTTTGAAAATGTGTATGTGATACTTAAATTTAAATAAAATAAAAAGATAAATTATATAACACAGACTGCTATCTATGTCCATGTGTTTAAGACGTATGAATCGGTTTTAAAACAGGCACACCCCTTCTCACAAATCCGACTGGAGTCTCAGTCCGTCGTCGCGATGAATTAGGAGCTCAGATGTAGGCTAAGTGATTGCAATTTACTTATTTAAAAGAACCACTTCAAATCAAAAGGGAGACATTTTGTAATGGTAGTTATCGTATTATAGTATACGATAACTGTATACGTAGTATACGTAATTGTAGATATACAGTACATAAAGGGTATGAATAGGTGTGAGCTTTTACTGTATATTTAATATTTTATCTGACCCACTTGTAGAAACCGCCTACTCAGATTTATTTAAGTGGTCTGCCACCATAAAGACAGAAAAATATAATGACACCCTGTTACATTAACTGTAAAATAAACGCCGTAACTGCGGCCATATGAAAATTTGGATAAAGATTATACAAACATCCTAAGGAGCTCTATGACATATGAGCGTTGTAATAATGGTTGGTGACCTGACGTAACAGTGCTCCCTGAATTACGTGACCTGTATATACCCAAATACAGATATATCACATAGGGAGATGCAGTCAAACATTGCATTGCTATCGTCGTGGTGAACTATTTCTCCGCTGTTTAAAACTTGTTTGGTAAGTGTCATCAAATATGCTTGTCAATTTGTAGCGAAATCGATATACTGTATCATAATCCTTCAGCTATCTATAATGTAGTGAAAAGGCTAATTAATATTGATAAATTCACTTATTCACAGTGACTTTTGCTCAAACCCCTGTTGCATAATGGGTTAATTTTATATAAAAAAACATTTATATCATAGATATAATACAAGCTTTGAAATGAAATAGCACATTTCCAGGTTTCAGTTAAACATTTTTAAAAAAGTTCATGTCTTTAAGCATTCTGAACATTGAGAATGTTATTTGGGAAACAAATGTTTATTATAATGTTTATGTTTAGGATCTGTCTCCTACTGAGTCAGCATGCAGCATTCAACACCATTAGGTTTAATATTAAAAAGTTGTGTATTTCCTGAATTGTTTTTTTTTATTCTTTTCTATTAGACCATACTAGACTGTGCAGGATATCATTTATTTGCCATTTTTGCCTTTTCCAGATACCTGGGAAACAAAGCTCATATCTCATTTGCCAATGGAGCCCAGTCCTAAGCCTGGTGCTCTGTCCCCCTCCCCGAAGGACACAGACTCGAATTGACCCGCGCCCTTAAGGCAACAGGATCTGATCTCCACGTACTGCCCGCCTCCCAAGATACAGCTTCTGAAGGACACCTTCCAAGAGAAACTGATGCAGGAAAAGGAGAAAAAAATGATCGCCATGTACAATCGGCGGCAGGAGGCAGCTCTACAGAAGATGAGAAAATGTTTCCAATATGTCAAATACGCTGCGGAGAAGAAGATGGGGAACAGCTATCGCTTCCAAGCCCAACAGGGCCCCGAGAAGAACATTGTGGGGTATGATCGGTCTTACCCCCTGAAGCCTATGGGTAACAGGAAAGTCTCCGGCCCTGGTGAGGTTCGGGCTGTGGACCGCCCGGACGCACAGAGTGATTCCTTGTTTGCCCCCACCCCGCCTCAGGATGGTCATGAGAGGCCCTGCGAGAGGCCGGGCAGGAGGGGCTCAAGAGTACGCAAACCTAAGGACAGGACTGTCCTCCCCATGGTGGCGACCCCTCCAGGGCAATGCCCTTCTCATGCCAATGGGAAGGAGCACTTTCAGTTGCAAGAGGAGCTACGAAAAGTGGCCGAGGCAGAGGCCGCGCTGAAGGAGGAGCATCGCCGGAGGGAGGCCAGCCTGCAGGATGAGATGCGCCGGAAGGAGGCCATGATGAAGGACGAGATTCGCCAGAAGGAGGCCATGATGCAGGCGAAGCTCTTCAGAGCTCAGGAGGAGCTGAGGATGGTTCCGAGAGAGATGGAAGACTCCAGAGAGGTGGCCGGAAGGGAAAATAGAGGCGAGGCAGAGCGAGCTTTGCCCCAGAGGACCATGGGCCAACCACCGCTCTAAGGCCGTGCCTCTTCTGACCTGCAGAATGGAGAAGCAAAAAGCCTTCACTCCAAGGAAAGCCCTTCCTATCAGAGGAGACAACTTTGATTATGGTTCTCAAATGGAAGATGGCGGATGCGCAGAATCGCACTTTCCCTCTGCGCTTTCCCATCAGGAGAGACGTCAAGTGAGCCCTTGCAGCCGTGGGCTAGAAGACGTCCCCTGTGGAAGGAGAAAGTATCTCAAGAAAGCAAGGCTCCCTGAATGCGACGTGTCAGCGGCACAGGCCGCGCAGGGCCACTTCAGAAATAACACCACATGTCTGGATGAACAAACTCTGTCAGTGGAAAACAGATATTTGTCCCCTACAAGTCTGATGTGCCCTACCGCTGAGCAATTTCCATATGAGAATAGCCAGAGTGGAAACCCTCAGCTGGTGCCCTGTGAACTGTGTCACGGGAAGTTTGCTGTAGAGAGGCTGGAGAAACACAGCAAGATCTGCAAGAAGCTTCAGAATTCAAAGAGGAAGGTTTTTGACTCTTTCAAGCACAGGGCCAAGGGAACAGAACTGGAGACATACATCCATAAGAAGAAGGTTAAACCGCCAATCGTGGTAAGGGCTATCCTTAAACTCTTTCCAAGCTTCCCTTTTTTTCTCCTAGAGTCAGACTCAGCTTATAAATCAATGTAGACAATAAATAAGTGTTTTATGAAGTACTCTTCTGAAAAACTGCCGCAAAGGCACATTTGCCAGACAGAATAAATGTGTCTTAGTGGCTTCCGAATTCTGTTGTAAAAATCTACATATCAAGCAAATAGCACTCACAGGAAACAAAACCATAACTACGTAAATTGTACTCTCTACCCAATGACCTGAAAGGTGGCCCCAGAAAGCTACGTTATTACTGTATTGATATTTTCTTGCCTTGTGAATGGTTTGCGACCAGACTGTGTACGCAGTGCTAGTCTGGACTTTTTCTGGAAGCTGTTTTATTGGTTTCATTTCCTGTTCCCAGCTGAGAAAGAACAACTGGAGGCAGAAGCACGAGGATTTCATTCGGAGCATCAAACAGGCCAGGGAGGTGCAGCAGGTGATCACGCAAGGAGGGAAAGTTGTGAACCTGCCCCAGCCCCCCGCGAATCCAAACCCCGACTACGTGCCCTGCCCTCACTGCGGCCGGCGCTTTGCCCCCAGGCCGGCACAGAGGCACATCCCCAAGTGTCAGCACATCAGGAGCCGCCCTCCTCCTCCTCCTCGCAGATGAAAATTGATGTGAAGAAGAGCAAAAGAGTCATGATCTTGGCTCACGACTCACGTCCTGCTTTTTCTTTTTAGAAACACATTTAGCACAGTTCATCCGTATGATGATGAAAAAAAAATGTTACCTTATTTTTATTAAATGATTTTTTTTTGGTGGACTGGTGTTTGCGTAGCTGTGGTTATTTCAGTTTTTCTCTTATCATTCATACACCTTGACCTCCTAAAAATAATTTTTCAACCTGGAACGTACAATTAGCAGGCAATAGAACAGGTCACATTGGTCTTGGAACCATCAAAAAGCAGTATTCACACATTCTCGGCATCAATTTTCCTTAAAAACAACTGAAAAAGCAAGGTAAAGAGTGATTGATTTTTTTAATGAAAGTTATTTGATTTAATTTATTTAATTTTCATAATATTTGAAATATGTTGGGATTAATGTGACTCAATATTATCTGCAGCTCTTACACTCCAGGCACCTGATAAAGTGGAACGCAGTGTCTTTGCCTTACATGGCGCTCAGCTCTTCCTCAATCCCAGCAGAAGCACCAGCAGAAGCAGCAGCCTCCGGGTCCTGCCTCATGCACAGCTTAAAATGCAACACCAAGTAATACAACAAACAACAGGGAAAACCATTCACGATCAGACACATCCGTTGATTGCTGGCTCTCAGTAAAGGGACATTGCATCATTACATCACAAAATAGACTACATTTCAAGGTTAAAGAATTACCATGTTCTGCGATTCAGAACGAGGCAGCAAAACTTCCTATAATCTGTTGTGGCCCTGTGACATTGTAAAGGAGCAGGCTTGTGAATACATCTCGTTTAATCCAATGGAAATATAACTCTCAACTTTTTTACGTTTTTGCCAATAAATAATACTACATTGTTAACTCTGCATAAAGAACCTTGGAATGGAACGTTTTTTGCAGTGAAATGTTTGCTGCATAACCTATACCCTTTCTCTCCTACATCACATTGCATTAGTCATTACAGTGATTAGTGAGCAGGAAGGGCTGCATCACATCGCAATTTGTGTGGAACTTGAATGCGAATTTGTTACAACATGGCGTAACTTACAGTCCTTTCACAAAATTCATGATTTTGTGCTCAATTTTGAGTTTGTAAAGTTTTTCTATAATGTCAATGATTTTATTTTGTGACTGAAATTAAATACTTTTGTGTCTGCAAAATTGGGACTGTAGTTCCACCTTAACCTACTAGTACTGTATGTCTTTGGACTGTGGGAAGAAACTGGAGCACCTGGAAGAAATCCACACAAATGAAGGGAGAACATACAATTCCATCCAGACTGCACCCCAGGAATTGAACCCAGGACCCCAGCTCTGTGAACCACAGTGCCAGCTCATTGCTATAGTCACTATAATTAATGTCAAAACTCATTTGCAAATGAGCAGCCTGGGATCCAAAAGGATCAAGACAAGGATCCAAACAAAGCACTATCCCAAAGCTTGGCTTTGTACCGTATATAATACAGGGCTTGATGCAGAAGGCAGATAATCAAAGTCCATGCAATAATTGCTAAGGGAAAGTGACTTTGTGTTCTTGGAGGGAAGTCACTCAACACGGAGCTGTGTTAGTGAAATGATTGTTCTGATGTACGGCTGATGTCCAAACACTGAAAACATGATTGTGTATGCAATCGCACTCCTGAGCTCCATTGGGTATGGTTAAAATAACTTTTTATAGTTCATCACATTCAAAGTGTGTGTACTTGATGAAAGTGTAACACGCATTTGGAGGAGTTATTCAGGATTTTCTTTCATTCAACTATTTCAAGACCCATTATTTTCAGATGTTGTAGTATACGTGAATAATGAAAGGCCTTCATATTACACAATGAAGGAATGACTTCGCAGGTGTGAAGAATGAAAGATTAATTCAGCTCACTTTGGGGAGTTTCACAATGGCCCTCCTTATAGAAATGTGGGTTTGATTAAAGGAGTGAAGAAAAAGCACTGAATAATATTTGCTTCTGTAAACGTAATCATCTCAAAATATGGTTGAAGAAATTGAAGAAGGTTAAACATAATCCAAAACGTATAAGGTCAATTTAAGTACAACCAGAATTCTAGTGTTTATGCAATGCATCTGTGGGTTGATATGAAATATGGCCGTACTTAAACTAAACGAGGTTATCGAGAGCATATTCCGAATACGGCTTTGGCCAGTTGTACTGTGAACTGCGAGGACCGTATCTTATCCTGAACTGGCTGTGCGAATACCGTCCTCTGCTGGCAGAAGGAATAGATTACAACGGCACTGTATTGGCGATTAGTCCTATTGCTAGAATATTGAAACAACAAGGAGTCCGCGGAGTCAAGCAATGCTGAATAAACAAGTACCTGAAATTCAATAGGATTTTGTGTATTGATTACAAATAGGTGTGGAATTCTCATGTACAGTGGTATTCATGGATTCCTTACACAAGCAGCAGTTGTTATGATGCTTTCGTAATCTGAATATAAATCTGTTATCTACTTAAAACTGTAATTATTGAATAGATTAATGTCTTTGAAATGCTTCATTAACTGGGCAGTTTCCATGTTTGGAAATGTTTTTATTTTGATTGCTGATTGCTAGATACTGTATGTTTAATAGGCATGCTGTTAATATTTTCTACAAGAGCCAAATAAGACAGTTATGCTGTAGTAAATTCTATATAAGTTATATAACATAAGTTATATTTTGTTCTGAGGTCAATTTGAATCTCATACTAAATAACTGGTGTCCTTTTATCTGAGAAACACTACCTGATTGATCACCTGATGCCTAGAAATTAGCATGCACAGTAGCCCAGCGTTTAGCATTGCTAGCTCACAGTGCTGAGGCCCTGGGTACACTTCTGGACCTGGGGTGCTATCTGTATGGAGCTTGTATGTTCTCCCCATGTTTGCATGAGTTTGCTTTGGGTGCTCCGGCTTCCTCCCACAGTTCAAAGAACTACTGGTAGGTTAATTGGCTTCTGGGATAATTGGTGAGTGTCTGTGTCTTCCCTGCATTGGACTACCATCCAGTCCCAGGTATCTCCTGCTTATTACTTTCTGAGGCTCTGGCTCCCCCGTGCCCCGCGACCCCCTGACCCCCTGACCCTGAATTGGATGAAGCGGTTAGAAAATGGGTGGTTTCTGTTATGCTCTGGTCATGCTCTGCCATAGCAACAACTTGTAAAAAATGCAGATGCTAGGATTTAACTCAAAGAAGGAGCTCAGAGCACTGTGTTGGCATCACTGTACAGGTGTCCGGTTTGTTTTAGAACATGTGCTAAAATCTTATTTACTAACTTCTAGACTTTTTACCCCCCATATCAGTCTGCAGGTGCACAGTGGTCTGTGGACACCCTCCTTGCTCTGTCGTAAAACAGGAAATAAAAAGCAACTGGTTTTGACTTTAATGCACTGAGACTGTGGAACTCACAGAACTCTCTTGTCAGAAAGGCAGCTTCTAACAGCTTTTAAGTGAAGACTAAGAACACTTTTCTATTTTATTAAAATAGATTATATATGTTTTGTTTAAATATATGTTATAAATGTTAAAACGACAGCTCGTATAAGCTTGTATTTTTACCTTTCGATCATTTTTAGAATTGCTTTGAGTTGCTTTTACCATGATAAACAGTACAAAATATGAGGTGTTGAACTTGTCTAAAGTTTTAAAGCGCTTTATGACGTAAAGTGTGATGACAGTCCTTGGCGGTCTATGTAACAATTCTTCTTGAAGTAGGTCATCGGGCCAACAGTATACAAACATTACAGCTCAAGTGCTTTTGTATCTGAACGCTTTTAGGTAAGTTATTTAGCAGCTGCGGTATTAATAATGATTTTAATGGCAAATTCAATTGCAGGTAAAATAAAAATGGCGGATAACTTTCTTTCTAGCTTCGTGAAGCGGTCGCGCTATATTATACATATATACCATAATAAGAAACATAATATGTACAGTAGAATTTTTCACTTTAAGCTGGCATTATCCAGAACCGGGTCAGGGAACGGACCCGGACCGTGCAGTGTGGTCCGTCGGCCTTCTAAAGATGTTTAGGAGATCGAGGCGCCCTTGGATTTGATTAGAAACTTGCATAATTTCTTAACTTGACCCCATTATCTTAAAAAAAACGGCCAGGCCAAGACCAAAGCATGAAGGCTGCGAGGATCGGGGGACTCTCATTTTTGGTCACAGCGTACAGTAGTAGATCAGTAACCTCTGTTTATCGTGATAACCTTTAATTATTTTCCAGTACTTTTTTAAATGATAAAACACATTGTCTCGCCAGTTTTGCTAAAGATACGGTTTTAGTGTTTACGCATAAATTGCTAAGCCCTAGGTTTAAATCTCGTGGTCTTATTTTCTGCATTTTCATCGTAAGGGAAGGCGCTCGTTTGCGATTTACGCGCTGAATATTGTAAGCAGAGGAGCCTTAAGGCACAGCCTCGCCTTAACACCATCGTTTGCATTGTCATTGTCATCCAGAAAAGCAGTCGTAAGAAAATGAATCTGTGGCGGCTCCGAACATTAAAAAAACTATATCTAGACTGCAAATACATCCCAATCTTACTATCAACACGTTTTAAGACCCCTCTCCTTTCCACCGGTATACAAGCTAAGAGAGAAATATTGGAAATCCCATCTGAAGTAGCCCTCGTCTCACCTTCGGAGCTGTGAGCGATGGGGATCATAATTAAAAGGCTACAGTTACTTTGAAAATGTGTATGTGATACTTAAATTTAAATAAAATAAAAATATAAATTATATAACACAGACTGCTATCTATGTCCATGTGTTTAAGACGTATGAATCGGTTTTAAAACAGGCACACCCCTTTACTTCTCACAAATCCGACTGGAGTCGCAGTCCGTCGTCGCGATGAATTAGGAGCTCAGATGTAGGCTAAGTGATTGCAATTTACTTATTTAAAAGAACCACTTCAAATCAAAAGGGAGACATTTTGTAATGGTAGTTATCGTATTATAGTATACGATAACTGTATACGTAATTGTAGATATACAGTACATAAAGGGTATGAATAGGTGTGAGCTTTTACTGTATATTTAATATTTTATCTGACCCACTTGTAGAAACCGCCTACTCAGATTTATTTAAGTGGTCTGCCACCATAAAGACAGAAAAATATAATGACACCCTGTTACATTAACTGTAAAATAAACGCCGTAACTGCGGCCATATGAAAATTTGGATAAAGATTATACAAACATCCTAAGGAGCTCTATGACATATGAGCGTCGTAATAATGGTTGGTGACCTGACGTAACAGTGCTCCCTGAATTACGTGATCTGTATATACCCAAATACAGATATATCACATAGGGAGATGCAGTCAAACATTGCATTGCTATCGTCGTGGTGAACTATTTCTCCGCTGTTTAAAACTTGTTTGGTAAGTGTCATCAAATATGCTTGTCAATTTGTAGCGAAATCGATATACTGTATCATAATCCTTCAGCTATCTATAATGTAGTGAAACGGCTAATTAATATTGATAAATTCCCTTCTTCACAGTGACGTTTGCTCAAACCCCTGTTGCATAATGGGTTAATTTTATATAAAAAAACATTTATATCATAGATATAATACAAGCTTTGAAATGAAATAGCACATTTCCAGGTTTCAGTTAAACATTTTTAAAAAAGCTCATGACTTTAAGCATTCTGAACATTGAGAATGTTATTTGGGAAACAAATGTTTATTATAATGTTTATGTTTAGGATCTGTCTCCTACTGAGTCAGCATGCAGCATTCAACACCATTAGGTTTAATATTAAAAAGTTGTGTATTTCCTGAATTGTTTTTTTTTATTCTTTTCTATTAGACCATACTAGACTGTGCAGGATATCATTTATTTGCCATTTTTGCCTTTTCCAGATACCTGGGAAACAAAGCTCATATCTCATTTGCCAATGGAGCCCAGTCCTAAGCCTGGTGCTCTGTCCCCCTCCCCGAAGGACACAGACTCGAATCGACCCGCGCCCTTAAGGCAACAGGATCTGATCTCCACGTACTGCCCGCCTCCCAAGATACAGCTTCTGAAGGACACCTTCCAAGAGAAACTGATGCAGGAAAAGGAGAAAAAAATGATCGCCATGTACAATCGGCGGCAGGAGGCAGCTCTACAGAAGATGAGAAAATGTTTCCAATATGTCAAATACGCTGCGGAGAAGAAGATGGGGAACAGCTATCGCTTCCAAGCCCAACAGGGCCCCGAGAAGAACATTGTGGGGTATGATCGGTCTTACCCCCTGAAGCCTATGGGTAACAGGAAAGTCTCCGGCCCTGGTGAGGTTCGGGCTGTGGACCGCCCGGACACACAGAGTGATTCCTTGTTTGCCCCCACCCCGCCTCAGGATGGTCATGAGAGGCCCTGCGAGAGGCCGGGCAGGAGGGGCTCAAGAGTACGCAAACCTAAGGACAGGACTGTCCTCCCCATGGTGGCGACCCCTCCAGGGCAATGCCCTTCTCATGCCAATGGGAAGGAGCACTTTCAGTTGCAAGAGGAGCTACGAAAAGTGGCCGAGGCAGAGGCCGCGCTGAAGGAGGAGCATCGCCGGAGGGAGGCCAGCCTGCAGGATGAGATGCGCCGGAAGGAGGCCATGATGAAGGACGAGATTCGCCAGAAGGAGGCCATGATGCAGGCGAAGCTCTTCAGAGCTCAGGAGGAGCTGAGGATGGTTCCGAGAGAGATGGAAGACTCCAGAGAGGTGGCCGGAAGGGAAAATAGAGGCGAGGCAGAGCGAGCTTTGCCCCAGAGGACCATGGGCCAACCACCGCTCTAAGGCCGTGCCTCTTCTGACCTGCAGAATGGAGAAGCAAAAAGCCTTCACTCCAAGGAAAGCCCTTCCTATCAGAGGAGACAACCTTGATTATGGTTCTCCAATGGAAGATGGCGGATGCGCAGAATCGCACTTTCCCTCTGCGCTTTCCCATCAGGAGAGACGTCAAGTGAGCCCTTGCAGCCGTGGGCTAGAAGACGTCCCCTGTGGAAGGAGAAAGTATCTCAAGAAAGCAAGGCTCCCTGAAAGCGACGTGTCAGCGGCACAGGCCGCGCAGGGCCACTTCAGAAATAAGACCACATGTCTGGATGAACAAACTCTGTCAGTGGAAAACAGATATTTGTCCCCTACAAGTCTGATGTGCCCTACCGCTGAGCAATTTCCATATGAGAATAGCCAGAGTGGAAACCCTCAGCTGGTGCCCTGTGAACTGTGTCACGGGAAGTTTGCTGTAGAGAGGCTGGAGAAACACAGCAAGATCTGCAAGAAGCTTCAGAATTCAAAGAGGAAGGTTTTTGACTCTTTCAAGCACAGGGCCAAGGGAACAGAACTGGAGACATACATCCATAAGAAGAAGGTTAAACCGCCAATCGTGGTAAGGGCTATCCTTAAACTCTTTCCAAGCTTCCCTTTTTTTCTCCTAGAGTCAGACTCAGCTTATAAAACAATGTAAACAATAAATAAGTGTTTTATGAAGTACTCTTCTGAAAAACTGCCGCAAAGGCACATTTGCCAGACAGAATAAATGTGTCTTAGTGACTTCTGAATTCTGTTGTAAAAATCTACATATCAAGCAAATAGCACTCACAGGAAACAAAACCATAACTACGTAAATTGTACTCTCTACCCAATAACCTGAAAGGTGGCCCCAGAAAGCTACGTTATTACTGTATTGATATTTTCTTGCCTTGTGAATGGTTTGCGACCAGACTGTGTACGCAGTGCTAGTCTGGACTTTTTCTGGAAGCTGTTTTATTGGTTTCATTTCCTGTTCCCAGCTGAGAAAGAACAACTGGAGGCAGAAGCACGAGGATTTCATTCGGAGCATCAAACAGGCCAGGGAGGTGCAGCAGGTGATCACGCAAGGAGGGAAAGTTGTGAACCTGCCCCAGCCCCCCGCGAATCCAAACCCCGACTACGTGCCCTGCCCTCACTGCGGCCGGCGCTTTGCCCCCAGGCCGGCACAGAGGCACATCCCCAAGTGTCAGCACATCAGGAGCCGCCCTCCTCCTCCTCCTCGCAGATGAAAACTGATGTGAAGAAGAGCAAAAGAGTCATGATCTTGGCTCACGACTCACGTCCTGCTTTTTCTTTTTAGAAACACGTTTAGCACAGTTCATCCGTATGATGATGAAAAAAAAATGTTACCTTATTTTAATTAAATGATTTTTTTTTGGTGGACTGGTGTTTGCGTAGCTGTGGTTATTTCAGTTTTTCTCTTATCATTCATACACCTTGACCTCCTAAAAATAATTTTTCAACCTGGAACGTACAATTAGCAGGCAATAGAACAGGTCACATTGGTCTTGGAACCATCAAAAAGCAGTATTCACACATTCTCGGCATCAATTTTCCTTAAAAACAACTGAAAAAGCAAGGTAAAGAGTGATTGATTTTTTTAATGAAAGTTATTTGATTTAATTTATTTAATTTTCATAATATTTGAAATATGTTGGGATTAATGTGACTCAATATTATCTGCAGCTCTTACACTCCAGGCACCTGATAAAGTAGAACGCAGTGTCTTTGCCTTACATGGCGCTCAGCTCTTCCTCAATCCCAGCAGAAGCACCAGCAGAAGCAGCAACCTCCGGGTCCTGCCTCATGCACAGCTTAAAATGCAACACCAAGTAATACAACAAACAACAGGGAAAACCATTCACGATCAGACACATCCGTTGATTGCTGGCTCTCAGTAAAGGGACATTGCATCATTACATCACAAAATAGACTACATTTCAAGGTTAAAGAATTACCATGTTCTGCGATTCAGAACGAGGCAGCAAAACTTCCTATAATCTGTTGTGGCCCTATGACATTGTAAAGGAGCAGGCTTGTGAATACATCTCGTTTAATCCAATGGAAATATAACTCTCAACTTTTTTACGTTTTTGCCAATAAATAATACTACATTGTTAACTCTGCATAAAGAACCTTGGAATGGAATGTTTTTTGCAGTGAAATGTTTGCTGCATAACCTATACCCTTTCTCTCCTACATCACATTGCATTAGTCATTACAGTGATTAGTGAGCAGGAAGGGCTGCATCACATCGCAATTTGTGTGGAACTTGAATGCGAATTTGTTACAACATGGCGTAACTTACAGTCCTTTCACAAAATTCATGATTTTGTGCTCAATTTTGAGTTTGTAAAGTTTTTCTATAATGTCAATGATTTTATTTTGTGACTGAAATTAAATAATTTTGTGTCTGCAAAATTGGGACTGTAGTTCCACCTTAACCTACTAGTACTGTATGTCTTTGGACTGTGGGAAGAAACTGGAGCACCTGGAAGAAATCCACACAAATGAAGGGAGAACATACAATTCCATCCAGACTGCACCCCAGGAATTGAACCCAGGACCCCAGCTCTGTGAACCACAGTGCCAGCTCATTGCTATAGTCACTATAATTAATGTCAAAACTCATTTGCAAATGAGCAGCCTGGGATCCAAAAGGATCAAGACAAGGATCCAAACAAAGCACTATCCCAAAGCTTGGCTTTGTACCGTATATAATACAGGGCTTGATGCAGAAGGCAGATAATCAAAGTCCATGCAATAATTGCTAAGGGAAAGTGACTTTGTGTTCTTGGAGGGAAGTCACTCAACACGGAGCTGTGTTAGTGAAATGATTGTTCTGATGTACGGCTGATGTCCAAACACTGAAAACATGATTGTGTATGCAATCGCACTCCTGAGCTCCATTGGGTATGGTTAAAATAACTTTTTATAGTTCATCACATTCAAAGTGTGTGTACTTGATGAAAGTGTAACACGCATTTGGAGGAGTTATTCAGGATTTTCTTTCATTCAACTATTTCAAGACCCATTATTTTCAGATGTTGTAGTATACGTGAATAATGAAAGGCCTTCATATTACACAATGAAGGAATGACTTCGCAGGTGTGAAGAATGAAAGATTAATTCAGCTCACTTTGGGGAGTTTCACAATGGCCCTCCTTATAGAAATGTGGGTTTGATTAAAGGAGTGAAGAAAAAGCACTGAATAATATTTGCTTCTGTAAACGTAATCATCTCAAAATATGGTTGAAGAAATTGAAGAAGGTTAAACATAATCCAAAACGTATAAGGTCAATTTAAGTACAACCAGAATTCTAGTGTTTATGCAATGCATCTGTGGGTTGATATGAAATATGGCCGTACTTAAACTAAACGAGGTTATCGAGAGCATATTCCGAATACGGCTTTGGCCAGTTGTACTGTGAACTGCGAGGACCGTATCTTATCCTGAACTGGCTGTGCGAATACCGTCCTCTGCTGGCAGAAGGAATAGATTACAACGGCACTGTATTGGCGATTAGTCCTATTGCTAGAATATTGAAACAACAAGGAGTCCGCGGAGTCAAGCAATGCTGAATAAACAAGTACCTGAAATTCAATAGGATTTTGTGTATTGATTACAAATAGGTGTGGAATTCTCATGTACAGTGGTATTCATGGATTCCTTACACAAGCAGCAGTTGTTATGATGCTTTCGTAATCTGAATATAAATCTGTTATCTACTTAAAACTGTAATTATTGAATAGATTAATGTCTTTGAAATGCTTCATTAACTGGGCAGTTTCCATGTTTGGAAATGTTTTTATTTTGATTGCTGATTGCTAGATACTGTATGTTTAATAGGCATGCTGTTAATATTTTCTACAAGAGCCAAATAAGACAGTTATGCTGTAGTAAATTCTATATAAGTTATATAACATAAGTTATATTTTGTTCTGAGGTCAATTTGAATCTCATACTAAATAACTGGTGTCCTTTTATCTGAGAAACACTACCTGATTGATCACCTGATGCCTAGAAATTAGCATGCACAGTAGCCCAGCGTTTAGCATTGCTAGCTCACAGTGCTGAGGCCCTGGGTACACTTCTGGACCTGGGGTGCTATCTGTATGGAGCTTGTATGTTCTCCCCATGTTTGCATGAGTTTGCTTTGGGTGCTCCGGCTTCCTCCCACAGTTCAAAGAACTACTGGTAGGTTAATTGGCTTCTGGGATAATTGGTGAGTGTCTGTGTCTTCCCTGCATTGGACTACCATCCAGTCCCAGGTATCTCCTGCTTATTACTTTCTGAGGCTCTGGCTCCCCCGTGCCCCGCGACCCCCTGACCCCCTGACCCTGAATTGGATGAAGCGGTTAGAAAATGGGTGGTTTCTGTTATGCTCTGGTCATGCTCTGCCATAGCAACAACTTGTAAAAAATGCAGATGCTAGGATTTAACTCAAAGAAGGAGCTCAGAGCACTGTGTTGGCATCACTGTACAGGTGTCCGGTTTGTTTTAGAACATGTGCTAAAATCTTATTTACTAACTTCTAGACTTTTTACCCCCCATATCAGTCTGCAGGTGCACAGTGGTCTGTGGACACCCTCCTTGCTCTGTCGTAAAACAGGAAATAAAAAGCAACTGGTTTTGACTTTAATGCACTGAGACTGTGGAACTCACAGAACTCTCTTGTCAGAAAGGCAGCTTCTAACAGCTTTTAAGTGAAGACTAAGAACACTTTTCTATTTTATTAAAATAGATTATATATGTTTTGTTTAAATATATGTTATAAATGTTAAAACGACAGCTCGTATAAGCTTGTATTTTTACCTTTCGATCATTTTTAGAATTGCTTTGAGTTGCTTTTACCATGATAAACAGTACAAAATATGAGGTGTTGAACTTGTCTAAAGTTTTAAAGCGCTTTATGACGTAAAGTGTGATGACAGTCCTTGGCGGTCTATGTAACAATTCTTCTTGAAGTAGGTCATCGGGCCAACAGTATACAAACATTACAGCTCAAGTGCTTTTGTATCTGAACGCTTTTAGGTAAGTTATTTAGCAGCTGCGGTATTAATAATGATTTTAATGGCAAATTCAATTGCAGGTAAAATAAAAATGGCGGATAACTTTCTTTCTAGCTTCGTGAAGCGGTCGCGCTATATTATACATATATACCATAATAAGAAACATAATATGTACAGTAGAATTTTTCACTTTAAGCTGGCATTATCCAGAACCGGGTCAGGGAACGGACCCGGACCGTGCAGTGTGGTCCGTCGGCCTTCTAAAGATGTTTAGGAGATCGAGGCGCCCTTGGATTTGATTAGAAACTTGCATAATTTCTTAACTTGACCCCATTATCTTAAAAAAAACGGCCAGGCCAAGACCAAAGCATGAAGGCTGCGAGGATCGGGGGACTCTCATTTTTGGTCACAGCGTACAGTAGTAGATCAGTAACCTCTGTTTATCGTGATAACCTTTAATTATTTTCCAGTACTTTTTTAAATGATAAAACACATTGTCTCGCCAGTTTTGCTAAAGATACGGTTTTAGTGTTTACGCATAAATTGCTAAGCCCTAGGTTTAAATCTCGTGGTCTTATTTTCTGCATTTTCATCGTAAGGGAAGGCGCTCGTTTGCGATTTACGCGCTGAATATTGTAAGCAGAGGAGCCTTAAGGCACAGCCTCGCCTTAACACCATCGTTTGCATTGTCATTGTCATCCAGAAAAGCAGTCGTAAGAAAATGAATCTGTGGCGGCTCCGAACATTAAAAAAACTATATCTAGACTGCAAATACATCCCAATCTTACTATCAACACGTTTTAAGACCCCTCTCCTTTCCACCGGTATACAAGCTAAGAGAGAAATATTGGAAATCCCATCTGAAGTAGCCCTCGTCTCACCTTCGGAGCTGTGAGCGATGGGGATCATAATTAAAAGGCTACAGTTACTTTGAAAATGTGTATGTGATACTTAAATTTAAATAAAATAAAAAGATAAATTATATAACACAGACTGCTATCTATGTCCATGTGTTTAAGACGTATGAATCGGTTTTAAAACAGGCACACCCCTTTACTTCTCACAAATCCGACTGGAGTCGCAGTCCGTCGTCGCGATGAATTAGGAGCTCAGATGTAGGCTAAGTGATTGCAATTTACTTATTTAAAAGAACCACTTCAAATCAAAAGGGAGACATTTTGTAATGGTAGTTATCGTATTATAGTATACGATAACTGTATACGTAATTGTAGATATACAGTACATAAAGGGTATGAATAGGTGTGAGCTTTTACTGTATATTTAATATTTTATCTGACCCACTTGTAGAAACCGCCTACTCAGATTTATTTAAGTGGTCTGCCACCATAAAGACAGAAAAATATAATGACACCCTGTTACATTAACTGTAAAATAAACGCCGTAACTGCGGCCATATGAAAATTTGGATAAAGATTATACAAACATCCTAAGGAGCTCTATGACATATGAGCGTCGTAATAATGGTTGGTGACCTGACGTAACAGTGCTCCCTGAATTACGTGATCTGTATATACCCAAATACAGATATATCACATAGGGAGATGCAGTCAAACATTGCATTGCTATCGTCGTGGTGAACTATTTCTCCGCTGTTTAAAACTTGTTTGGTAAGTGTCATCAAATATGCTTGTCAATTTGTAGCGAAATCGATATACTGTATCATAATCCTTCAGCTATCTATAATGTAGTGAAACGGCTAATTAATATTGATAAATTCCCTTCTTCACAGTGACGTTTGCTCAAACCCCTGTTGCATAATGGGTTAATTTTATATAAAAAAACATTTATATCATAGATATAATACAAGCTTTGAAATGAAATAGCACATTTCCAGGTTTCAGTTAAACATTTTTAAAAAAGCTCATGACTTTAAGCATTCTGAACATTGAGAATGTTATTTGGGAAACAAATGTTTATTATAATGTTTATGTTTAGGATCTGTCTCCTACTGAGTCAGCATGCAGCATTCAACACCATTAGGTTTAATATTAAAAAGTTGTGTATTTCCTGAATTGTTTTTTTTTATTCTTTTCTATTAGACCATACTAGACTGTGCAGGATATCATTTATTTGCCATTTTTGCCTTTTCCAGATACCTGGGAAACAAAGCTCATATCTCATTTGCCAATGGAGCCCAGTCCTAAGCCTGGTGCTCTGTCCCCCTCCCCGAAGGACACAGACTCGAATCGACCCGCGCCCTTAAGGCAACAGGATCTGATCTCCACGTACTGCCCGCCTCCCAAGATACAGCTTCTGAAGGACACCTTCCAAGAGAAACTGATGCAGGAAAAGGAGAAAAAAATGATCGCCATGTACAATCGGCGGCAGGAGGCAGCTCTACAGAAGATGAGAAAATGTTTCCAATATGTCAAATACGCTGCGGAGAAGAAGATGGGGAACAGCTATCGCTTCCAAGCCCAACAGGGCCCCGAGAAGAACATTGTGGGGTATGATCGGTCTTACCCCCTGAAGCCTATGGGTAACAGGAAAGTCTCCGGCCCTGGTGAGGTTCGGGCTGTGGACCGCCCGGACACACAGAGTGATTCCTTGTTTGCCCCCACCCCGCCTCAGGATGGTCATGAGAGGCCCTGCGAGAGGCCGGGCAGGAGGGGCTCAAGAGTACGCAAACCTAAGGACAGGACTGTCCTCCCCATGGTGGCGACCCCTCCAGGGCAATGCCCTTCTCATGCCAATGGGAAGGAGCACTTTCAGTTGCAAGAGGAGCTACGAAAAGTGGCCGAGGCAGAGGCCGCGCTGAAGGAGGAGCATCGCCGGAGGGAGGCCAGCCTGCAGGATGAGATGCGCCGGAAGGAGGCCATGATGAAGGACGAGATTCGCCAGAAGGAGGCCATGATGCAGGCGAAGCTCTTCAGAGCTCAGGAGGAGCTGAGGATGGTTCCGAGAGAGATGGAAGACTCCAGAGAGGTGGCCGGAAGGGAAAATAGAGGCGAGGCAGAGCGAGCTTTGCCCCAGAGGACCATGGGCCAACCACCGCTCTAAGGCCGTGCCTCTTCTGACCTGCAGAATGGAGAAGCAAAAAGCCTTCACTCCAAGGAAAGCCCTTCCTATCAGAGGAGACAACCTTGATTATGGTTCTCCAATGGAAGATGGCGGATGCGCAGAATCGCACTTTCCCTCTGCGCTTTCCCATCAGGAGAGACGTCAAGTGAGCCCTTGCAGCCGTGGGCTAGAAGACGTCCCCTGTGGAAGGAGAAAGTATCTCAAGAAAGCAAGGCTCCCTGAAAGCGACGTGTCAGCGGCACAGGCCGCGCAGGGCCACTTCAGAAATAAGACCACATGTCTGGATGAACAAACTCTGTCAGTGGAAAACAGATATTTGTCCCCTACAAGTCTGATGTGCCCTACCGCTGAGCAATTTCCATATGAGAATAGCCAGAGTGGAAACCCTCAGCTGGTGCCCTGTGAACTGTGTCACGGGAAGTTTGCTGTAGAGAGGCTGGTGAAACACAGCAAGATCTGCAAGAAGCTTCAGAATTCAAAGAGGAAGGTTTTTGACTCTTTCAAGCACAGGGCCAAGGGAACAGAACTGGAGACATACATCCATAAGAAGAAGGTTAAACCGCCAATCGTGGTAAGGGCTATCCTTAAACTCTTTCCAAGCTTCCCTTTTTTTCTCCTAGAGTCAGACTCAGCTTATAAATCAATGTAAACAATAAATAAGTGTTTTATGAAGTACTCTTCTGAAAAACTGCCGCAAAGGCACATTTGCCAGACAGAATAAATGTGTCTTAGTGACTTCTGAATTCTGTTGTAAAAATCTACATATCAAGCAAATAGCACTCACAGGAAACAAAACCATAACTACGTAAATTGTACTCTCTACCCAATAACCTGAAAGGTGGCCCCAGAAAGCTACGTTATTACTGTATTGATATTTTCTTGCCTTGTGAATGGTTTGCGACCAGACTGTGTACGCAGTGCTAGTCTGGACTTTTTCTGGAAGCTGTTTTATTGGTTTCATTTCCTGTTCCCAGCTGAGAAAGAACAACTGGAGGCAGAAGCACGAGGATTTCATTCGGAGCATCAAACAGGCCAGGGAGGTGCAGCAGGTGATCACGCAAGGAGGGAAAGTTGTGAACCTGCCCCAGCCCCCCGCGAATCCAAACCCCGACTACGTGCCCTGCCCTCACTGCGGCCGGCGCTTTGCCCCCAGGCCGGCACAGAGGCACATCCCCAAGTGTCAGCACATCAGGAGCCGCCCTCCTCCTCCTCCTCGCAGATGAAAACTGATGTGAAGAAGAGCAAAAGAGTCATGATCTTGGCTCACGACTCACGTCCTGCTTTTTCTTTTTAGAAACACGTTTAGCACAGTTCATCCGTATGATGATGAAAAAAAAATGTTACCTTATTTTAATTAAATGATTTTTTTTGGGTGGACTGGTGTTTGCGTAGCTGTGGTTATTTCAGTTTTTCTCTTATCATTCATACACCTTGACCTCCTAAAAATAATTTTTCAACCTGGAACGTACAATTAGCAGGCAATAGAACAGGTCACATTGGTCTTGGAACCATCAAAAAGCAGTATTCACACATTCTCGGCATCAATTTTCCTTAAAAACAACTGAAAAAGCAAGGTAAAGAGTGATTGATTTTTTTAATGAAAGTTATTTGATTTAATTTATTTAATTTTCATAATATTTGAAATATGTTGGGATTAATGTGACTCAATATTATCTGCAGCTCTTACACTCCAGGCACCTGATAAAGTAGAACGCAGTGTCTTTGCCTTACATGGCGCTCAGCTCTTCCTCAATCCCAGCAGAAGCACCAGCAGAAGCAGCAACCTCCGGGTCCTGCCTCATGCACAGCTTAAAATGCAACACCAAGTAATACAACAAACAACAGGGAAAACCATTCACGATCAGACACATCCGTTGATTGCTGGCTCTCAGTAAAGGGACATTGCATCATTACATCACAAAATAGACTACATTTCAAGGTTAAAGAATTACCATGTTCTGCGATTCAGAACGAGGCAGCAAAACTTCCTATAATCTGTTGTGGCCCTATGACATTGTAAAGGAGCAGGCTTGTGAATACATCTCGTTTAATCCAATGGAAATATAACTCTCAACTTTTTTACGTTTTTGCCAATAAATAATACTACATTGTTAACTCTGCATAAAGAACCTTGGAATGGAATGTTTTTTGCAGTGAAATGTTTGCTGCATAACCTATACCCTTTCTCTCCTACATCACATTGCATTAGTCATTACAGTGATTAGTGAGCAGGAAGGGCTGCATCACATCGCAATTTGTGTGGAACTTGAATGCGAATTTGTTACAACATGGCGTAACTTACAGTCCTTTCACAAAATTCATGATTTTGTGCTCAATTTTGAGTTTGTAAAGTTTTTCTATAATGTCAATGATTTTATTTTGTGACTGAAATTAAATAATTTTGTGTCTGCAAAATTGGGACTGTAGTTCCACCTTAACCTACTAGTACTGTATGTCTTTGGACTGTGGGAAGAAACTGGAGCACCTGGAAGAAATCCACACAAATGAAGGGAGAACATACAATTCCATCCAGACTGCACCCCAGGAATTGAACCCAGGACCCCAGCTCTGTGAACCACAGTGCCAGCTCATTGCTATAGTCACTATAATTAATGTCAAAACTCATTTGCAAATGAGCAGCCTGGGATCCAAAAGGATCAAGACAAGGATCCAAACAAAGCACTATCCCAAAGCTTGGCTTTGTACCGTATATAATACAGGGCTTGATGCAGAAGGCAGATAATCAAAGTCCATGCAATAATTGCTAAGGGAAAGTGACTTTGTGTTCTTGGAGGGAAGTCACTCAACACGGAGCTGTGTTAGTGAAATGATTGTTCTGATGTACGGCTGATGTCCAAACACTGAAAACATGATTGTGTATACAATCGCACTCCTGAGCTCCATTGGGTATGGTTAAAATAACTTTTTATAGTTCATCACATTCAAAGTGTGTGTACTTGATGAAAGTGTAACACGCATTTGGAGGAGTTATTCAGGATTTTCTTTCATTCAACTATTTCAAGACCCATTATTTTCAGATGTTGTAGTATACGTGAATAATGAAAGGCCTTCATATTACACAATGTAGGAATGACTTCGCAGGTGTGAAGAATAAAAGATTAATTCAGCTCACTTTGGGGAGTTTCACAATGGCCCTCCTTATAGAAATGTGGGTTTGATTAAAGGAGTGAAGAAAAAGCACTGAATAATATTTGCTTCTGTAAACGTAATCATCTCAAAATATGGTTGAAGAAATTGAAGAAGGTTAAACATAATCCAAAACGTATAAGGTCAATTTAAGTACAACCAGAATTCTAGTGTTTATGCAATGCATCTGTGGGTTGATATGAAATATGGCCGTACTTAAACTAAACGAGGTTATCGAGAGCATATTCCGAATACGGCTTTGGCCAGTTGTACTGTGAACTGCGAGGACCGTATCTTATCCTGAACTGGCTGTGCGAATACCGTCCTCTGCTGGCAGAAGGAATAGATTACAACGGCACTGTATTGGCGATTAGTCCTATTGCTAGAATATTGAAACAACAAGGAGTCCGCGGAGTCAAGCAATGCTGAATAAACAAGTACCTGAAATTCAATAGGATTTTGTGTATTGATTACAAATAGGTGTGGAATTCTCATGTACAGTGGTATTCATGGATTCCTTACACAAGCAGCAGTTGTTATGATGCTTTCGTAATCTGGATATAAATCTGTTATCTACTTAAAACTGTAATTATTGAATAGATTAATGTCTTTGAAATGCTTCATTAACTGGGCAGTTTCCATGTTTGGAAATGTTTTTATTTTGATTGCTGATTGCTGATTGCTAGATACTGTATGTTTAATAGGCATGCTGTTAATATTTTCTACAAGAGCCAAATAAGACAGTTATGCTGTAGTAAGTTCTATATAAGTTATATAACATAAGTTATATTTTGTTCTGAGGTCAATTTGAATCTCATACTAGATAACTGGTGTCCTTTTATCTGAGAAACACTACCTGATTGATCACCTGATGCCTAGAAATTAGCATGCACAGTAGCCCAGCGTTTAGCATTGCTAGCTCACAGTGCTGAGGCCCTGGGTACACTTCTGGACCTGGGGTGCTATCTGTATGGAGCTTGTATGTTCTCCCCATGTTTGCATGAGTTTGCTTTGGGTGCTCCGGCTTCCTCCCACAGTTCAAAGAACTACTGGTAGGTTAATTGGCTTCTGGGATAATTGGTGAGTGTCTGTGTCTTCCCTGCATTGGACTACCATCCAGTCCCAGGTATCTCCTGCTTATTACTTTCTGAGGCTCTGGCTCCCCCGTGCCCCGCGACCCCCTGACCCCCTGACCCTGAATTGGATGAAGCGGTTAGAAAATGGGTGGTTTCTGTTATGCTCTGGTCATGCTCTGCCATAGCAACAACTTGTAAAAAATGCAGATGCTAGGATTTAACTCAAAGAAGGAGCTCAGATCACTGTGTTGGCATCACTGTACAGGTGTCCGGTGTGTTTTAGAACATATGTTAAAATCTTATTTACTAACTTCTAGACTTTTTACCCCCCATATCAGTCTGCAGGTGCACAGTGGTCTGTGGACACCCTCCTTGCTCTGTCGTAAAACAGGAAATAAAAAGCAACTGGTTTTGACTTTAATGCACTGAGACTGTGGAACTCACAGAACTCTCTTGTCAGAAAGGCAGCTTCTAACAGCTTTTAAGTGAAGACTAAGAACACTTTTCTATTTTATTAAAATAGATTATATATGTTTTGTTTAAATATATGTTATAAATGTTAAAACGACAGCTCGTATAAGCTTGTATTTTTACCTTTCGATCATTTTTAGAATTGCTTTGAGTTGCTTTTACCATGATAAACAGTACAAAATATGAGGTGTTGAACTTGTCTAAAGTTTTAAAGCGCTTTATGACGTAAAGTGTGATGACAGTCCTTGGCGGTCTATGTAACAATTCTTCTTGAAGTAGGTCATCGGGCCAACAGTATACAAACATTACAGCTCAAGTGCTTTTGTATCTGAACGCTTTTAGGTAAGTTATTTAGCAGCTGCGGTATTAATAATGATTTTAATGGCAAATTCAATTGCAGGTAAAATAAAAATGGCGGATAACTTTCTTTCTAGCTTCGTGAAGCGGTCGCGCCACATTATACATATATACCATAATAAGAAACATAATATGTACAGTAGAATTTTTCACTTTAAGCTGGCATTATCCAGAACCGGGTCAGGACCCGGACCCGGACCGTGCAGTGTGGTCCGTCGGCCTTCTAAAGATGTTTAGGAGATCGGGGCGCCCTTGGATTTGATTAGAAACTTGCATAATTTCTTAACTTGACCCCATTATCTTAAAAAAAACGGCCAGGCCAAGACCAAAGCATGAAGGCTGCGAGGATCGGGGGACTCTCATTTTTGGTCACAGCGTACAGTAGTAGATCAGTAACCTCTGTTTATCGTGATAACCTTTAATTATTTTCCAGTACTTTTTTAAATGATAAAACACATTGTCTCGCCAGTTTTGCTAAAGATACGGTTTTAGTGTTTACGCATAAATTTGTAAGCCGTAGGTTTAAATCTCGTGGTCTTATTTTCTGCATTTTCATCGTAAGGGAAGGCGCTCGTTTGCGATTTACGCGCTGAATATTGTAAGCAGAGGAGCCTTAAGGCACAGCCTCGCCTTAACACCATCGTTTGCATTGTCATTGTCATCCAGAAAAGCAGTCGTAAGAAAATGAATCTGTGGCGGCTCCGAACATTAAAAAAACTATATCTAGACTGCAAATACATCCCAATCTTACTATCAACACGTTTTAAGACCCCTCTCCTTTCCACCGGTATACAAGCTAAGAGAGAAATATTGGAAATCCCATCTGAAGTAGCCCTCGTCTCACCTTCGGAGCTGTGAGCGATGGGGATCATAATTAAAAGGGGTACAGTTACTTTGAAAATGTGTATGTGATACTTAAATTTAAATAAAATAAAAAGATAAATTATATAACACAGACTGCTATCTATGTCCATGTGTTTAAGACGTATGAATCGGTTTTAAAACAGGCACACCCCTTCTCACAAATCCGACTGGAGTCTCAGTCCGTCGTCGCGATGAATTAGGAGCTCAGATGTAGGCTAAGTGATTGCAATTTACTTATTTAAAAGAACCACTTCAAATCAAAAGGGAGACATTTTGTAATGGTAGTTATCGTATTATAGTATACGATAACAGTATACGTAGTATACGTAATTGTAGATATACAGTACATAAAGGGTATGAATAGGTGTGAGCTTTTACTGTATATTTAATATTTTATCTGACCCACTTGTAGAAACCGCCTACTCAGATTTATTTAAGTGGTCTGCCACCATAAAGACAGAAAAATATAATGACACCCTGTTACATTAACTGTAAAATAAACGCCGTAACTGCAGCCATATGAAAATTTGGATAAAGATTATACAAACATCCTAAGGAGCTCTATGACATATGAGCGTCGTAATAATGGTTGGTGACCTGACGTAACAGTGCTCCCTGAATTACGTGATCTGTATATACCCAAATACAGATATATCACATAGGGAGATGCAGTCAAACATTGCATTGCTATCGTCGTGGTGAACTATTTCTCCGCTGTTTAAAACTTGTTTGGTAAGTGTCATCAAATATGCTTGTCAATTTGTAGCGAAATCGATATACTGTATCATAATCCTTCAGCTATCTATAATGTAGTGAAACGGCTAATTAATATTGATAAATTCCCTTATTCACAGTGACTTTTGCTCAAACCCCTGTTCCATAATGGGTTAATTTTATATAAAAAAACATTTATATCATAGATATAATACAAGCTTTGAAATGAAATAGCACATTTCCAGGTTTCAGTTAAACATTTTTAAAAAAGCTCATGACTTTAAGCATTCTGAACATTGAGAATGTTATTTGGGAAACAAATGTTTATTATAATGTTTATGTTTAGGATCTGTCTCCTACTGAGTCAGCATGCAGCATTCAACACCATTAGGTTTAATATTAAAAAGTTGTGTATTTCCTGAATTGTTTTTTTTTATTCTTTTCTATTAGACCATACTAGACTGTGCAGGATATCATTTATTTGCCATTTTTGCCTTTTCCAGATACCTGGGAAACAAAGCTCATATCTCATTTGCCAATGGAGCCCAGTCCTAAGCCTGGTGCTCTGTCCCCCTCCCCGAAGGACACAGACTCGAATCGACCCGCGCCCTTAAGGCAACAGGATCTGATCTCCACGTACTGCCCGCCTCCCAAGATACAGCTTCTGAAGGACACCTTCCAAGAGATACTGATGCAGGAAAAGGAGAAAAAAATGATCGCCATGTACAATCGGCGGCAGGAGGCAGCTCTACAGAAGATGAGAAAATGTTTCCAATATGTCAAATACGCTGCGGAGAAGAAGATGGGGAACAGCTATCGCTTCCAAGCCCAACAGGGCCCCGAGAAGAACATTGTGGGGTATGATCGGTCTTACCCCCTGAAGCCTATGGGTAACAGGAAAGTCTCCGGCCCTGGTGAGGTTCGGGCTGTGGACCGCCCGGACGCACAGAGTGATTCCTTGTTTGCCCCCACCCCGCCTCAGGATGGTCATGAGAGGCCCTGCGAGAGGCCGGGCAGGAGGGGCTCAAGAGTACGCAAACCTAAGGACAGGACTGTCCTCCCCATGGTGGCGACCCCTCCAGGGCAATGCCCTTCTCATGCCAATGGGAAGGAGCACTTTCAGTTGCAAGAGGAGCTACGAAAAGTGGCCGAGGCAGAGGCCGCGCTGAAGGAGGAGCATCGCCGGAGGGAGGCCAGCCTGCAGGATGAGATGCGCCGGAAGGAGGCCATGATGAAGGACGAGATTCGCCAGAAGGAGGCCATGATGCAGGCGAAGCTCTTCAGAGCTCAGGAGGAGCTGAGGATGGTTCCGAGAGAGATGGAAGACTCCAGAGAGGTGGCCGGAAGGGAAAATAGAGGCGAGGCAGAGCGAGCTTTGCCCCAGAGGACCATGGGCCAACCACCGCTCTAAGGCCGTGCCTCTTCTGACCTGCAGAATGGAGAAGCAAAAAGCCTTCACTCCAAGGAAAGCCCTTCCTATCAGAGGAGACAACCTTGATTATGGTTCTCCAATGGAAGATGGCGGATGCGCAGAATCGCACTTTCCCTCTGCGCTTTCCCATCAGGAGAGACTTCAAGTGAGCCCTTGCAGCCGTGGGCTAGAAGACGTCCCCTGTGGAAAGAGAAAGTATCTCAAGAAAGCAAGGCTCCCTGAAAGCGACGTGTCAGCGGCACAGGCCGCGCAGGGCCACTTCAGAAATAACACCACATGTCTGGATGAACAAACTCTGTCAGTGGAAAACAGATATTTGTCCCCTACAAGTCTGATGTGCCCTACCGCTGAGCAATTTCCATATGAGAATAGCCAGAGTGGAAACCCTCAGCTGGTGCCCTGTGAACTGTGTCACGGGAAGTTTGCTGTAGAGAGGCTGGAGAAACACAGCAAGATCTGCAAGAAGCTTCAGAATTCAAAGAGGAAGGTTTTTGACTCTTTCAAGCACAGGGCCAAGGGAACAGAACTGGAGACATACATCCATAAGAAGAAGGTTAAACCGCCAATCGTGGTAAGGGCTATCCTTAAACTCTTTCCAAGCTTCCCTTTTTTTCTCCTAGAGTCAGACTCAGCTTATAAATCAATGTAAACAATAAATAAGTGTTTTATGAAGTACTCTTCTGAAAAACTGCCGCAAAGGCACATTTGCCAGACAGAATAAATGTGTCTTAGTGACTTCTGAATTCTGTTGTAAAAATCTACATATCAAGCAAATAGCACTCACAGGAAACAAAACCATAACTACGTAAATTGTACTCTCTACCCAATGACCTGAAAGGTAGCCCCAGAAAGCTACGTTATTACTGTATTGATATTTTCTTGCCTTGTGAATGGTTTGCGACCAGACTGTGTACGCAGTGCTAGTCTGGACTTTTTCTGGAAGCTGTTTTATTGGTTTCATTTCCTGTTCCCAGCTGAGAAAGAACAACTGGAGGCAGAAGCACGAGGATTTCATTCGGAGCATCAAACAGGCCAGGGAGGTGCAGCAGGTGATCACGCAAGGAGGGAAAGTTGTGAACCTGCCCCAGCCCCCCGCGAATCCAAACCCCGACTACGTGCCCTGCCCTCACTGCGGCCGGCGCTTTGCCCCCAGGCCGGCACAGAGGCACTTCCCCAAGTGTCAGCACATCAGGAGCCGCCCTCCTCCTCCTCCTCGCAGATGAAAACTGATGTGAAGAAGAGCAAAAGAGTCATGATCTTGGCTCACGACTCACGTCCTGCTTTTTCTTTTTAGAAACACATTGAGCACAGTTCATCCGTATGATGATGAAAAAAAAATGTTACCTTATTTTAATTAAATGATTTTTTTTTGGTGGACTGGTGTTTGCGTAGCTGTGGTTATTTCAGTTTTTCTCTTATCATTCATACACCTTGACCTCCTAAAAATAATTTTTCAACCTGGAACGTACAATTAGCAGGCAATAGAACAGGTCACATTGGTCTTGGAACCATCAAAAAGCAGTATTCACACATTCTCGGCATCAATTTTCCTTAAAAACAACTGAAAAAGCAAGGTAAAGAGTGATTGATTTTTTTAATGAAAGTTATTTGATTTAATTTATTTAATTTTCATAATATTTGAAATATGTTGGGATTAATGTGACTCAATATTATCTGCAGCTCTTACACTCCAGGCACCTGATAAAGTGGAACGCAGTGTCTTTGCCTTACATGGCGCTCAGCTCTTCCTCAATCCCAGCAGAAGCACCAGCAGAAGCAGCAGCCTCCGGGTCCTGCCTCATGCACAGCTTAAAATGCAACACCAAGTAATACAACAAACAACAGGGAAAACCATTCACGATCAGACACATCCGTTGATTGCTGGCTCTCAGTAAAGGGACATTGCATCATTACATCACAAAATAGACTACATTTCAAGGTTAAAGAATTACCATGTTCTGCGATTCAGAACGAGGCAGCAAAACTTCCTATAATCTGTTGTGGCCCTGTGACATTGTAAAGGAGCAGGCTTGTGAATACATCTCGTTTAATCCAATGGAAATATTGCTCTCAACTTTTTTACGTTTTTGCCAATAAATAATACTACATTGTTAACTCTGCATAAAGAACCTTGGAATGGAACGTTTTTTGCAGTGAAATGTTTGCTGCATAACCTATACCCTTTCTCTCCTACATCACATTGCATTAGTCATTACAGTGATTAGTGAGCAGGAAGGGCTGCATCACATCGCAATTTGTGTGGAACTTGAATGCGAATTTGTTACAACATGGCGTAACTTACAGTCCTTTCACAAAATTCATGATTTTGTGCTCAATTTTGAGTTTGTAAAGTTTTTCTAAAATGTCAATGATTTTATTTTGTGACTGAAATTAAATAATTTTGTGTCTGCAAAATTGGGACTGTAGTTCCACCTTAACCTACTAGTACTGTATGTCTTTGGACTGTGGGAAGAAACTGGAGCACCTGGAAGAAATCCACACAAATGAAGGGAGAACATACAATTCCATCCAGACTGCACCCCAGGAATTGAACCCAGGACCCCAGCTCTGTGAACCACAGTGCCAGCTCATTGCTATAGTCACTATAATTAATGTCAAAACTCATTTGCAAATGAGCAGCCTGGGATCCAAAAGGATCAAGACAAGGATCCAAACAAAGCACTATCCCAAAGCTTGGCTTTGTACCGTATATAATACAGGGCTTGATGCAGAAGGCAGATAATCAAAGTCCATGCAATAATTGCTAAGGGAAAGTGACTTTGTGTTCTTGGAGGGAAGTCACTCAACATGGAGCTGTGTTAGTGAAATGATTGTTCTGATGTACGGCTGATGTCCAAACACTGAAAACATGATTGTGTATGCAATCGCACTCCTGAGCTCCATTGGGTATGGTTAAAATAACTTTTTATAGTTCATCACATTCAAAGTGTGTGTACTTGATGAAAGTGTAACACGCATTTGGAGGAGTTATTCAGGATTTTCTTTCATTCAACTATTTCAAGACCCATTATTTTCAGATGTTGTAGTATACGTGAATAATGAAAGGCCTTCATATTACACAATGTAGGAATGACTTCGCAGGTGTGAAGAATAAAAGATTAATTCAGCTCACTTTGGGGAGTTTCACAATGGCCCTCCTTATAGAAATGTGGGTTTGATTAAAGGAGTGAAGAAAAAGCACTGAATAATATTTGCTTCTGTAAACGTAATCATCTCAAAATATGGTTGAAGAAATTGAAGAAGGTTAAACATAATCCAAAACGTATAAGGTCAATTTAAGTACAACCAGAATTCTAGTGTTTATGCAATGCATCTGTGGGTTGATATGAAATATGGCCGTACTTAAACTAAACGAGGTTATCGAGAGCATATTCCGAATACGGCTTTGGCCAGTTGTACTGTGAACTGCGAGGACCGTATCTTATCCTGAACTGGCTGTGCGAATACCGTCCTCTGCTGGCAGAAGGAATAGATTACAACGGCACTGTATTGGCGATTAGTCCTATTGCTAGAATATTGAAACAACAAGGAGTCCGCGGAGTCAAGCAATGCAGAATAAACAAGTACCTGAAATTCAATAGGATTTTGTGTATTGATTACAAATAGGTGTGAATTTCTCATGTACAGTGGTATTCATGGATTCCTTACACAAGCAGCCGTTGTTATGATACTTTCGTAATCTGAATATAAATCTGTTATCTACTTGAAACTGTAATTATTGAATAGATTAATGTCTTTGAAATGCTTCATTAACTGGGCAGTTTCCATGTTTGGAAATGTTTTTATTTTGATTGCTGATTGCTAGATACTGTATGTTTAATAGGCATGCTGTTAATATTTTCTACAAATAAGACAGTTATGCTGTAGTAAGTTCTATATAAGTTATATAACATAAGTTATATTTTGTTCTGAGGTCAATTTGAATCTCATACTAAATTACTGGTGTCCTTTTATCTGAGAAACACTACCTGATTGATCACCTGATGCCTAGAAATTAGCATGCACAGTAGCCCAGCGTTTAGCATTGCTAGCTCACAGTGCTGAGGCCCTGGGTACACTTCTGGACCTGGGGTGCTATCTGTATGGAGCTTGTATGTTCTCCCCATGTTTGCATGAGTTTGCTTTGGGTGCTCCGGCTTCCTCCCACAGTTCAAAGAACTACTGGTAGGTTAATTGGCTTCTGGGATAATTGGTGAGTGTCTGTGTCTTCCCTGCATTGGACTACCATCCAGTCCCAGGTATCTCCTGCTTATTACTTTCTGAGGCTCTGGCTCCCCCGTGCCCCGCGACCCCCTGACCCCCTGACCCTGAATTGGATGAAGCGGTTAGAAAATGGGTGGTTTCTGTTATGCTCTGGTCATGCTCTGCCATAGCAACAACTTGTAAAAAATGCAGATGCTAGGATTTAACTCAAAGAAGGAGCTCAGATCACTGTGTTGGCATCACTGTACAGGTGTCCGGTGTGTTTTAGAACATATGTTAAAATCTTATTTACTAACTTCTAGACTTTTTACCCCCCATATCAGTCTGCAGGTGCACAGTGGTCTGTGGACACCCTCCTTGCTCTGTCGTAAAACAGGAAATAAAAAGCAACTGGTTTTGACTTTAATGCACTGAGACTGTGGAACTCACAGAACTCTCTTGTCAGAAAGGCAGCTTCTAACAGCTTTTAAGTGAAGACTAAGAACACTTTTCTATTTTATTAAAATAGATTATATATGTTTTGTTTAAATATATGTTATAAATGTTAAAACGACAGCTCGTATAAGCTTGTATTTTTACCTTTCGATCATTTTTAGAATTGCTTTGAGTTGCTTTTACCATGATAAACAGTACAAAATATGAGGTGTTGAACTTGTCTAAAGTTTTAAAGCGCTTTATGACGTAAAGTGTGATGACAGTCCTTGGCGGTCTATGTAACAATTCTTCTTGAAGTAGGTCATCGGGCCAACAGTATATAAACATTACAGCTCAAGTGCTTTTGTATCTGAACGCTTTTAAGTAAGTAATTTAGCAGCTGCGGTATTAATCGTGATTTTAATGGCAAATTCAATTGCAGGTAAAATAAAAATGGCGGATAACTTTCTTTCTAGCTTCGTGAAGCGGTCGCGCCACATTATACATATATACCATAATAAGAAACATAATATGTACAGTAGAATTTTTCACTTTAAGCTGGCATTATCCAGAACCGGGTCAGGGCCCGGACCCGGACCGTGCAGTGTGGTCCGTCGGCATTCTAAAGATGTTTAGGAGATCGGGGCGCCCTTGGATTTGATTACAAACTTGCATAATTTCTTAACTTGACCCCATTATCTTAAAAAAAAACGGCCAGGCCAAGACCAAAGCATGAAGGCTGCGAGGATCGGGGGACTCTCATTTTTGGTCACAGCGTACAGTAGTAGATCAGTAACCTCTGTTTATCGTGATAACCTTTAATTATTTTCCAGTACTTTTTTAAATGATAAAACACATTGTCTCGCCAGTTTTGCTAAAGATACGGTTTTAGTGTTTACGCATAAATTTGTAAGCCGTAGGTTTAAATCTCGTGGTCTTATTTTCTGCATTTTCATCGTAAGGGAAGGCGCTCGTTTGCGATTTACGCGCTGAATATTGTAAGCAGAGGAGCCTTAAGGCACAGCCTCGCCTTAACACCATCGTTTGCATTGTCATTGTCATCCAGAAAAGCAGTCGTAAGAAAATGAATCTGTGGCGGCTCCGAACATTAAAAAAACTATATCTAGACTGCAAATACATCCCAATCTTACTATCAACACGTTTTAAGACCCCTCTCCTTTCCACCGGTATACAAGCTAAGAGAGAAATATTGGAAATCCCATCTGAAGTAGCCCTCGTCTCACCTTCGGAGCTGTGAGCGATGGGGATCATAATTAAAAGGGGTACAGTTACTTTGAAAATGTGTATGTGATACTTAAATTTAAATAAAATAAAAAGATAAATTATATAACACAGACTGCTATCTATGTCCATGTGTTTAAGACGTATGAATCGGTTTTAAAACAGGCACACCCCTTTACTTCTCACAAATCCGACTGGAGTCTCAGTCCGTCGTCGCGATGAATTAGGAGCTCAGATGTAGGCTAAGTGATTGCAATTTACTTATTTAAAAGAACCACTTCAAATCAAAAGGGAGACATTTTGTAATGGTAGTTATCGTATTATAGTATACGATAACTGTATACGTAGTATACGTAATTGTAGATATACAGTACATAAAGGGTATGAATAGGTGTGAGCTTTTACTGTATATTTAATATTTTATCTGACCCACTTGTAGAAACCGCCTACTCAGATTTATTTAAGTGGTCTGCCACCATAAAGACAGAAAAATATAATGACACCCTGTTACATTAACTGTAAAATAAACGCCGTAACTGCGGCCATATGAAAATTTGGATAAAGATTATACAAACATCCTAAGGAGCTCTATGACATATGAGCGTCGTAATAATGGTTGGTGACCTGACGTAACAGTGCTCCCTGAATTACGTGATCTGTATATACCCAAATACAGATATATCACATAGGGAGATGCAGTCAAACATTGCATTGCTATCGTCGTGGTGAACTATTTCTCCGCTGTTTAAAACTTGTTTGGTAAGTGTCATCAAATATGCTTGTCAATTTGTAGCGAAATCGATATACTGTATCATAATCCTTCAGCTATCTATAATGTAGTGAAACGGCTAATTAATATTGATAAATTCCCTTCTTCACAGTGACTTTTGCTCAAACCCCTGTTGCATAATGGGTTAATTTTATATAAAAAAACATTTATATCATAGATATAATACAAGCTTTGAAATGAAATAGCACATTTCCAGGTTTCAGTTAAACATTTTTAAAAAAGCTCATGACTTTAAGCATTCTGAACATTGAGAATGTTATTTGGGAAACAAATGTTTATTATAATGTTTATGTTTAGGATCTGTCTCCTACTGAGTCAGCATGCAGCATTCAACACCATTAGGTTTAATATTAAAAAGTTGTGTATTTCCTGAATTGTTTTTTTTTATTCTTTTCTATTAGACCATACTAGACTGTGCAGGATATCATTTATTTGCCATTTTTGCCTTTTCCAGATACCTGGGAAACAAAGCTCATATCTCATTTGCCAATGGAGCCCAGTCCTAAGCCTGGTGCTCTGTCCCCCTCCCCGAAGGACACAGACTCGAATCGACCCGCGCCCTTAAGGCAACAGGATCTGATCTCCACGTACTGCCCGCCTCCCAAGATACAGCTTCTGAAGGACACCTTCCAAGAGAAACTGATGCAGGAAAAGGAGAAAAAAATGATCGCCATGTACAATCGGCGGCAGGAGGCAGCTCTACAGAAGATGAGAAAATGTTTCCAATATGTCAAATACGCTGCGGAGAAGAAGATGGGGAACAGCTATCGCTTCCAAGCCCAACAGGGCCCCGAGAAGAACATTGTGGGGTATGATCGGTCTTACCCCCTGAAGCCTATGGGTAACAGGAAAGTCTCCGGCCCTGGTGAGGTTCGGGCTGTGGACCGCCCGGACGCACAGAGTGATTCCTTGTTTGCCCCCACCCCGCCTCAGGATGGTCATGAGAGGCCCTGCGAGAGGCCGGGCAGGAGGGGCTCAAGAGTACGCAAACCTAAGGACAGGACTGTCCTCCCCATGGTGGCGACCCCTCCAGGGCAATGCCCTTCTCATGCCAATGGGAAGGAGCACTTTCAGTTGCAAGAGGAGCTACGAAAAGTGGCCGAGGCAGAGGCCGCGCTGAAGGAGGAGCATCGCCGGAGGGAGGCCAGCCTGCAGGATGAGATGCGCCGGAAGGAGGCCATGATGAAGGACGAGATTCGCCAGAAGGAGGCCATGATGCAGGCGAAGCTCTTCAGAGCTCAGGAGGAGCTGAGGATGGTTCCGAGAGAGATGGAAGACTCCAGAGAGGTGGCCGGAAGGGAAAATAGAGGCGAGGCAGAGCGAGCTTTGCCCCAGAGGACCATGGGCCAACCACCGCTCTAAGGCCGTGCCTCTTCTGACCTGCAGAATGGAGAAGCAAAAAGCCTTCACTCCAAGGAAAGCCCTTCCTATCAGAGGAGACAACCTTGATTATGGTTCTCCAATGGAAGATGGCGGATGCGCAGAATCGCACTTTCCCTCTGCGCTTTCCCATCAGGAGAGACGTCAAGTGAGCCCTTGCAGCCGTGGGCTAGAAGACGTCCCCTGTGGAAGGAGAAAGTATCTCAAGAAAGCAAGGCTCCCTGAAAGCGACGTGTCAGCGGCACAGGCCGCGCAGGGCCACTTCAGAAATAAGACCACATGTCTGGATGAACAAACTCTGTCAGTGGAAAACAGATATTTGTCCCCTACAAGTCTGATGTGCCCTACCGCTGAGCAATTTCCATATGAGAATAGCCAGAGTGGAAACCCTCAGCTGGTGCCCTGTGAACTGTGTCACGGGAAGTTTGCTGTAGAGAGGCTGGAGAAACACAGCAAGATCTGCAAGAAGCTTCAGAATTCAAAGAGGAAGGTTTTTGACTCTTTCAAGCACAGGGCCAAGGGAACAGAACTGGAGACATACATCCATAAGAAGAAGGTTAAACCGCCAATCGTGGTAAGGGCTATCCTTAAACTCTTTCCAAGCTTCCCTTTTTTTCTCCTAGAGTCAGACTCAGCTTATAAATCAATGTAAACAATAAATAAGTGTTTTATGAAGTACTCTTCTGAAAAACTGCCGCAAAGGCACATTTGCCAGACAGAATAAATGTGTCTTAGTGACTTCTGAATTCTGTTGTAAAAATCTACATATCAAGCAAATAGCACTCACAGGAAACAAAACCATAACTACGTAAATTGTACTCTCTACCCAATGACCTGAAAGGTAGCCCCAGAAAGCTACGTTATTACTGTATTGATATTTTCTTGCCTTGTGAATGGTTTGCGACCAGACTGTGTACGCAGTGCTAGTCTGGACTTTTTCTGGAAGCTGTTTTATTGGTTTCATTTCCTGTTCCCAGCTGAGAAAGAACAACTGGAGGCAGAAGCACGAGGATTTCATTCGGAGCATCAAACAGGCCAGGGAGGTGCAGCAGGTGATCACGCAAGGAGGGAAAGTTGTGAACCTGCCCCAGCCCCCCGCGAATCCAAACCCCGACTACGTGCCCTGCCCTCACTGCGGCCGGCGCTTTGCCCCCAGGCCGGCACAGAGGCACTTCCCCAAGTGTCAGCACATCAGGAGCCGCCCTCCTCCTCCTCCTCGCAGATGAAAACTGATGTGAAGAAGAGCAAAAGAGTCATGATCTTGGCTCACGACTCACGTCCTGCTTTTTCTTTTTAGAAACACATTTAGCACAGTTCATCCGTATGATGATGAAAAAAAAATGTTACCTTATTTTAATTAAATGATTTTTTTTTGGTGGACTGGTGTTTGCGTAGCTGTGGTTATTTCAGTTTTTCTCTTATCATTCATACACCTTGACCTCCTAAAAATAATTTTTCAACCTGGAACGTACAATTAGCAGGCAATAGAACAGGTCACATTGGTCTTGGAACCATCAAAAAGCAGTATTCACACATTCTCGGCATCAATTTTCCTTAAAAACAACTGAAAAAGCAAGGTAAAGAGTGATTGATTTTTTTAATGAAAGTTATTTGATTTAATTTATTTAATTTTCATAATATTTGAAATATGTTGGGATTAATGTGACTCAATATTATCTGCAGCTCTTACACTCCAGGCACCTGATAAAGTGGAACGCAGTGTCTTTGCCTTACATGGCGCTCAGCTCTTCCTCAATCCCAGCAGAAGCACCAGCAGAAGCAGCAGCCTCCGGGTCCTGCCTCATGCACAGCTTAAAATGCAACACCAAGTAATACAACAAACAACAGGGAAAACCATTCACGATCAGACACATCCGTTGATTGCTGGCTCTCAGTAAAGGGACATTGCATCATTACATCACAAAATAGACTACATTTCAAGGTTAAAGAATTACCATGTTCTGCGATTCAGAACGAGGCAGCAAAACTTCCTATAATCTGTTGTGGCCCTGTGACATTGTAAAGGAGCAGGCTTGTGAATACATCTCGTTTAATCCAATGGAAATATAACTCTCAACTTTTTTACGTTTTTGCCAATAAATAATACTACATTGTTAACTCTGCATAAAGAACCTTGGAATGGAATGTTTTTTGCAGTGAAATGTTTGCTGCATAACCTATACCCTTTCTCTCCTACATCACATTGCATTAGTCATTACAGTGATTAGTGAGCAGGAAGGGCTGCATCACATCGCAATTTGTGTGGAACTTGAATGCGAATTTGTTACAACATGGCGTAACTTACAGTCCTTTCACAAAATTCATGATTTTGTGCTCAATTTTGAGTTTGTAAAGTTTTTCTATAATGTCAATGATTTTATTTTGTGACTGAAATTAAATAATTTTGTGTCTGCAAAATTGGGACTGTAGTTCCACCTTAACCTACTAGTACTGTATGTCCTTGGACTGTGGGAAGAAACTGGAGCACCTGGAAGAAATCCACACAAATGAAGGGAGAACATACAATTCCATCCAGACTGCACCCCAGGAATTGAACCCAGGACCCCAGCTCTGTGAACCACAGTGCCAGCTCATTGCTATAGTCACTATAATTAATGTCAAAACTCATTTGCAAATGAGCAGCCTGGGATCCAAAAGGATCAAGACAAGGATCCAAACAAAGCACTATCCCAAAGCTTGGCTTTGTACCGTATATAATACAGGGCTTGATGCAGAAGGCAGATAATCAAAGTCCATGCAATAATTGCTAAGGGAAAGTGACTTTGTGTTCTTGGAGGGAAGTCACTCAACACGGAGCTGTGTTAGTGAAATGATTGTTCTGATGTACGGCTGATGTCCAAACACTGAAAACATGATTGTGTATGCAATCGCACTCCTGAGCTCCATTGGGTATGGTTAAAATAACTTTTTATAGTTCATCACATTCAAAGTGTGTGTACTTGATGAAAGTGTAACACGCATTTGGAGGAGTTATTCAGGATTTTCTTTCATTCAACTATTTCAAGACCCATTATTTTCAGATGTTGTAGTATACGTGAATAATGAAAGGCCTTCATATTACACAATGAAGGAATGACTTCGCAGGTGTGAAGAATGAAAGATTAATTCAGCTCACTTTGGGGAGTTTCACAATGGCCCTCCTTATAGAAATGTGGGTTTGATTAAAGGAGTGAAGAAAAAGCACTGAATAATATTTGCTTCTGTAAACGTAATCATCTCAAAATATGGTTGAAGAAATTGAAGAAGGTTAAACATAATCCAAAACGTATAAGGTCAATTTAAGTACAACCAGAATTCTAGTGTTTATGCAATGCATCTGTGGGTTGATATGAAATATGGCCGTACTTAAACTAAACGAGGTTATCGAGCGCATATTCCGAATACGGCTTTGGCCAGTTGTACTGTGAACTGCGATGACCGTATCTTATCCTGAACTGGCTGTGCGAATACCGTCCTCTGCTGGCAGAAGGAATAGATTACAACGGCACTGTATTGGCGATTAGTCCTATCACTAGAATATTGAAACAACAAGGAGTCCGCGGAGTCAAGCAATGCTGAATAAACAAGTACCTGAAATTCAATAGGATTTTGTGTATTGATTACAAATAGGTGTGGAATTCTCATGTACAGTGGTATTCATGGATTCCTTACACAAGCAGCAGTTGTTATGATGCTTTCGTAATCTGAATATAAATCTGTTATCTACTTAAAACTGTAATTATTGAATAGATTAATGTCTTTGAAATGCTTCATTAACTGGGCAGTTTCCATGTTTGGAAATGTTTTTATTTTGATTGCTGATTGCTAGATACTGTATGTTTAATAGGCATGCTGTTAATATTTTCTACAAGAGCCAAATAAGACAGTTATGCTGTAGTAAGTTCTATATAAGTTATATAACATAAGTTATATTTTGTTCTGAGGTCAATTTGAATCTCATACTAAATAACTGGTGTCCTTTTATCTGAGAAACACTACCTGATTGATCACCTGATGCCTAGAAATTAGCATGCACAGTAGCCCAGCGTTTAGCATTGCTAGCTCACAGTGCTGAGGCCCTGGGTACACTTCTGGACCTGGGGTGCTATCTGTATGGAGCTTGTATGTTCTCCCCATGTTTGCATGAGTTTGCTTTGGGTGCTCCGGCTTCCTCCCACAGTTCAAAGAACTACTGGTAGGTTAATTGGCTTCTGGGATAATTGGTGAGTGTCTGTGTCTTCCCTGCATTGGACTACCATCCAGTCCCAGGTATCTCCTGCTTATTACTTTCTGAGGCTCTGGCTCCCCCGTGCCCCGCGACCCCCTGACCCCCTGACCCTGAATTGGATGAAGCGGTTAGAAAATGGGTGGTTTCTGTTATGCTCTGGTCATGCTCTGCCATAGCAACAACTTGTAAAAAATGCAGATGCTAGGATTTAACTCAAAGAAGGAGCTCAGAGCACTGTGTTGGCATCACTGTACAGGTGTCCGGTTTGTTTTAGAACATGTGTTAAAATCTTATTTACTAACTTCTAGACTTTTTACCCCCCATATCAGCCTGCAGGTGCACAGTGGTCTGTGGACACCCTCCTTGCTCTGTCGTAAAACAGGAAATAAAAAGCAACTGGTTTTGACTTTAATGCACTGAGACTGTGGAACTCACAGAACTCTCTTGTCAGAAAGGCAGCTTCTAACAGCTTTTAAGTGAAGACTAAGAACACTTTTCTATTTTATTAAAATAGATTATATATGTTTTGTTTAAATATATGTTATAAATGTTAAAACGACAGCTCGTATAAGCTTGTATTTTTACCTTTCGATCATTTTTAGAATTGCTTTGAGTTGCTTTTACCATGATAAACAGTACAAAATATGAGGTGTTGAACTTGTCTAAAGTTTTAAAGCGCTTTATGACGTAAAGTGTGATGACAGTCCTTGGCGGTCTATGTAACAATTCTTCTTGAAGTAGGTCATCGGGCCAACAGTATACAAACATTACAGCTCAAGTGCTTTTGTATCTGAACGCTTTTAGGTAAGTTATTTAGCAGCTGCGGTATTAATAATGATTTTAATGGCAAATTCAATTGCAGGTAAAATAAAAATGGCGGATAACTTTCTTTCTAGCTTCGTGAAGCGGTCGCGCTATATTATACATATATACCATAATAAGAAACATAATATGTACAGTAGAATTTTTCACTTTAAGCTGGCATTATCCAGAACCGGGTCAGGGCCCGGACCCGGACCGTGCAGTGTGGTCCGCCGGCCTTCTAAAGATGTTTAGGAGATCGAGGCGCCCTTGGATTTGATTAGAAACTTGCATAATTTCTTAACTTGACCCCATTATCTTAAAAAAAACGGCCAGGCCAAGACCAAAGCATGAAGGCTGCGAGGATCGGGGGACTCTCATTTTTGGTCACAGCGTACAGTAGTAGATCAGTAACCTCTGTTTATCGTGATAACCTTTAATTATTTTCCAGTACTTTTTTAAATGATAAAACACATTGTCTCGCCAGTTTTGCTAAAGATACGGTTTTAGTGTTTACGCATAAATTTGTAAGCCGTAGGTTTAAATCTCGTGGTCTTATTTTCTGCATTTTCATCGTAAGGGAAGGCGCTCGTTTGCGATTTACGCGCTGAATATTGTAAGCAGAGGAGCCTTAAGGCACAGCCTCGCCTTAACACCATCGTTTGCATTGTCATTGTCATCCAGAAAAGCAGTCGTAAGAAAATGAATCTGTGGCGGCTCCGAACATTAAAAAAACTATATCTAGACTGCAAATACATCCCAATCTTACTATCAACACGTTTTAAGACCCCTCTCCTTTCCACCGGTATACAAGCTAAGAGAGAAATATTGGAAATCCCATCTGAAGTAGCCCTCGTCTCACCTTCGGAGCTGTGAGCGATGGGGATCATAATTAAAAGGGGTACAGTTACTTTGAAAATGTGTATGTGATACTTAAATTTAAATAAAATAAAAAGATAAATTATATAACACAGACTGCTATCTATGTCCATGTGTGTAAGACGTATGAATCGGTTTTAAAACAGGCACACCCCTTCTCACAAATCCGACTGGAGTCTCAGTCCGTCGTCGCGATGAATTAGGAGCTCAGATGTAGGCTAAGTGATTGCAATTTACTTATTTAAAAGAACCACTTCAAATCAAAAGGGAGACATTTTGTAATGGTAGTTATCGTATTATAGTATACGATAACTGTATACGTAGTATACGTAATTGTAGATATACAGTACATAAAGGGTATGAATAGGTGTGAGCTTTTACTGTATATTTAATATTTTATCTGACCCACTTGTAGAAACCGCCTACTCAGATTTATTTAAGTGGTCTGCCACCATAAAGACAGAAAAATATAATGACACCCTGTTACATTAACTGTAAAATAAACGCCGTAACTGCGGCCATATGAAAATTTGGATAAAGATTATACAAACATCCTAAGGAGCTCTATGACATATGAGCGTCGTAATAATGGTTGGTGACCTGACGTAACAGTGCTCCCTGAATTACGTGATCTGTATATACCCAAATACAGATATATCACATAGGGAGATGCAGTCAAACATTGCATTGCTATCGTCGTGGTGAACTATTTCTCCGCTGTTTAAAACTTGTTTGGTAAGTGTCATCAAATATGCTTGTCAATTTGTAGCGAAATCGATATACTGTATCATAATCCTTCAGCTATCTATAATGTAGTGAAACGGCTAATTAATATTGATAAATTCCCTTCTTCACAGTGACTTTTGCTCAAACCCCTGTTGCATAATGGGTTAATTTTATATAAAAAAACATTTATATCATAGATATAATACAAGCTTTGAAATGAAATAGCACATTTCCAGGTTTCAGTTAAACATTTTTAAAAAAGCTCATGACTTTAAGCATTCTGAACATTGAGAATGTTATTTGGGAAACAAATGTTTATTATAATGTTTATGTTTAGGATCTGTCTCCTACTGAGTCAGCATGCAGCATTCAACACCATTAGGTTTAATATTAAAAAGTTGTGTATTTCCTGAATTGTTTTTTTTTATTCTTTTCTATTAGACCATACTAGACTGTGCAGGATATCATTTATTTGCCATTTTTGCCTTTTCCAGATACCTGGGAAACAAAGCTCATATCTCATTTGCCAATGGAGCCCAGTCCTAAGCCTGGTGCTCTGTCCCCCTCCCCGAAGGACACAGACTCGAATCGACCCGCGCCCTTAAGGCAACAGGATCTGATCTCCACGTACTGCCCGCCTCCCAAGATACAGCTTCTGAAGGACACCTTCCAAGAGAAACTGATGCAGGAAAAGGAGAAAAAAATGATCGCCATGTACAATCGGCGGCAGGAGGCAGCTCTACAGAAGATGAGAAAATGTTTCCAATATGTCAAATACGCTGCGGAGAAGAAGATGGGGAACAGCTATCGCTTCCAAGCCCAACAGGGCCCCGAGAAGAACATTGTGGGGTATGATCGGTCTTACCCCCTGAAGCCTATGGGTAACAGGAAAGTCTCCGGCCCTGGTGAGGTTCGGGCTGTGGACCGCCCGGACGCACAGAGTGATTCCTTGTTTGCCCCCACCCCGCCTCAGGATGGTCATGAGAGGCCCTGCGAGAGGCCGGGCAGGAGGGGCTCAAGAGTACGCAAACCTAAGGACAGGACTGTCCTCCCCATGGTGGCGACCCCTCCAGGGCAATGCCCTTCTCATGCCAATGGGAAGGAGCACTTTCAGTTGCAAGAGGAGCTACGAAAAGTGGCCGAGGCAGAGGCCGCGCTGAAGGAGGAGCATCGCCGGAGGGAGACCAGCCTGCAGGATGAGATGCGCCGGAAGGAGGCCATGATGAAGGACGAGATTCGCCAGAAGGAGGCCATGATGCAGGCGAAGCTCTTCAGAGCTCAGGAGGAGCTGAGGATGGTTCCGAGAGAGATGGAAGACTCCAGAGAGGTGGCCGGAAGGGAAAATAGAGGCGAGGCAGAGCGAGCTTTGCCCCAGAGGACCATGGGCCAACCACCGCTCTAAGGCCGTGCCTCTTCTGACCTGCAGAATGGAGAAGCAAAAAGCCTTCACTCCAAGGAAAGCCCTTCCTATCAGAGGAGACAACCTTGATTATGGTTCTCCAATGGAAGATGGCGGATGCGCAGAATCGCACTTTCCCTCTGCGCTTTCCCATCAGGAGAGACGTCAAGTGAGCCCTTGCAGCCGTGGGCTAGAAGACGTCCCCTGTGGAAGGAGAAAGTATCTCAAGAAAGCAAGGCTCCCTGAAAGCGACGTGTCAGCGGCACAGGCCGCGCAGGGCCACTTCAGAAATAAGACCACATGTCTGGATGAACAAACTCTGTCAGTGGAAAACAGATATTTGTCCCCTACAAGTCTGATGTGCCCTACCGCTGAGCAATTTCCATATGAGAATAGCCAGAGTGGAAACCCTCAGCTGGTGCCCTGTGAACTGTGTCACGGGAAGTTTGCTGTAGAGAGGCTGGAGAAACACAGCAAGATCTGCAAGAAGCTTCAGAATTCAAAGAGGAAGGTTTTTGACTCTTTCAAGCACAGGGCCAAGGGAACAGAACTGGAGACATACATCCATAAGAAGAAGGTTAAACCGCCAATCGTGGTAAGGGCTATCCTTAAACTCTTTCCAAGCTTCCCTTTTTTTCTCCTAGAGTCAGACTCAGCTTATAAATCAATGTAAACAATAAATAAGTGTTTTATGAAGTACTCTTCTGAAAAACTGCCGCAAAGGCACATTTGCCAGACAGAATAAATGTGTCTTAGTGACTTCTGAATTCTGTTGTAAAAATCTACATATCAAGCAAATAGCACTCACAGGAAACAAAACCATAACTACGTAAATTGTACTCTCTACCCAATAACCTGAAAGGTGGCCCCAGAAAGCTACGTTATTACTGTATTGATATTTTCTTGCCTTGTGAATGGTTTGCGACCAGACTGTGTACGCAGTGCTAGTCTGGACTTTTTCTGGAAGCTGTTTTATTGGTTTCATTTCCTGTTCCCAGCTGAGAAAGAACAACTGGAGGCAGAAGCACGAGGATTTCATTCGGAGCATCAAACAGGCCAGGGAGGTGCAGCAGGTGATCACGCAAGGAGGGAAAGTTGTGAACCTGCCCCAGCCCCCCGCGAATCCAAACCCCGACTACGTGCCCTGCCCTCACTGCGGCCGGCGCTTTGCCCCCAGGCCGGCACAGAGGCACATCCCCAAGTGTCAGCACATCAGGAGCCGCCCTCCTCCTCCTCCTCGCAGATGAAAATTGATGTGAAGAAGAGCAAAAGAGTCATGATCTTGGCTCACGACTCATGTCCTGCTTTTTCTTTTTAGAAACACATTTAGCACAGTTCATCCGTATGATGATGAAAAAAAAATGTTACCTTATTTTAATTAAATGATTTTTTTTGGTGGACTGGTGTTTGCGTAGCTGTGGTTATTTCAGTTTTTCTCTTATCATTCATACACCTTGACCTCCTAAAAATAATTTTTCAACCTGGAACGTACAATTAGCAGGCAATAGAACAGGTCACATTGGTCTTGGAACCATCAAAAAGCAGTATTCACACATTCTCGGCATCAATTTTCCTTAAAAACAACTGAAAAAGCAAGGTAAAGAGTGATTGATTTTTTTAATGAAAGTTATTTGATTTAATTTATTTAATTTTCATAATATTTGAAATATGTTGGGATTAATGTGACTCAATATTATCTGCAGCTCTTACACTCCAGGCACCTGATAAAGTGGAACGCAGTGTCTTTGCCTTACATGGCCTCATGCACAGCTTAAAATGCAACACCAAGTAATACAACAAACAACAGGGAAAACCATTCACGATCAGACACATCCGTTGATTGCTGGCTCTCAGTAAAGGGACATTGCATCATTACATCACAAAATAGACTACATTTCAAGGTTAAAGAATTACCATGTTCTGCGATTCAGAACGAGGCAGCAAAACTTCCTATAATCTGTTGTGGCCCTATGACATTGTAAAGGAGCAGGCTTGTGAATACATCTCGTTTAATCCAATGGAAATATAACTCTCAACTTTTTTACGTTTTTGCCAATAAATAATACTACATTGTTAACTCTGCATAAAGAACCTTGGAATGGAACGTTTTTTGCAGTGAAATGTTTGCTGCATAACCTATACCCTTTCTCTCCTACATCACATTGCATTAGTCATTACAGTGATTAGTGAGCAGGAAGGGCTGCATCACATCGCAATTTGTGTGGAACTTGAATGCGAATTTGTTACAACATGGCGTAACTTACAGTCCTTTCACAAAATTCATGATTTTGTGCTCAATTTTGAGTATGTAAAGTTTTTCTATAATGTCAATGATTTTATTTTGTGACTGAAATTAAATAATTTTGTGTCTGCAAAATTGGGACTGTAGTTCCACCTTAACCTACTAGTACTGTATGTCTTTGGACTGTGGGAAGAAACTGGAGCACCTGGAAGAAATCCACACAAATGAAGGGAGAACATACAATTCCATCCAGACTGCACCCCAGGAATTGAACCCAGGACCCCAGCTCTGTGAACCACAGTGCCAGCTCATTGCTATAGTCACTATAATTAATGTCAAAACTCATTTGCAAATGAGCAGCCTGGGATCCAAAAGGATCAAGACAAGGATCCAAACAAAGCACTATCCCAAAGCTTGGCTTTGTACCGTATATAATACAGGGCTTGATGCAGAAGGCAGATAATCAAAGTCCATGCAATAATTGCTAAGGGAAAGTGACTTTGTGTTCTTGGAGGGAAGTCACTCAACATGGAGCTGTGTTAGTGAAATGATTGTTCTGATGTACGGCTGATGTCCAAACACTGAAAACATGATTGTGTATGCAATCGCACTCCTGAGCTCCATTGGGTATGGTTAAAATAACTTTTTATAGTTCATCACATTCAAAGTGTGTGTACTTGATGAAAGTGTAACACGCATTTGGAGGAGTTATTCAGGATTTTCTTTCATTCAACTATTTCAAGACCCATTATTTTCAGATGTTGTAGTATACGTGAATAATGAAAGGCCTTCATATTACACAATGAAGGAATGACTTCGCAGGTGTGAAGAATAAAAGATTAATTCAGCTCACTTTGGGAGTTTCACAATGGCCCTCCTTATAGAAATGTGGGTTTGATTAAAGGAGTGAAGAAAAAGCACTGAATAATATTTGCGTCTGTAAACGTAATCATCTCAAAATATGGTTGAAGAAATTGAAGAAGGTTAAACATCATCCAAAACGTATAAGGTCAATTTAAGTACAACCAGAATTCTAGTGTTTATGCAATGCATCTGTGGGTTGATATGAAATATGGCCGTACTTAAACTAAACGAGGTTATCGAGAGCATATTCCGAATACGGCTTTGGCCAGTTGTACTGTGAACTGCGAGGACCGTATCTTATCCTGAACTGGCTGTGCGAATACCGTCCTCTGCTGGCAGAAGGAATAGATTACAACGGCACTGTATTGGCGATTAGTCCTATTGCTAGAATATTGAAACAACAAGGAGTCCGCGGAGTCAAGCAATGCTGAATAAACAAGTACCTGAAATTCAATAGGATTTTGTGTATTGATTACAAATAGGTGTGGAATTCTCATGTACAGTGGTATTCATGGATTCCTTACACAAGCAGCAGTTGTTATGATGCTTTCGTAATCTGAATATAAATCTGTTATCTACTTAAAACTGTAATTATTGAATAGATTAATGTCTTTGAAATGCTTCATTAACTGGGCAGTTTCCATGTTTGGAAATGTTTTTATTTTGATTGCTGATTGCTAGATACTGTATGTTTAATAGGCATGCTGTTAATATTTTCTACAAGAGCCAAATAAGACAGTTATGCTGTAGTAAGTTCTATATAAGTTATATAACATAAGTTATATTTTGTTCTGAGGTCAATTTGAATCTCATACTAAATAACTGGTGTCCTTTTATCTGAGAAACACTACCTGATTGATCACCTGATGCCTAGAAATTAGCATGCACAGTAGCCCAGCGTTTAGCATTGCCAGCTCACAGTGCTGAGGCCCTGGGTACACTTCTGGACCTGGGGTGCTATCTGTATGGAGCTTGTATGTTCTCCCCATGTTTGCATGAGTTTGCTTTGGGTGCTCCGGCTTCCTCCCACAGTTCAAAGAACTACTGGTAGGTTAATTGGCTTCTGGGATAATTGGTGAGTGTCTGTGTCTTCCCTGCATTGGACTACCATCCAGTCCCAGGTATCTCCTGCTTATTACTTTCTGAGGCTCTGGCTCCCCCGTGCCCCGCGACACCCTGACCCCCTGACCCTGAATTGGATGAAGCGGTAAGAAAATGGGTGGTTTCTGTTATGCTCTGGTCATGCTCTGCCATAGCAACAACTTGTAAAAAATGCAGATGCTAGGATTTAACTCAAAGAAGGAGCTCAGAGCACTGTGTTGGCATCACTGTACAGGTGTCCGGTGTGTTTTAGAACATGTGCTAAAATCTTATTTACTAACTTCTAGACTTTTTACCCCCCATATCAGTCTGCAGGTGCACAGTGGTCTGTGGACACCCTCCTTGCTCTGTCGTAAAAGAGGAAATAAAAAGCAACTGGTTTTGACTTTAATGCACTGAGACTGTGGAACTCACAGAACTCTCTTGTCAGAAAGGCAGCTTCTAACAGCTTTTAAGTGAAGACTAAGAACACTTTTCTATTTTATTAAAATAGATGATATATGTTTTGTTTAAATATATGTTATAAATGTTAAAACGACAGCTCGTATAAGCTTGTATTTTTACCTTTCGATCATTTTTATAATTGCTTTGAGTTGCTTTTACCATGATAAACAGTACAAAATATGAGGTGTTGAACTTGTCTAAAGTTTTAAAGCGCTTTATGACGTAAAGTGTGATGACAGTCCTTGGCGGTCTATGTAACAATTCTTCTTGAAGTAGGTCATCGGGCCAACAGTATACAAACATTACAGCTCAAGTGCTTTGGTATCTGAACGCTTTTAGGTAAGTTATTTAGCAGCTGCGGTATTAATAATGATTTTAATGGCAAATTCAATTGCAGGTAAAATAAAAATGGCGGATAACTTTCTTTCTAGCTTCGTGAAGCGGTCGCGCTATATTATACATATATACCATAATAAGAAACATAATATGTACAGTAGAATTTTTCACTTTAAGCTGGCATTATCCAGAACCGGGTCAGGGCCCGGACCCGGACCGTGCAGTGTGGTCCGTCGGCCTTCTAAAGATGTTTAGGAGATCGAGGCGCCCTTGGATTTGATTAGAAACTTGCATAATTTCTTAACTTGACCCCATTATCTTAAAAAAAACGGCCAGGCCAAGACCAAAGCATGAAGGCTGCGAGGATCGGGGGACTCTCATTTTTGGTCACAGCGTACAGTAGTAGATCAGTAACCTCTGTTTATCGTGATAACCTTTAATTATTTTCCAGTACTTTTTTAAATGATAAAACACATTGTCTCGCCAGTTTTGCTAAAGATACGGTTTTAGTGTTTACGCATAAATTTGTAAGCCGTAGGTTTAAATCTCGTGGTCTTATTTTCTGCATTTTCATCGTAAGGGAAGGCGCTCGTTTGCGATTTACGCGCTGAATATTGTAAGCAGAGGAGCCTTAAGGCACAGCCTCGCCTTACACCATCGTTTGCATTGTCATTGTCATCCAGAAAAGCAGTCGTAAGAAAATGAATCTGTGGCGGCTCCGAACATTAAAAAAACTATATCTAGACTGCAAATACATCCCAATCTTACTATCAACACGTTTTAAGACCCCTCTCCTTTCCACCGGTATACAAGCTAAGAGAGAAATATTGGAAATCCCATCTGAAGTAGCCCTCGTCTCACCTTCGGAGCTGTGAGCGATGGGGATCATAATTAAAAGGGGTACAGTTACTTTGAAAATGTGTATGTGATACTTAAATTTAAATAAAATAAAAAGATAAATTATATAACACAGACTGCTATCTATGTCCATGTGTTTAAGACGTATGAATCGGTTTTAAAACAGGCACACCCCTTCTCACAAATCCGACTGGAGTCTCAGTCCGTCGTCGCGATGAATTAGGAGCTCAGATGTAGGCTAAGTGATTGCAATTTACTTATTTAAAAGAACCACTTCAAATCAAAAGGGAGACATTTTGTAATGGTAGTTATCGTATTATAGTATACGATAACTGTATACGTAGTATACGTAATTGTAGATATACAGTACATAAAGGGTATGAATAGGTGTGAGCTTTTACTGTATATTTAATATTTTATCTGACCCACTTGTAGAAACCGCCTACTCAGATTTATTTAAGTGGTCTGCCACCATAAAGACAGAAAAATATAATGACACCCTGTTACATTAACTGTAAAATAAACGCCGTAACTGCGGCCATATGAAAATTTGGATAAAGATTATACAAACATCCTAAGGAGCTCTATGACATATGAGCGTCGTAATAATGGTTGGTGACCTGACGTAACAGTGCTCCCTGAATTACGTGATCTGTATATACCCAAATACAGATATATCACATAGGGAGATGCAGTCAAACATTGCATTGCTATCGTCGTGGTGAACTATTTCTCCGCTGTTTAAAACTTGTTTGGTAAGTGTCATCAAATATGCTTGTCAATTTGTAGCGAAATCGATATACTGTATCATAATCCTTCAGCTATCTATAATGTAGTGAAACGGCTAATTAATATTGATAAATTCCCTTATTCACAGTGACTTTTGCTCAAACCCCTGTTGCATAATGGGTTAATTTTATATAAAAAAACATTTATATCATAGATATAATACAAGCTTTGAAATGAAATAGCACATTTCCAGGTTTCAGTTAAACATTTTTAAAAAAGCTCATGACTTTAAGCATTCTGAACATTGAGAATGTTATTTGGGAAACAAATGTTTATTATAATGTTTATGTTTAGGATCTGTCTCCTACTGAGTCAGCATGCAGCATTCAACACCATTAGGTTTAATATTAAAAAGTTGTGTATTTCCTGAATTGTTTTTTTTTATTCTTTTCTATTAGACCATACTAGACTGTGCAGGATATCATTTATTTGCCATTTTTGCCTTTTCCAGATACCTGGGAAACAAAGCTCATATCTCATTTGCCAATGGAGCCCAGTCCTAAGCCTGGTGCTCTGTCCCCCTCCCCGAAGGACACAGACTCGAATCGACCCGCGCCCTTAAGGCAACAGGATCTGATCTCCACGTACTGCCCGCCTCCCAAGATACAGCTTCTTAAGGACACCTTCCAAGAGAAACTGATGCAGGAAAAGGAGAAAAAAATGATCGCCATGTACAATCAGCGGCAGGAGGCAGCTCTACAGAAGATGAGAAAATGTTTCCAATATGTCAAATACGCTGCGGAGAAGAAGATGGGGAACAGCTATCGCTTCCAAGCCCAACAGGGCCCCAAGAAAAACATTGTGGGGTATGATCGGTCTTACCCCCTGAAGCCTATGGGTAACAGGAAAGTCTCCGGCCCTGGTGAGGTTCGGGCTGTGGACCGCCCGGACGCACAGAGTGATTCCTTGTTTGCCCCCACCCCGCCTCAGGATGGTCATGAGAGGCCCTGCGAGAGGCAGGGCAGGAGGGGCTCAAGAGTACGCAAACCTAAGGACAGGACTGTCCTCCCCATGGTGGCGACCCCTCCAGGGCAATGCCCTTCTCATGCCAATGGGAAGGAGCACTTTCAGTTGCAAGAGGAGCTACGAAAAGTGGCCGAGGCAGAGGCCGTGCTGAAGGAGGAGCATCGCCGGAGGGAGGCCAGCCTGCAGGATGAGATGCGCCGGAAGGAGGCCATGATGAAGGACGAGATTCGCCAGAAGGAGGCCATGATGCAGGCGAAGCTCTTCAGAGCTCAGGAGGAGCTGAGGATGGTTCCGAGAGAGATGGAAGACTCCAGAGAGGTGGCCGGAAGGGAAAATAGAGGCGAGGCAGAGCGAGCTTTGCCCCAGAGGACCATGGGCCAACCACCGCTCTAAGGCCGTGCCTCTTCTGACCTGCAGAATGGAGAAGCAAAAAGCCTTCACTCCAAGGAAAGCCCTTCCTATCAGAGGAGACAACCTTGATTATGGTCCTCCAATGGAAGATGGCGGATGCACAGAATCGCACTTTCCCTCTGCGCTTTCCCATCAGGAGAGACGTCAAGTGAGCCCTTGCAGCCGTGGGCTAGAAGACGTCCCCTGTGGAAGGAGAAAGTATCTCAAGAAGGCAAGGCTCCCTGAAAGCGACCTGTCAGCGGCACAGGCCGCGCAGGGCCACTTCAGAAATAACACCACATGTCTGGATGAACAAACTCTGTCAGTGGAAAACAGATATTTGTCCCCTACAAGTCTGATGTGCCCTACCGCTGAGCAATTTCCATATGAGAATAGCCAGAGTGGAAACCCTCAGCTGGTGCCCTGTGAACTGTGTCACGGGAAGTTTGCTGTAGAGAGGCTGGAGAAACACAGCAAGATCTGCAAGAAGCTTCAGAATTCAAAGAGGAAGGTTTTTGACTCTTTCAAGCACAGGGCCAAGGGAACAGAACTGGAGACATACATCCATAAGAAGAAGGTTAAACCGCCAATCGTGGTAAGGGCTATCCTTAAACTCTTTCCAAGCTTCCCTTTTTTTCTCCTAGAGTCAGACTCAGCTTATAAATCAATGTAAACAATAAATAAGTGTTTTATGAAGTACTCTTCTGAAAAACTGCCGCAAAGGCACATTTGCCAGACAGAATAAATGTGTCTTAGTGACTTCTGAATTCTGTTGTAAAAATCTACATATCAAGCAAATAGCACTCACAGGAAACAAAACCATAACTACGTAAATTGTACTCTCTACCCAATGACCTGAAAGGTAGCCCCAGAAAGCTACGTTATTACTGTATTGATATTTTCTTGCCTTGTGAATGGTTTGCGACCAGACTGTGTACGCAGTGCTAGTCTGGACTTTTTCTGGAAGCTGTTTTATTGGTTTCATTTCCTGTTCCCAGCTGAGAAAGAACAACTGGAGGCAGAAGCACGAGGATTTCATTCGGAGCATCAAACAGGCCAGGGAGGTGCAGCAGGTGATCACGCAAGGAGGGAAAGTTGTGAACCTGCCCCAGCCCCCCGCGAATCCAAACCCCGACTACGTGCCCTGCCCTCACTGCGGCCGGCGCTTTGCCCCCAGGCCGGCACAGAGGCACTTCCCCAAGTGTCAGCACATCAGGAGCCGCCCTCCTCCTCCTCCTCGCAGATGAAAACTGATGTGAAGAAGAGCAAAAGAGTCATGATCTTGGCTCACGACTCACGTCCTGCTTTTTCTTTTTAGAAACACATTTAGCACAGTTCATCCGTATGATGATGAAAAAAAAATGTTACCTTATTTTAATTAAATGATTTTTTTTTTGGTGGACTGGTGTTTGCGTAGCTGTGGTTATTTCAGTTTTTCTCTTATCATTCATACACCTTGACCTCCTAAAAATAATTTTTCAACCTGGAACGTACAATTAGCAGGCAATAGAACAGGTCACATTGGTCTTGGAACCATCAAAAAGCAGTATTCACACATTCTCGGCATCAATTTTCCTTAAAAACAACTGAAAAAGCAAGGTAAAGAGTGATTGATTTTTTTAATGAAAGTTATTTGATTTAATTTATTTAATTTTCATAATATTTGAAATATGTTGGGATTAATGTGACTCAATATTATCTGCAGCTCTTACACTCCAGGCACCTGATAAAGTGGAACGCAGTGTCTTTGCCTTACATGGCGCTCAGCTCTTCCTCAATCCCAGCAGAAGCACCAGCAGAAGCAGCAGCCTCCGGGTCCTGCCTCATGCACAGCTTAAAATGCAACACCAAGTAATACAACAAACAACAGGGAAAACCATTCACGATCAGACACATCCATTGATTGCTGGCTCTCAGTAAAGGGACATTGCATCATTACATCACAAAATAGACTACATTTCAAGGTTAAAGAATTACCATGTTCTGCGATTCAGAACGAGGCAGCAAAACTTCCTATAATCTGTTGTGGCCCTGTGACATTGTAAAGGAGCAGGCTTGTGAATACATCTCGTTTAATCCAATGGAAATATTGCTCTCAACTTTTTTACGTTTTTGCCAATAAATAATACTACATTGTTAACTCTGCATAAAGAACCTTGGAATGGAACGTTTTTTGCAGTGAAATGTTTGCTGCATAACCTATACCCTTTCTCTCCTACATCACATTGCATTAGTCATTACAGTGATTAGTGAGCAGGAAGGGCTGCATCACATCGCAATTTGTGTGGAACTTGAATGCGAATTTGTTACAACATGGCGTAACTTACAGTCCTTTCACAAAATTCATGATTTTGTGCTCAATTTTGAGTTTGTAAAGTTTTTCTATAATGTCAATGATTTTATTTTGTGACTGAAATTAAATAATTTTGTGTCTGCAAAATTGGGACTGTAGTTCCACCTTAACCTACTAGTACTGTATGTCTTTGGACTGTGGGAAGAAACTGGAGCACCTGGAAGAAATCCACACAAATGAAGGGAGAACATACAATTCCATCCAGACTGCACCCCAGGAATTGAACCCAGGACCCCAGCTCTGTGAACCACAGTGCCAGCTCATTGCTATAGTCACTATAATTAATGTCAAAACTCATTTGCAAATGAGCAGCCTGGGATCCAAAAGGATCAAGACAAGGATCCAAACAAAGCACTATCCCAAAGCTTGGCTTTGTACCATATATAATACAGGGCTTGATGCAGAAGGCAGATAATCAAAGTCCATGCAATAATTGCTAAGGGAAAGTGACTTTGTGTTCTTGGAGGGAAGTCACTCAACATGGAGCTGTGTTAGTGAAATGATTGTTCTGATGTACGGCTGATGTCCAAACACTGAAAACATGATTGTGTATGCAATCGCACTCCTGAGCTCCATTGGGTATGGTTAAAATAACTTTTTATAGTTCATCACATTCAAAGTGTGTGTACTTGATGAAAGTGTAACACGCATTTGGAGGAGTTATTCAGGATTTTCTTTCATTCAACTATTTCAAGACCCATTATTTTCAGATGTTGTAGTATACGTGAATAATGAAAGGCCTTCATATTACACAATGTAGGAATGACTTCGCAGGTGTGAAGAATAAAAGATTAATTCAGCTCACTTTGGGGAGTTTCACAATGGCCCTCCTTATAAAAATGTGGGTTTGATTAAAGGAGTGAAGAAAAAGCACTGAATAATATTTGCTTCTGTAAACGTAATCATCTCAAAATATGGTTGAAGAAATTGAAGAAGGTTAAACATAATCCAAAACGTATAAGGTCAATTTAAGTACAACCAGAATTCTAGTGTTTATGCAATGCATCTGTGGGTTGATATGAAATATGGCCGTACTTAAACTAAACGAGGTTATCGAGAGCATATTCCGAATACGGCTTTGGCCAGTTGTACTGTGAACTGCGAGGACCGTATCTTATCCTGAACTGGCTGTGCGAATACCGTCCTCTGCTGGCAGAAGGAATAGATTACAACGGCACTGTATTGGCGATTAGTCCTATTGCTAGAATATTGAAACAACAAGGAGTCCGCGGAGTCAAGCAATGCTGAATAAACAAGTACCTGAAATTCAATAGGATTTTGTGTATTGATTACAAATAGGTGTGGAATTCTCATGTACAGTGGTATTCATGGATTCCTTACACAAGCAGCAGTTGTTATGATGCTTTCGTAATCTGAATATAAATCTGTTATCTACTTAAAACTGTAATTATTGAATAGATTAATTTCTTTGAAATGCTTCATTAACTGGGCAGTTTCCATGTTTGGAAATGTTTTTATTTTGATTGCTGATTGCTAGATACTGTATGTTTAATAGGCATGCTGTTAATATTTTCTACAAGAGCCAAATAAGACAGTTATGCTGTAGTAAGTTCTATATAAGTTATATAACAAAAGTTATATTTTGTTCTGAGGTCAATTTGAATCTCATACTAAATAACTGGTGTCCTTTTATCTGAGAAACACTACCTGATTGATCACCTGATGCCTAGAAATTAGCATGCACAGTAGCCCAGCGTTTAGCATTGCTAGCTCACAGTGCTGAGGCCCTGGGTACACTTCTGGACCTGGGGTGCTATCTGTATGGAGCTTGTATGTTCTCCCCATGTTTGCATGAGTTTGCTTTGGGTGCTCCGGCTTCCTCCCACAGTTCAAAGAACTACTGGTAGGTTAATTGGCTTCTGGGATAATTGGTGAGTGTCTGTGTCTTCCCTGCATTGGACTACCATCCAGTCCCAGGTATCTCCTGCTTATTACTTTCTGAGGCTCTGGCTCCCCCGTGCCCCGCGACCCCCTGACCCCCTGACCCTGAATTGGATGAAGCGGTTAGAAAATGGGTGGTTTCTGTTATGCTCTGGTCATGCTCTGCCATAGCAACAACTTGTAAAAAATGCAGATGCTAGGATTTAACTCAAAGAAGGAGCTCAGAGCACTGTGTTGGCATCACTGTACAGGTGTCCGGTTTGTTTTAGAACATGTGCTAAAATCTTATTTACTAACTTCTAGACTTTTTACCCCCCATATCAGTCTGCAGGTGCACGGTGGTCTGTGGACACCCTCCTTGCTCTGTCGTAAAAGAGGAAATAAAAAGCAACTGGTTTTGACTTTAATGCACTGAGACTGTGGAACTCACAGAACTCTCTTGTCAGAAAGGCAGCTTCTAACAGCTTTTAAGTGAAGACTAAGAACACTTTTCTATTTTATTAAAATAGATTATATATGTTTTGTTTAAATATATGTTATAAATGTTAAAACGACAGCTCGTATAAGCTTGTATTTTTACCTTTCGATCATTTTTAGAATTGCTTTGAGTTGCTTTTACCATGATAAACAGTACAAAATATGAGGTGTTGAACTTGTCTAAAGTTTTAAAGCGCTTTATGACGTAAAGTGTGATGACAGTCCTTGGCGGTCTATGTAACAATTCTTCTTGAAGTAGGTCATCGGGCCAACAGTATACAAACATTTCAGCTCAAGTGCTTTTGTATCTGAACGCTTTTAGGTAAGTTATTTAGCAGCTGCGGTATTAATAATGATTTTAATAGCAAATTCAATTGCAGGTAAAATAAAAATGGCGGATAACTTTCTTTCTAGCTTCGTGAAGCGGTCGCGCTATATTATACATATATACCATAATAAGAAACATAATATGTACAGTAGAATTTTTCACTTTAAGCTGGCATTATCCAGAACCGGGTCAGGGAACGGACCCGGACCGTGCAGTGTGGTCCGTCGGCCTTCTAAAGATGTTTAGGAGATCGGGGCGCCCTTGGATTTGATTAGAAACTTGCATAATTTCTTAACTTGACCCCATTATCTTAAAAAAAACGGCCAGGCCAAGACCAAAGCATGAAGGCTGCGAGGATCGGGGGACTCTCATTTTTTGTCACAGCGTACAGTAGTAGATCAGTAACCTCTGTTTATCGTGATAACCTTTAATTATTTTCCAGTACTTTTTTAAATGATAAAACACATTGTCTCGCCAGTTTTGCTAAAGATACGGTTTTAGTGTTTACGCATAAATTTGTAAGCCGTAGGTTTAAATCTCGTGGTCTTATTTTCTGCATTTTCATCGTAAGGGAAGGCGCTCGTTTGCGATTTACGCGCTGAATATTGTAAGCAGAGGAGCCTTAAGGCACAGCCTCGCCTTAACACCATCGTTTGCATTGTCATTGTCATCCAGAATAACTCAGCAGTCGTAAGAAAATGAATCTGTGGCGGCTCCGAACATTAAAAAAACTATATCTAGACTGCAAATACATCCCAATCTTACTATCAACACGTTTTAAGACCCCTCTCCTTTCCACCGGTATACAAGCTAAGAGAGAAATATTGGAAATCCCATCTGAAGTAGCCCTCGTCTCACCTTCGGAGCTGTGAGCGATGGGGATCATAATTAAAAGGGGTACAGTTACTTTGAAAATGTGTATGTGATACTTAAATTTAAATAAAATAAAAAGATAAATTATATAACACAGACTGCTATCTATGTCCATGTGTTTAAGACGTATGAATCGGTTTTAAAACAGGCACACCCCTTCTCACAAATCCGACTGGAGTCTCAGTCCGTCGTCGCGATGAATTAGGAGCTCAGATGTAGGCTAAGTGATTGCAATTTACTTATTTAAAAGAACCACTTCAAATCAAAAGGGAGACATTTTGTAATGGTAGTTATCGTATTATAGTATACGATAACTGTATACGTAGTATACGTAATTGTAGATATACAGTACATAAAGGGTATGAATAGGTGTGAGCTTTTACTGTATATTTAATATTTTATCTGACCCACTTGTAGAAACCGCCTACTCAGATTTATTTAAGTGGTCTGCCACCATAAAGACAGAAAAATATAATGACACCCTGTTACATTAACTGTAAAATAAACGCCGTAACTGCGGCCATATGAAAATTTGGATAAAGATTATACAAACATCCTAAGGAGCTCTATGACATATGAGCGTCGTAATAATGGTTGGTGACCTGACGTAACAGTGCTCCCTGAATTACGTGATCTGTATATACCCAAATACAGATATATCACATAGGGAGATGCAGTCAAACATTGCATTGCTATCGTCGTGGTGAACTATTTCTCCGCTGTTTAAAACTTGTTTGGTAAGTGTCATCAAATATGCTTGTCAATTTGTAGCGAAATCGATATACTGTATCATAATCCTTCAGCTATCTATAATGTAGTGAAACGGCTAATTAATATTGATAAATTCCCTTATTCACAGTGACGTTTGCTCAAACCCCTGTTGCATAATGGGTTAATTTTATATAAAAAACATTTATATCATAGATATAATACAAGCTTTGAAATGAAATAGCACATTTCCAGGTTTCAGTTAAACATTTTTAAAAAAGCTCATGACTTTAAGCATTCTGAACATTGAGAATGTTATTTGGGAAACAAATGTTTATTATAATGTTTATGTTTAGGATCTGTCTCCTACTGAGTCAGCATGCAGCATTCAACACCATTAGGTTTAATATTAAAAAGTTGTGTATTTCCTGAATTGTTTTTTTTTATTCTTTTCTATTAGACCATACTAGACTGTGCAGGATATCATTTATTTGCCATTTTTGCCTTTTCCAGATACCTGGGAAACAAAGCTCATATCTCATTTGCCAATGGAGCCCAGTCCTAAACCTGGTGCTCTGTCCCCCTCCCCGAAGGACACAGACTCGAATCGACCCGCGCCCTTAAGGCAACAGGATCTGATCTCCACGTACTGCCCGCCTCCCAAGATACAGCTTCTGAAGGACACCTTCCAAGAGAAACTGATGCAGGAAAAGGAGAAAAAAATGATCGCCATGTACAATCGGCGGCAGGAGGCAGCCTGCGAGGTTCGGGCTGTGGACCGCCCGGAAGCACAGAGTGATTCCTTGTTTGCCCCCACCCCGCCTCAGGATGGTCATGAGAGGCCCTGCGAGAGGCCGGGCAGGAGGGGCTCAAGAGTACGCAAACCTAAGGACAGGACTGTCCTCCCCATGGTGGCGACCCCTCCAGGGCAATGCCCTTCTCATGCCAATGGGAAGGAGCACTTTCAGTTGCAAGAGGAGCTACGAAAAGTGGCCGAGGCAGAGGCCGCGCTGAAGGAGGAGCATCGCCGGAGGGAGGCCAGCCTGCAGGATGAGATGCGCCGGAAGGAGGCCATGATGAAGGACGAGATTCGCCAGAAGGAGGCCATGATGCAGGCGAAGCTCTTCAGAGCTCAGGAGGAGCTGAGGATGGTTCCGAGAGAGATGGAAGACTCCAGAGAGGTGGCCGGAAGGGAAAATAGAGGCGAGGCAGAGCGAGCTTTGCCCCAGAGGACCATGGGCCAACCACCGCTCTAAGGCCGTGCCTCTTCTGACCTGCAGAATGGAGAAGCAAAAAGCCTTCACTCCAAGGAAAGCCCTTCCTATCAGAGGAGACAACCTTGATTATGGTTCTCCAATGGAAGATGGCGGATGCGCAGAATCGCACTTTCCCTCTGCGCTTTCCCATCAGGAGAGACGTCAAGTGAGCCCTTGCAGCCGTGGGCTAGAAGACGTCCCCTGTGGAAGGAGAAAGTATCTCAAGAAAGCAAGGCTCCCTGAAAGCGACGTGTCAGCGGCACAGGCCGCGCAGGGCCACTTCAGAAATAAGACCACATGTCTGGATGAACAAACTCTGTCAGTGGAAAACAGATATTTGTCCCCTACAAGTCTGATGTGCCCTACCGCTGAGCAATTTCCATATGAGAATAGCCAGAGTGGAAACCCTCAGCTGGTGCCCTGTGAACTGTGTCACGGGAAGTTTGCTGTAGAGAGGCTGGAGAAACACAGCAAGATCTGCAAGAAGCTTCAGAATTCAAAGAGGAAGGTTTTTGACTCTTTCAAGCACAGGGCCAAGGGAACAGAACTGGAGACATACATCCATAAGAAGAAGGTTAAACCGCCAATCGTGGTAAGGGCTATCCTTAAACTCTTTCCAAGCTTCCCTTTTTTTCTCCTAGAGTCAGACTCAGCTTATAAATCAATGTAAACAATAAATAAGTGTTTTATGAAGTACTCTTCTGAAAAACTGCCGCAAAGGCACATTTGCCAGACAGAATAAATGTGTCTTAGTGACTTCTGAATTCTGTTGTAAAAATCTACATATCAAGCAAATAGCACTCACAGGAAACAAAACCATAACTACGTAAATTGTACTCTCTACCCAATGACCTGAAAGGTAGCCCCAGAAAGCTACGTTATTACTGTATTGATATTTTCTTGCCTTGTGAATGGTTTGCGACCAGACTGTGTACGCAGTGCTAGTCTGGACTTTTTCTGGAAGCTGTTTTATTGGTTTCATTTCCTGTTCCCAGCTGAGAAAGAACAACTGGAGGCAGAAGCACGAGGATTTCATTCGGAGCATCAAACAGGCCAGGGAGGTGCAGCAGGTGATCACGCAAGGAGGGAAAGTTGTGAACCTGCCCCAGCCCCCCGCGAATCCAAACCCCGACTACGTGCCCTGCCCTCACTGCGGCCGGCGCTTTGCCCCCAGGCCGGCACAGAGGCACTTCCCCAAGTGTCAGCACATCAGGAGCCGCCCTCCTCCTCCTCCTCGCAGATGAAAACTGATGTGAAGAAGAGCAAAAGAGTCATGATCTTGGCTCACGACTCACGTCCTGCTTTTTCTTTTTAGAAACACATTTAGCACAGTTCATCCGTATGATGATGAAAAAAAAATGTTACCTTATTTTAATTAAATGATTTTTTTTTGGTGGACTGGTGTTTGCGTAGCTGTGGTTATTTCAGTTTTTCTCTTGTCATTCATACACCTTGACCTCCTAAAAATAATTTTTCAACCTGGAACGTACAATTAGCAGGCAATAGAACAGGTCACATTGGTCTTGGAACCATCAAAAAGCAGTATTCACACATTCTCGGCATCAATTTTCCTTAAAAACAACTGAAAAAGCAAGGTAAAGAGTGATTGATTTTTTTAATGAAAGTTATTTGATTTAATTTATTTAATTTTCATAATATTTGAAATATGTTGGGATTAATGTGACTCAATATTATCTGCAGCTCTTACACTCCAGGCACCTGATAAAGTGGAACGCAGTGTCTTTGCCTTACATGGCGCTCAGCTCTTCCTCAATCCCAGCAGAAGCACCAGCAGAAGCAGCAGCCTCCGGGTCCTGCCTCATGCACAGCTTAAAATGCAACACCAAGTAATACAACAAACAACAGGGAAAACCATTCACGATCAGACACATCCGTTGATTGCTGGCTCTCAGTAAAGGGACATTGCATCATTACATCACAAAATAGACTACATTTCAAGGTTAAAGAATTACCATGTTCTGCGATTCAGAACGAGGCAGCAAAACTTCCTATAATCTGTTGTGGCCCTGTGACATTGTAAAGGAGCAGGCTTGTGAATACATCTCGTTTAATCCAATGGAAATATTGCTCTCAACTTTTTTACGTTTTTGCCAATAAATAATACTACATTGTTAACTCTGCATAAAGAACCTTGGAATGGAACGTTTTTTGCAGTGAAATGTTTGCTGCATAACCTATACCCTTTCTCTCCTACATCACATTGCATTAGTCATTACAGTGATTAGTGAGCAGGAAGGGCTGCATCACATCGCAATTTGTGTGGAACTTGAATGCGAATTTGTTACAACATGGCGTAACTTACAGTCCTTTCACAAAATTCATGATTTTGTGCTCAATTTTGAGTTTGTAAAGTTTTTCTAAAATGTCAATGATTTTATTTTGTGACTGAAATTAAATAATTTTGTGTCTGCAAAATTGGGACTGTAGTTCCACCTTAACCTACTAGTACTGTATGTCTTTGGACTGTGGGAAGAAACTGGAGCACCTGGAAGAAATCCACACAAATGAAGGGAGAACATACAATTCCATCCAGACTGCACCCCAGGAATTGAACCCAGGACCCCAGCTCTGTGGACCACAGTGCCAGCTCATTGCTATAGTCACTATAATTAATGTCAAAACTCATTTGCAAATGAGCAGCCTGGGATCCAAAAGGATCAAGACAAGGATCCAAACAAAGCACTATCCCAAAGCTTGGCTTTGTACCGTATATAATACAGGGCTTGATGCAGAAGGCAGATAATCAAAGTCCATGCAATAATTGCTAAGGGAAAGTGACTTTGTGTTCTTGGAGGGAAGTCACTCAACATGGAGCTGTGTTAGTGAAATGATTGTTCTGATGTCCAAACACTGAAAACATGATTGTGTATGCAATCGCACTCCTGAGCTCCATTGGGTATGGTTAAAATAACTTTTTATAGTTCATCACATTCAAAGTGTGTGTACTTGATGAAAGTGTAACACGCATTTGGAGGAGTTATTCAGGATTTTCTTTCATTCAACTATTTCAAGACCCATTATTTTCAGATGTTGTAGTATACGTGAATAATGAAAGGCCTTCATATTACACAATGTAGGAATGACTTCGCAGGTGTGAAGAATAAAAGATTAATTCAGCTCACTTTGGGGAGTTTCACAATGGCCCTCCTTATAGAAATGTGGGTTTGATTAAAGGAGTGAAGAAAAAGCACTGAATAATATTTGCTTCTGTAAACGTAATCATCTCAAAATATGGTTGAAGAAATTGAAGAAGGTTAAACATAATCCAAAACGTATAAGGTCAATTTAAGTACAACCAGAATTCTAGTGTTTATGCAATGCATCTGTGGGTTGATATGAAATATGGCCGTACTTAAACTAAACGAGGTTATCGAGAGCATATTCCGAATACGGCTTTTGCCAGTTGTACTGTGAACTGCGAGGACCGTATCTTATCCTGAACTGGCTGTGCGAATACCGTCCTCTGCTGGCAGAAGGAATAGATTACAACGGCACTGTATTGGCTATTAGTCCTATTGCTAGAATATTGAAACAACAAGGAGTCCGCGGAGTCAAGCAATGCTGAATAAACAAGTACCTGAAATTCAATAGGATTTTGTGTATTGATTACAAATAGGTGTGGAATTCTCATGTACAGTGGTATTCATGGATTCCTTACACAAGCAGCAGTTGTTATGATGCTTTCGTAATCTGAATATAAATCTGTTATCTACTTAAAACTGTAATTATTGAATAGATTAATGTCTTTGAAATGCTTCATTAACTGGGCAGTTTCCATGGTTGGAAATGTTTTTATTTTGATTGCTGATTGCTAGATACTGTATGTTTAATAGGCATGCTGTTAATATTTTCTACAAATAAGACAGTTATGCTGTAGTAAGTTCTATATAAGTTATATAACATAAGTTATATTTTGTTCTGAGGTCAATTTGAATCTCATACTAAATTACTGGTGTCCTTTTATCTGAGAAACACTACCTGATTGATCACCTGATGCCTAGAAATTTGCATGCACAGTAGCCCAGCGTTTAGCATTGCTAGCTCACAGTGCTGAGGCCCTGGGTACACTTCTGGACCTGGGGTGCTATCTGTATGGAGCTTGTATGTTCTCCCCATGTTTGCATGAGTTTGCTTTGGGTGCTCCGGCTTCCTCCCACAGTTCAAAGAACTACTGGTAGGTTAATTGGCTTCTGGGATAATTGGTGAGTGTCTGTGTCTTCCCTGCATTGGACTACCATCCAGTCCCAGGTATCTCCTGCTTATTACTTTCTGAGGCTCTGGCTCCCCCGTGCCCCGCGACCCCCTGACCCCCTGACCCTGAATTGGATGAAGCGGTTAGAAAATGGGTGGTTTCTGTTATGCTCTGGTCATGCTCTGCCATAGCAACAACTTGTAAAAAATGCAGATGCTAGGATTTAACTCAAAGAAGGAGCTCAGAGCACTGTGTTGGCATCACTGTACAGGTGTCCGGTTTGTTTTAGAACATGTGCTAAAATCTTATTTACTAACTTCTAGACTTTTTACCCCCCATTTCAGCCTGCAGGTGCACAGTGGTCTGTGGACACCCTCCTTGCTCTGTCGTAAAACAGGAAATAAAAAGCAACTGGTTTTGACTTTAATGCACTGAGACTGTGGAACTCACAGAACTCTCTTGTCAGAAAGGCAGCTTCTAACAGCTTTTAAGTGAAGACTAAGAACACTTTTCTATTTTATTAAAATAGATTATATATGTTTTGTTTAAATATATGTTATAAATGTTAAAACGACAGCTCGTATAAGCTTGTATTTTTACCTTTCGATCATTTTTAGAATTGCTTTGAGTTGCTTTTACCATGATAAACAGTACAAAATATGAGGTGTTGAACTTGTCTAAAGTTTTAAAGCGCTTTATGACGTAAAGTGTGATGACAGTCCTTGGCGGTCTATGTAACAATTCTTCTTGAAGTAGGTCATCGAGCCAACAGTATACAAACATTACAGCTCAAGTGCTTTTGTATCTGAACGCTTTTAGGTAAGTTATTTAGCAGCTGCGGTATTAATAATGATTTTAATGGCAAATTCAATTGCAGGTAAAATAAAAATGGCGGATAACTTTCTTTCTAGCTTCGTGAAGCGGTCGCGCCACATTATACATATATACCATAATAAGAAACATAATATGTACAGTAGAATTTTTCACTTTAAGCTGGCATTATCCAGAACCGGGTCAGGGCCCGGACCCGGACCGTGCAGTGTGGTCCGTCGGCCTTCTAAAGATGTTTAGGAGATCGGGGCGCCCTTGGATTTGATTAGAAACTTGCATAATTTCTTAACTTGACCCCATTATCCTAAAAAAAAAACGGCCAGGCCCAGACCAAAGCATGAAGGCTGCGAGGATCGGGGGACTCTCATTTTTGGTCACAGCGTACAGTAGTAGATCAGTAACCTCTGTTTATCGTGATAACCTTTAATTATTTTCCAGTACTTTTTTAAATGATAAAACACATTGTCTCGCCAGTTTTGCTAAAGATACGGTTTTAGTGTTTACGCATAAATTTGTAAGCCGTAGGTTTAAATCTCGTGGTCTTATTTTCTGCATTTTCAAAGTAAGAGAGGCGCTCGTTTGCGATTTACGCGCTGAACATTGTAAGCAGAGGAGCCTTAAGGCACAGCCTCGCCTTAACACCATCGTTTGCATTGTCATTGTCATCCAGAAAAGCAGTCGTAAGAAAATGAATCTGTGGCGGCTCCGAACATTAAAAAAACTATATCTAGACTGCAAATACATCCCAATCTTACTATCAACACGTTTTAAGACCCCTCTCCTTTCCACCGGTATACAAGCTAAGAGAGAAATATTGGAAATCCCATCTGAAGTAGCCCTCGTCTCACCTTCGGAGCTGTGAGCGATGGGGATCATAATTAAAAGGGGTACAGTTACTTTGAAAATGTGTATGTGATACTTAAATTTAAATAAAATAAAAAGATAAATTATATAACACAGACTGCTATCTATGTCCATGTGTTTAAGACGTATGAATCGGTTTTAAAACAGGCACACCCCTTTATTTCTCACAAATCCGACTGGAGTCTCAGTCCGTCGTCGCGATGAATTAGGAGCTCAGATGTAGGCTAAGTGATTGCAATTTACTTATTTAAAAGAACCACTTCAAATCAAAAGGGAGACATTTTGTAATGGTAGTTATCGTATTATAGTATACGATAACTGTATACGTAGTATACGTAATTGTAGATATACAGTACATAAAGGGTATGAATAGGTGTGAGCTTTTACTGTATATTTAATATTTTATCTGACCCACTTGTAGAAACCGCCTACTCAGATTTATTTAAGTGGTCTGCCACCATAAAGACAGAAAAATATAATGACACCCTGTTACATTAACTGTAAAATAAACGCCGTAACTGCGGCCATATGAAAATTTGGATAAAGATTATACAAACATCCTAAGGAGCTCTATGACATATGAGCGTCGTAATAATGGTTGGTGACCTGACGTAACAGTGCTCCCTGAATTACGTGATCTGTATATACCCAAATACAGATATATCACATAGGGAGATGCAGTCAAACATTGCATTGCTATCGTCGTGGTGAACTATTTCTCCGCTGTTTAAAACTTGTTTGGTAAGTGTCATCAAATATGCTTGTCAATTTGTAGCGAAATCGATATACTGTATCATAATCCTTCAGCTATCTATAATGTAGTGAAACGGCTAATTAATATTGATAAATTCCCTTATTCACAGTGACTTTTGCTCAAACCCCTGTTGCATAATGGGTTAATTTTATATAAAAAAACATTTATATCATAGATATAATACAAGCTTTGAAATGAAATAGCACATTTCCAGGTTTCAGTTAAACATTTTTAAAAAAGCTCATGACTTTAAGCATTCTGAACATTGAGAATGTTATTTGGGAAACAAATGTTTATTATAATGTTTATGTTTAGGATCTGTCTCCTACTGAGTCAGCATGCAGCATTCAACACCATTAGGTTTAATATTAAAAAGTTGTGTATTTCCTGAATTGTTTTTTTTTAATTATTTTCTATTAGACCATACTAGACTGTGCAGGATATCATTTATTTGCCATTTTTGCCTTTTCCAGATACCTGGGAAACAAAGCTCATATCTCATTTGCCAATGGAGCCCAGTCCTAAGCCTGGTGCTCTGTCCCCCTCCCCGAAGGACACAGACTCGAATCGACCCGCGCCCTTAAGGCAACAGGATCTGATTTCCACGTACTGCCCGCCTCCCAAGATACAGCTTCTGAAGGACACCTTCCAAGAGAAACTGATGCAGGAAAAGGAGAAAAAAATGATCGCCATGTACAATCGGCGGCAGGAGGCAGCTCTACAGAAGATGAGAAAATGTTTCCAATATGTCAAATACGCTGCAGAGAAGAAGACGGGGAACAGCTATCGCTTCCAAGCCCAACAGGGCCCCGAGAAGAACATTGTGGGGTATGATCGGTCTTACCCCCTGAAGCCTATGGGTAACAGGAAAGTCTCCGGCCCTGGTGAGGTTCGGGCTGTGGACCGCCCGGAAGCACAGAGTGATTCCTTGTTTGCCCCCACCCCGCCTCAGGATGGTCATGAGAGGCCCTGCGAGAGGCCGGGCAGGAGGGGCTCAAGAGTACGCAAACCTAAGGACAGGACTGTCCTCCCCATGGTGGCGACCCCTCCAGGGCAATGCCCTTCTCATGCCAATGGGAAGGAGCACTTTCAGTTGCAAGAGGAGCTACGAAAAGTGGCCGAGGCAGAGGCCGCGCTGAAGGAGGAGCATCGCCGGAGAGAGGCCAGCCTGCAGGATGAGATGCGCCGGAAGGAGGCCATGATGAAGGACGAGATTCGCCAGAAGGAGGCCATGATGCAGGCGAAGCTCTTCAGAGCTCAGGAGGAGCTGAGGATGGTTCCGAGAGAGATGGAAGACTCCAGAGAGGTGGCCGGAAGGGAAAATAGAGGACTCCTGACCCTAAGGAAGACACTCCAGGCGAGGCAGAGCGAGCTTTGCCCCAGAGGACCATGGGCCAACCACCGCTCTAAGGCCGTGCCTCTTCTGACCTGCAGAATGGAGAAGCAAAAAGCCTTCACTCCAAGGAAAGCCCTTCCTATCAGAGGAGACAACCTTGATTATGTTTCTCCAATGGAAGATGGCGGATGCGCAGAATCGCACTTTCCCTCTGCGCTTTCCCATCAGGAGAGACGTCAAGTGAGCCTTGCAGCCGTGGGCTAGAAGACGTCCCCTGTGGAAGGAGAAAGTATCTCAAGAAAGCAAGGCTCCCTGAAAGCGACCTGTCAGCGGCACAGGCCGCGCAGGCCAACTTCAGAAATAACACCACATGTCTGGATGAACAAACTCTGTCAGTGGAAAACAGATATTTGTCCCCTACAAGTCTGATGTGCCCTACCGCTGAGCAATTTCCATATGAGAATAGCCAGAGTGGAAACCCTCAGCTGGTGCCCTGTGAACTGTGTCACAGGAAGTTTGCTGTAGAGAGGCTGGAGAAACACAGCAAGATCTGCAAGAAGCTTCAGAATTCAAAGAGGAAGGTTTTTGACTCTTTCAAGCACAGGGCCAAGGGAACAGAACTGGAGACATACATCCATAAGAAGAAGGTTAAACCGCCAATCGTGGTAAGGGCTATCCTTAAACTCTTTCCAAGCTTCCCTTTTTTTCTCCTAGAGTCAGACTCAGCTTATAAATCAATGTAAACAATAAATAAGTGTTTTATGAAGTACTCTTCTGAAAAACCGCCGCAAAGGCACATTTGCCAGACAGAATAAATGTGTCTTAGTGACTTCTGAATTCTGTTGTAAAAATTTACATATCAAGCAAATAGCACTCACAGGAAACAAAACCATAACTACGTAAATTGTACTCTCTACCCAATGACCTGAAAGGTAGCCCCAGAAAGCTAAGTTATTACTGTATTGATATTTTCTTGCCTTGTGAATGGTTTGCGACCAGACTGTGTACGCAGTGCTAGTCTGGACTTTTTCTGGAAGCTGTTTTATTGGTTTCATTTCCTGTTCCCAGCTGAGAAAGAACAACTGGAGGCAGAAGCACGAGGATTTCATTCGGAGCATCAAACAGGCCAGGGAGGTGCAGCAGGTGATCACGCAAGGAGGGAAAGTTGTGAACCTGCCCCAGCCCCCCGTGAATCCAAACCCCGACTACGTGCCCTGCCCTCACTGCGGCCGGCGCTTTGCCCCAAGGCCGGCACAGAGGCACATCCCCAAGTGTCAGCACATCAGGAGCCGCCCTCCTCCTCCTCCTCGCAGATGAAAACTGATGTGAAGAAGAGCAAAAGAGTCATGATCTTGGCTCACAACTCACGTCCTGCTTTTTCTTTTTAGAAACACATTTAGCACAGTTCATCCGTATGATGATGAAAAAAAAATGTTACCTTATTTTAATTAAATGATTTTTTTTTGGTGGACTGGTGTTTGCGTAGCTGTGGTTATTTCAGTTTTTCTCTTATCATTCATACACCTTGACCTCCTAAAAATAATTTTTCAACCTGGAACGTACAATTGGCAGGCAATAGAACAGGTCACATTGGTCTTGGAACCATCAAAAAGTAGTATTCACACATTCTCTGCATCAATTTTCCTTAAAAACAACTGAAAAAGCAAGGTAAAGAGTGATTGATTTTTTTAATGAAAGTTATTTGATTTAATTTATTTAATTTTCATAATATTTGAAATATGTTGGGATTAATGTGACTCAATATTATCTGCAGCTCTTACACTCCAGGCACCTGATAAAGTGGAACGCAGTGTCTTTGCCTTACATGGCGCTCAGCTCTTCCTCAATCCCAGCAGAAGCACCAGCAGAAGCAGCAGCCTCCGGGTCCTGCCTCATGCACAGCTTAAAATGCAACACCAAGTAATACAACAAACAACAGGGAAAACCATTCACGATCAGACACATCCGTTGATTGCTGGCTCTCAGTAAAGGGACATTGCATCATTACATCACAAAATAGACTACATTTCAAGGTTAAAGAATTACCATGTTCTGCGATTCAGAACGAGGCAGCAAAACTTCCTGTAATCTGATGTGGCCCTGTGACATTGTAAAGGAGCAGGCTTGTGAATACATCTCGTTTAATCCAATGGAAATATTGCTCTCAACTTTTTTACGTTTTTGCCAATAAATAATATTACATTGTTAACTCTGCATAAAGAACCTTGGAATGGAACGTTTTTTGCAGTGAAATGTTTGCTGCATAACCTATACCTTTTCTCTCCTACATCACATTGCATTAGTCATTACAGTGATTAGTGAGCAGGAAGGGCTGCATCACATCGCAATTTGTGTGGAACTTGAATGCGAATTTGTTACAACATGGCGTAACTTACAGTCCTTTCACAAAATTCATGATTTTGTGCTCAATTTTGAGTTTGTAAAGTTTTTCTATAATGTCAATGATTTTATTTTGTGACTGAAATTAAATACTTTTGTGTCTGCAAAATTGGGACTGTAGTTCCACCTTAATCTACTAGTACTGTATGTCTTTGGACTGTGGGAAGAAACTGGAGCACCTGGAAGAAATCCACACAAATGAAGGGAGAACATACAATTCCATCCAGACTGCACCCCAGGAATTGAACCCAGGACCCCAGCTCTGTGAACCACAGTGCCACCTCATTGCTATAGTCACTTTAATTAATGTCAAAACTCATTTGCAAATGAGCAGCCTGGGATCCAAAAGGATCAAGACAAGGATCCAAACAAAGCACTATCCCAAAGCTTGGCTTTGTACAGTATATCATACAGGGCTTGATGCAGAAGGCAGATAATCTAAGTCCATGCAATAATTGCTAAGGGAAAGTGACTTTGTGTTTTTGGAGGGAAGTCACTCAACATGGAGCTGTGTTAGTGAAATGATTGTTCTGATGTACGGCTGATGTCCAAACACTGAAAACATGATTGTGTATGCAATCGCACTCCCGAGCTCCATTGGGTATGGTTAAAATAACTTTTTATAATTCATCACATTCAAAGTGTGTGTACCTGATGAAAGTGTAACACGCATTTGGAGGAGTTATTCAGGATTTTCTTTCATTCAACTATTTCAAGACCAGTTATTTTCAGATGTTGTAGTATACGTGAATAATGAAAGGCCTTCATATTACACAATGAAGGAATGACTTCGCAGGTGTGAAGAATGAAAGATTAATTCAGCTCACTTTGGGGAGTTTCACAATGGCCCTCCTTAAAGAAATGTGGGTTTGATTAAAGGAGTGAAGAAAAAGCACTGAATAATATTTGCTTCTGTAAACGTAATCATCTCAAAATATGGTTAAAGAAATTGAAGAAGGTTAAACATAATCCAAAACGTATAAGGTCAATTTAAGTACAACCAGAATTCTAGTGTTTATGCAATGCATCTGTGGGTTGATATGAAATACGGCTGTTCTTAAACTAAACGAGGTTATCGAGAGCATATTCCGAGTACGGCTGTGGCCAGTTGTACTGTGAACTGCGAGGACCGTATCTTATCCTGAACTGGCTGTGTGAATACCGTCCTCTGCTGGCAGAAGGAATAGATTACAACGGCACTGTATTGGCGATTAGTCCTATTGCTAGAATATTGAAACAACAAGGAGTCCGCGGAGTCAAGCAATGCTGAATGAACAAGTACCTGAAATTCAATAGGATTTTGTGTATTGATTACAAATAGGTGTGAAATTCTCATGTACAGTGGTATTCATGGATTCCTTACACAAGCAGCCGTTGTTATGATACTTTCGTAATCTGAATATAAATCTGTTATAATAATAATAATAATAATTGCTTACACTTATATAGCGCTTTTCTGGACACTCCGCTCAAAGCGCTTTACAGGTAATGGGGACTCCCCTCCACCACCACCAATGTGCAGCATCCACCTGGATGATGCGACGGCAGCCATAGTGCGCCAGAACGCTCACCACACATCAGCTATCAGTGGGGAGGAGAGCAGAGTAATGTAGCCAATTCATAGAGGGGGATTATTAGGAGGCCATGATTGGTAAGGGCCAATTGGAAATTTGGCCAGGACACCGGGGTTACACCCCTACTCTTTTTCGAGAAGCACCCTGGGATTTTTAATGACCACAGAGAGTCAGGACCTCGGTTTTACGTCTCATCCGAAGGACGGCGCCTGTTTACAGTATAGTGTCCCCATCACTATACTGGGGCATTAGGACCCACATGGACCCACATGTTATCTACTTGAAACTGTAATTATTGAATAGATTAATGTCTTTGAAATGCTTCATTAACTGGGCAGTTTCCATGTTTGGAAATGTTTTTATTTTGATTGCTGATTGCTAGATACTGTATGTTTAATAGGCATGCTGTTAATATTTTCTACAAGAGCCAAATAAGACAGTTATGCTGTAGTAAGTTCTATATAAGTTATATAACATAAGTTATATTTTGTTCTGAGGTCAATTTGAATCTCATACTAAATAACTGGTGTCCTTTTATCTGAGAAACACTACCTGATTGATCACCTGATGCCTAGAAATTAGCATGCACAGTAGCCCAGCGTTTAGCATTGCTAGCTCACAGTGCTGAGGCCCTGGGTACACTTCTGGACCTGGGGTGCTATCTGTATGGAGCTTGTATGTTCTCCCCATGTTTGCATGAGTTTGCTTTGGGTGCTCCGGCTTCCTCCCACAGTTCAAAGAACTACTGGTAGATTAATTGGCTTCTGGGATAATTGGTGAGTGTCTGTGTCTTCCCTGCATTGGACTACCATCCAGTCCCAGGTATCTCCTGCTTATTACTTTCTGAGGCTCTGGCTCCCCCGTGCCCCGCGACCCCCTGACCCCCTGACCCTGAATTGGATGAAGCGGTTAGAAAATGGGTGGTTTCTGTTATGCTCTGGTCATGCTCTGCCATAGCAACAACTTGTAAAAAATGCAGATGCTAGGATTTAACTCAAAGAAGGAGCTCAGATCACTGTGTTGGCATCACTGTACAGGTGTCCGGTGTGTTTTAGAACATATGTTAAAATCTTATTTACTAACTTCTAGACTTTTTACCCCCTATATCAGTCTGCAGGTGCACAGTGGTCTGTGGACACCCTCCTTGCTCTGTCGTAAAACAGGAAATAAAAAGCAACTGGTTTTGACTTTAATGCACTGAGACTGTGGAACTCACAGAACTCTCTTGTCAGAAAGGCAGCTTCTAACAGCTTTTAAGTGAAGACTAAGAACACTTTTCTATTTTATTAAAATAGATTATATATGTTTTGTTTAAATATATGTTATAAATGTTAAAACGACAGCTCGTATAAGCTTGTATTTTTACCTTTCGATCATTTTTAGAATTGCTTTGAGTTGCTTTTACCATGATAAACAGTACAAAATATGAGGTGTTGAACTTGTCTAAAGTTTTAAAGCGCTTTATGACGTAAAGTGTGATGACAGTCCTTGGCGGTCTATGTAACAATTCTTCTTGAAGTAGGTCATCGGGCCAACAGTATACAAACATTACAGCTCAAGTGCTTTTGTATCTGAACGCTTTTAGGTAAGTTATTTAGCAGCTGCGGTATTAATAATGATTTTAATGGCAAATTCAATTGCAGGTAAAATAAAAATGGCGGATAACTTTCTTTCTAGCTTCGTGAAGCGGTCGCGCTATATTATACATATATACCATAATAAGAAACATAATATGTACAGTAGAATTTTTCACTTTAAGCTGGCATTATCCAGAACCGGGTCAGGGCCCGGACCCGGACCGTGCAGTGTGGTCCGTCGGCCTTCTAAAGATGTTTAGGAGATCGAGGCGCCCTTGGATTTGATTAGAAACTTGCATAATTTCTTAACTTGACCCCATTATCTTAAAAAAAACGGCCAGGCCAAGACCAAAGCATGAAGGCTGCGAGGATCGGGGGACTCTCATTTTTGGTCACAGCGTACAGTAGTAGATCAGTAACCTCTGTTTATCGTGATAACCTTTAATTATTTTCCAGTACTTTTTTAAATGATAAAACACATTGTCTCGCCAGTTTTGCTAAAGATACGGTTTTAGTGTTTACGCATAAATTTGTAAGCCGTAGGTTTAAATCTCGTGGTCTTATTTTCTGCATTTTCATCGTAAGGGAAGGCGCTCGTTTGCGATTTACGCGCTGAATATTGTAAGCAGAGGAGCCTAAAGGCACAGCCTCGCCTTAACACCATCGTTTGCATTGTCATTGTCATCCAGAAAAGCAGTCGTAAGAAAATGAATCTGTGGCGGCTCCGAACATTAAAAAAACTATATCTAGACTGCAAATACATCCCAATCTTACTATCAACACGTTTTAAGACCCCTCTCCTTTCCACCGGTATACAAGCTAAGAGAGAAATATTGGAAATCCCATCTGAAGTAGCCCTCGTCTCACCTTCGGAGCTGTGAGCGATGGGGATCATAATTAAAAGGGGTACAGTTACTTTGAAAATGTGTATGTGATACTTAAATTTAAATAAAATAAAAAGATAAATTATATAACACAGACTGCTATCTATGTCCATGTGTTTAAGACGTATGAATCGGTTTTAAAACAGGCACACCCCTTCTCACAAATCCGACTGGAGTCTCAGTCCGTCGTCGCGATGAATTAGGAGCTCAGATGTAGGCTAAGTGATTGCAATTTACTTATTTAAAAGAACCACTTCAAATCAAAAGGGAGACATTTTGTAATGGTAGTTATCGTATTATAGTATACGATAACTGTATACGTAGTATACGTAATTGTAGATATACAGTACATAAAGGGTATGAATAGGTGTGAGCTTTTACTGTATATTTAATATTTTATCTGACCCACTTGTAGAAACCGCCTACTCAGATTTATTTAAGTGGTCTGCCACCATAAAGACAGAAAAATATAATGACACCCTGTTACATTAACTGTAAAATAAACGCCGTAACTGCGGCCATATGAAAATTTGGATAAAGATTATACAAACATCCTAAGGAGCTCTATGACATATGAGCGTCGTAATAATGGTTGGTGACCTGACGTAACAGTGCTCCCTGAATTACGTGATCTGTATATACCCAAATACAGATATATCACATAGGGAGATGCAGTCAAACATTGCATTGCTATCGTCGTGGTGAACTATTTCTCCGCTGTTTAAAACTTGTTTGGTAAGTGTAATCAAATATGCTTGTCAATTTGTAGCGAAATCGATATACTGTATCATAATCCTTCAGCTATCTATAATGTAGTGAAACGGCTAATTAATATTGATCAATTCCCTTATTCACAGTGACTTTTGCTCAAACCCCTGTTGCATAATGGGTTAATTTTATATAAAAAAACATTTATATCATAGATATAATACAAGCTTTGAAATGAAATAGCACATTTCCAGGTTTCAGTTAAACATTTTTAAAAAAGCTCATGACTTTAAGCATTCTGAACATTGAGAATGTTATTTGGGAAACAAATGTTTATTATAATGTTTATGTTTAGGATCTGTCTCCTACTGAGTCAGCATGCAGCATTCAACACCATTAGGTTTAATATTAAAAAGTTGTGTATTTCCTGAATTGTTTTTTTTATTCTTTTCTATTAGACCATACTAGACTGTGCAGGATATCATTTATTTGCCATTTTTGCCTTTTCCAGATACCTGGGAAACAAAGCTCATATCTCATTTGCCAATGGAGCCCAGTCCTAAGCCTGGTGCTCTGTCCCCCTCCCCGAAGGACACAGACTCGAATCGACCCGCGCCCTTAAGGCAACAGGATCTGATCTCCACGTACTGCCCGCCTCCCAAGATACAGCTTCTGAAGGACACCTTCCAAGAGAAACTGATGCAGGAAAAGGAGAAAAAAATGATCGCCATGTACAATCGGCGGCAGGAGGCAGCTCTACAGAAGATGAGAAAATGTTTCCAATATGTCAAATACGCTGCGGAGAAGAAGATGGGGAACAGCTATCGCTTCCAAGCCCAACAGGGCCCCGAGAAGAACATTGTGGGGTATGATCGGTCTTACCCCCTGAAGCCTATGGGTAACAGGAAAGTCTCCGGCCCTGGTGAGGTTCGGGCTGTGGACCGCCCGGACGCACAGAGTGATTCCTTGTTTGCCCCCACCCCGCCTCAGGATGGTCATGAGAGGCCCTGCGAGAGGCCGGGCAGGAGGGGCTCAAGAGTACGCAAACCTAAGGACAGGACTGTCCTCCCCATGGTGGCGACCCCTCCAGGGCAATGCCCTTCTCATGCCAATGGGAAGGAGCACTTTCAGTTGCAAGAGGAGCTACGAAAAGTGGCCGAGGCAGAGGCCGCGCTGAAGGAGGAGCATCGCCGGAGGGAGGCCAGCCTGCAGGATGAGATGCGCCGGAAGGAGGCCATGATGAAGGACGAGATTCGCCAGAAGGAGGCCATGATGCAGGCGAAGCTCTTCAGAGCTCAGGAGGAGCTGAGGATGGTTCCGAGAGAGATGGAAGACTCCAGAGAGGTGGCCGGAAGGGAAAATAGAGGCGAGGCAGAGCGAGCTTTGCCCCAGAGGACCATGGGCCAACCACCGCTCTAAGGCCGTGCCTCTTCTGACCTGCAGAATGGAGAAGCAAAAAGCCTTCACTCCAAGGAAAGCCCTTCCTATCAGAGGAGACAACCTTGATTATGGTTCTCCAATGGAAGATGGCGGATGCGCAGAATCGCACTTTCCCTCTGCGCTTTCCCATCAAGAGAGACGTCAAGTGAGCCCTTGCAGCCGTGGGCTAGAAGACGTCCCCTGTGGAAGGAGAAAGTATCTCAAGAAAGCAAGGCTCCCTGAAAGCGACGTGTCAGCGGCACAGGCCGCGCAGGGCCACTTCAGAAATAAGACCACATGTCTGGATGAACAAACTCTGTCAGTGGAAAACAGATATTTGTCCCCTACAAGTCTGATGTGCCCTACCGCTGAGCAATTTCCATATGAGAATAGCCAGAGTGGAAACCCTCAGCTGGTGCCCTGTGAACTGTGTCACGGGAAGTTTGCTGTAGAGAGGCTGGAGAAACACAGCAAGATCTGCAAGAAGCTTCAGAATTCAAAGAGGAAGGTTTTTGACTCTTTCAAGCACAGGGCCAAGGGAACAGAACTGGAGACATACATCCATAAGAAGAAGGTTAAACCGCCAATCGTGGTAAGGGCTATCCTTAAACTCTTTCCAAGCTTCCCTTTTTTTCTCCTAGAGTCAGACTCAGCTTATAAATCAATGTAGACAATAAATAAGTGTTTTATGAAGTACTCTTCTGAAAAACTGCCGCAAAGGCACATTTGCCAGACAGAATAAATGTGTCTTAGTGACTTCTGAATTCTGTTGTAAAAATCTACATATCAAGCAAATAGCACTCACAGGAAACAAAACCATAACTACGTAAATTGTACTCTCTACCCAATGACCTGAAAGGTAACCCCAGAAAGCTACGTTATTACTGTATTGATATTTTCTTGCCCTGTGAATGGTTTGCGACCAGACTGTGTACGCAGTGCTAGTCTGGACTTTTTCTGGAAGCTGTTTTATTGGTTTCATTTCCTGTTCCCAGCTGAGAAAGAACAACTGGAGGCAGAAGCACGAGGATTTCATTCGGAGCATCAAACAGGCCAGGGAGGTGCAGCAGGTGATCACGCAAGGAGGGAAAGTTGTGAACCTGCCCCAGCCCCCCGCGAATCCAAACCCCGACTACGTGCCCTGCCCTCACTGCGGCCGGCGCTTTGCCCCCAGGCCGGCACAGAGGCACATCCCCAAGTGTCAGCACATCAGGAGCCGCCCTCCTCCTCCTCCTCGCAGATGAAAATTGATGTGAAGAAGAGCAAAAGAGTCATGATCTTGGCTCACGACTCACGTCCTGCTTTTTCTTTTTAGAAACACATTTAGCACAGTTCATCCGTATGATGATGAAAAAAAAATGTTACCTTATTTTAATTAAATGATTTTTTTTTGGTGGACTGGTGTTTGCGTAGCTGTGGTTATTTCAGTTTTTCTCTTATCATTCATACACCTTGACCTCCTAAAAATAATTTTTCAACCTGGAACGTACAATTAGCAGGCAATAGAACAGGTCACATTGGTCTTGGAACCATCAAAAAGCAGTATTCACACATTCTCGGCATCAATTTTCCTTAAAAACAACTGAAAAAGCAAGGTAAAGAGTGATTGATTTTTTTAATGAAAGTTATTTGATTTAATTTATTTAATTTTCATAATATTTGAAATATGTTGGGATTAATGTGACTCAATATTATCTGCAGCTCTTACACTCCAGGCACCTGATAAAGTGGAACGCAGTGTCTTTGCCTTACATGGCGCTCAGCTCTTCCTCAATCCCAGCAGAAGCACCAGCAGAAGCAGCAGCCTCCGGGTCCTGCCTCATGCACAGCTTAAAATGCAACACCAAGTAATACAACAAACAACAGGGAAAACCATTCACGATCAGACACATCCGTTGATTGCTGGCTCTCAGTAAAGGGACATTGCATCATTACATCACAAAATAGACTACATTTCAAGGTTAAAGAATTACCATGTTCTGCGATTCAGAACGAGGCAGCAAAACTTCCTATAATCTGTTGTGGCCCTATGACATTGTAAAGGAGCAGGCTTGTGAATACATCTCGTTTAATCCAATGGAAATATAACTCTCAACTTTTTTACGTTTTTGCCAATAAATAATACTACATTGTTAACTCTGCATAAAGAACCTTGGAATGGAATGTTTTTTGCAGTGAAATGTTTGCTGCATAACCTATACCCTTTCTCTCCTACATCACATTGCATTAGTCATTACAGTGATTAGTGAGCAGGAAGGGCTGCATCACATCGCAATTTGTGTGGAACTTGAATGCGAATTTGTTACAACATGGCGTAACTTACAGTCCTTTCACAAAATTCATGATTTTGTGCTCAATTTTGAGTTTGTAAAGTTTTTCTATAATGTCAATGATTTTATTTTGTGACTGAAATTAAATAATTTTGTGTCTGCAAAATTGGGACTGTAGTTCCACCTTAACCTACTAGTACTGTATGTCTTTGGACTGTGGGAAGAAACTGGAGCACCTGGAAGAAATCCACACAAATGAAGGGAGAACATACAATTCCATCCAGACTGCACCCCAGGAATTGAACCCAGGACCCCAGCTCTGTGAACCACAGTGCCAGCTCATTGCTATAGTCACTATAATTAATGTCAAAACTCATTTGCAAATGAGCAGCCTGGGATCCAAAAGGATCAAGACAAGGATCCAAACAAAGCACTATCCCAAAGCTTGGCTTTGTACCGTATATAATACAGGGCTTGATGCAGAAGGCAGATAATCAAAGTCCATGCAATAATTGCTAAGGGAAAGTGACTTTGTGTTCTTGGAGGGAAGTCACTCAACACGGAGCTGTGTTAGTGAAATGATTGTTCTGATGTACGGCTGATGTCCAAACACTGAAAACATGATTGTGTATGCAATCGCACTCCTGAGCTCCATTGGGTATGGTTAAAATAACTTTTTATAGTTCATCACATTCAAAGTGTGTGTACTTGATGAAAGTGTAACACGCATTTGGAGGAGTTATTCAGGATTTTCTTTCATTCAACTATTTCAAGACCCATTATTTTCAGATGTTGTAGTATACGTGAATAATGAAAGGCCTTCATATTACACAATGAAGGAATGACTTCGCAGGTGTGAAGAATGAAAGATTAATTCAGCTCACTTTGGGGAGTTTCACAATGGCCCTCCTTATAGAAATGTGGGTTTGATTAAAGGAGTGAAGAAAAAGCACTGAATAATATTTGCTTCTGTAAACGTAATCATCTCAAAATATGGTTGAAGAAATTGAAGAAGGTTAAACATAATCCAAAACGTATAAGGTCAATTTAAGTACAACCAGAATTCTAGTGTTTATGCAATGCATCTGTGGGTTGATATGAAATATGGCCGTACTTAAACTAAACGAGGTTATCGAGCGCATATTCCGAATACGGCTTTGGCCAGTTGTACTGTGAACTGCGATGACCGTATCTTATCCTGAACTGGCTGTGCGAATACCGTCCTCTGCTGGCAGAAGGAATAGATTACAACGGCACTGTATTGGCGATTAGTCCTATTGCTAGAATATTGAAACAACAAGGAGTCCGCGGAGTCAAGCAATGCTGAATAAACAAGTACCTGAAATTCAATAGGATTTTGTGTATTGATTACAAATAGGTGTGGAATTCTCATGTACAGTGGTATTCATGGATTCCTTACACAAGCAGCAGTTGTTATGATGCTTTCGTAATCTGAATATAAATCTGTTATCTACTTAAAACTGTAATTATTGAATAGATTAATGTCTTTGAAATGCTTCATTAACTGGGCAGTTTCCATGTTTGGAAATGTTTTTATTTTGATTGCTGATTGCTAGATACTGTATGTTTAATAGGCATGCTGTTAATATTTTCTACAAATAAGACAGTTATGCTGTAGTAAGTTCTATATAAGTTATATAACATAAGTTATATTTTGTTCTGAGGTCAATTTGAATCTCATACTAAATTACTGGTGTCCTTTTATCTGAGAAACACTACCTGATTGATCACCTGATGCCTAGAAATTAGCATGCACAGTAGCCCAGTGTTTAGCATTGCTAGCTCACAGTGCTGAGGCCCTGGGTACACTTCTGGACCTGGGGTGCTATCTGTATGGAGCTTGTATGTTCTCCCCATGTTTGCATGAGTTTGCTTTGGGTGCTCCGGCTTCCTCCCACAGTTCAAAGAACTACTGGTAGGTTAATTGGCTTCTGGGATAATTGGTGAGTGTCTGTGTCTTCCCTGCATTGGACTACCATCCAGTCCCAGGTATCTCCTGCTTATTACTTTCTGAGGCTCTGGCTCCCCCGTGACCCCCCGACCCCCTGACCACCTGACCCTGAATTGGATGAAGCGGTTAGAAAATGGGTGGTTTCTGTTATGCTCTGGTCATGCTCTGCCATAGCAACAACTTGTAAAAAATGCAGATGCTAGGATTTAACTCAAAGAAGGAGCTCAGATCACTGTGTTGGCATCGCTGTACAGGTGTCCGGTTTGTTTTAGAACATGTGCTAAAATCTTATTTACTAACTTCTAGACTTTTTACCCCCCATATCAGCCTGCAGGTGCACAGTGGTCTGTGGACACCCTCCTTGCTCTGTCGTAAAACAGGAAATAAAAAGCAACTGGTTTTGACTTTAATGCACTGAGACTGTGGAACTCACAGAACTCTCTTGTCAGAAAGGCAACTTCTAACAGCTTTTAAGTGAAGACTAAGAACACTTTTCTATTTTATTAAAATAGATTATATATGTTTTGTTTAAATATATGTTATAAATGTTAAAACGACAGCTCGTATAAGCTTGTATTTTTACCTTTCGATCATTTTTATAATTGCTTTGAGTTGCTTTTACCATGATAAACAGTACAAAATATGAGGTGTTGAACTTGTCTAAAGTTTTAAAGCGCTTTATGACGTAAAGTGTGATGACAGTCCTTGGCGGTCTATGTAACAATTCTTCTTGAAGTAGGTCATCGGGCCAACAGTATATAAACATTACAGCTCAAGTGCTTTTGTATCTGAACGCTTTTAGGTAAGTAATTTAGCAGCTGCGGTATTAATCGTGATTTTAATGGCAAATTCAATTGCAGGTAAAATAAAAATGGCGGATAACTTTCTTTCTAGCTTCGTGAAGCGGTCGCGCTATATTATACATATATACCATAATAAGAAACATAATATGTACAGTAGAATTTTTCACTTTAAGCTGGCATTATCCAGAACCGGGTCAGGGCCCGGACCCGGACCGTGCAGTGTGGTCCGTCGGCCTTCTAAAGATGTTTAGGAGATCGGGGCGCCCTTGGATTTGATTAGAAACTTGCATAATTTCTTAAATTGACCCCATTATCTTAAAAAAAACGGCCAGGCCAAGACCAAAGCATGAAGGCTGCGAGGATCGGGGGACTCTCATTTTTGGTCACAGCGTACAGTAGTAGATCAGTAACCTCTGTTTATCGTGATAACCTTTAATTATTTTCCAGTACTTTTTTAAATGTTAAAACACATTGTCTCGCCAGTTTTGCTAAAGATACGGTTTTAGTGTTTACGCATAAATTTGTAAGCCGTAGGTTTAAATCTCGTGGTCTTATTTTCTGCATTTTCCTCGTAAGGGAAGGCGCTCGTTTGCGATTTACGCGCTGAATATTGTAAGCAGAGGAGCCTTAAGGCACAGCCTCGCCTTAACACCATCGTTTGCATTGTCATTGTCATCCAGAAAAGCAGTCGTAAGAAAATGAATCTGTGGCGGCTCCGAACATTAAAAAAACTATATCTAGACTGCAAATACATCCCAATCTTACTATCAACACGTTTTAAGACCCCTCTCCTTTCCACCGGTATACAAGCTAAGAGAGAAATATTGGAAATCCCATCTGAAGTAGCCCTCGTCTCACCTTCGGAGCTGTGAGCGATGGGGATCATAATTAAAAGGGGTACAGTTACTTTGAAAATGTGTATGTGATACTTAAATTTAAATAAAATAAAAAGATAAATTATATAACACAGACTGCTATCTATGTCCATGTGTTTAAGACGTATGAATCGGTTTTAAAACAGGCACACCCCTTTACTTCTCACAAATCCGACTGGAGTCTCAGTCCGTCGTCGCGATGAATTAGGAGCTCAGATGTAGGCTAAGTGATTGCAATTTACTTATTTAAAAGAACCACTTCAAATCAAAAGGGAGACATTTTGTAATGGTAGTTATCGTATTATAGTATACGATAACTGTATACGTAGTATACGTAATTGTAGATATACAGTACATAAAGGGTATGAATAGGTGTGAGCTTTTACTGTATATTTAATATTTTATCTGACCCACTTGTAGAAACCGCCTACTCAGATTTATTTAAGTGGTCTGCCACCATAAAGACAGAAAAATATAATGACACCCTGTTACATTAACTGTAAAATAAACGCCGTAACTGCGGCCATATGAAAATTTGGATAAAGATTATACAAACATCCTAAGGAGCTCTATGACATATGAGCGTCGTAATAATGATTGGTGACCTGACGTAACAGTGCTCCCTGAATTACGTGATCTGTATATACCCAAATACAGATATATCACATAGGGAGATGCAGTCAAACATTGCATTGCTATCGTCGTGGTGAACTATTTCTCCGCTGTTTAAAACTTGTTTGGTAAGTGTCATCAAATATGCTTGTCAATTTGTAGCGAAATCGATATACTGTATCATAATCCTTCAGCTATCTATAATGTAGTGAAACGGCTAATTAATATTGATAAATTCCCTTATTCACAGTGACTTTTGCTCAAACCCCTGTTGCATAATGGGTTAATTTTATATAAAAAAACATTTATATCATAGATATAATACAAGCTTTGAAATGAAATAGCACATTTCCAGGTTTCAGTTAAACATTTTTAAAAAAGCTCATGACTTTAAGCATTCTGAACATTGAGAATGTTATTTGGGAAACAAATGTTTATTATAATGTTTATGTTTAGGATCTGTCTCCTACTGAGTCAGCATGCAGCATTCAACACCATTAGGTTTAATATTAAAAAGTTGTGTATTTCCTGAATTGTTTTTTTTTATTCTTTTCTATTAGACCATACTAGACTGTGCAGGATATCATTTATTTGCCATTTTTGCCTTTTCCAGATACCTGGGAAACAAAGCTCATATCTCATTTGCCAATGGAGCCCAGTCCTAAGCCTGGTGCTCTGTCCCCCTCCCCGAAGGACACAGACTCGAATCGACCCGCGCCCTTAAGGCAACAGGATCTGATCTCCACGTACTGCCCGCCTCCCAAGATACAGCTTCTGAAGGACACCTTCCAAGAGAAACTGATGCAGGAAAAGGAGAAAAAAATGATCGCCATGTACAATCGGCGGCAGGAGGCAGCTCTACAGAAGATGAGAAAATGTTTCCAATATGTCAAATACGCTGCGGAGAAGAAGATGGGGAACAGCTATCGCTTCCAAGCCCAACAGGGCCCCGAGAAGAACATTGTGGGGTATGATCGGTCTTACCCCCTGAAGCCTATGGGTAACAGGAAAGTCTCCGGCCCTGGTGAGGTTCGGGCTGTGGACCGCCCGGACACACAGAGTGATTCCTTGTTTGCCCCCACCCCGCCTCAGGATGGTCATGAGAGGCCCTGCGAGAGGCCGGGCAGGAGGGGCTCAAGAGTACGCAAACCTAAGGACAGGACTGTCCTCCCCATGGTGGCGACCCCTCCAGGGCAATGCCCTTCTCATGCCAATGGGAAGGAGCACTTTCAGTTGCAAGAGGAGCTACGAAAAGTGGCCGAGGCAGAGGCCGCGCTGAAGGAGGAGCATCGCCGGAGGGAGGCCAGCCTGCAGGATGAGATGCGCCGGAAGGAGGCCATGATGAAGGACGAGATTCGCCAGAAGGAGGCCATGATGCAGGCGAAGCTCTTCAGAGCTCAGGAGGAGCTGAGGATGGTTCCGAGAGAGATGGAAGACTCCAGAGAGGTGGCCGGAAGGGAAAATAGAGGCGAGGCAGAGCGAGCTTTGCCCCAGAGGACCATGGGCCAACCACCGCTCTAAGGCCGTGCCTCTTCTGACCTGCAGAATGGAGAAGCAAAAAGCCTTCACTCCAAGGAAAGCCCTTCCTATCAGAGGAGACAACCTTGATTATGGTTCTCCAATGGAAGATGGCGGATGCGCAGAATCGCACTTTCCCTCTGCGCTTTCCCATCAGGAGAGACGTCAAGTGAGCCCTTGCAGCCGTGGGCTAGAAGACGTCCCCTGTGGAAGGAGAAAGTATCTCAAGAAAGCAAGGCTCCCTGAAAGCGACGTGTCAGCGGCACAGGCCGCGCAGGGCCACTTCAGAAATAACACCACATGTCTGGATGAACAAACTCTGTCAGTGGAAAACAGATATTTGTCCCCTACAAGTCTGATGTGCCCTACCGCTGAGCAATTTCCATATGAGAATAGCCAGAGTGGAAACCCTCAGCTGGTGCCCTGTGAACTGTGTCACGGGAAGTTTGCTGTAGAGAGGCTGGAGAAACACAGCAAGATCTGCAAGAAGCTTCAGAATTCAAAGAGGAAGGTTTTTGACTCTTTCAAGCACAGGGCCAAGGGAACAGAACTGGAGACATACATCCATAAGAAGAAGGTTAAACCGCCAATCGTGGTAAGGGCTATCCTTAAACTCTTTCCAAGCTTCCCTTTTTTTCTCCTAGAGTCAGACTCAGCTTATAAATCAATGTAAACAATAAATAAGCGTTTTATGAAGTACTCTTCTGAAAAACTGCCGCAAAGGCACATTTGCCAGACAGAATAAATGTGTCTTAGTGACTTCTGAATTCTGTTGTAAAAATCTACATATCAAGCAAATAGCACTCACAGGAAACAAAACCATAACTATGTAAATTGTACTCTCTACCCAATGACCTGAAAGGTAGCCCCAGAAAGCTACGTTATTACTGTATTGATATTTTCTTGCCTTGTGAATGGTTTGCGACCAGACTGTGTACGCAGTGCTAGTCTGGACTTTTTCTGGAAGCTGTTTTATTGGTTTCATTTCCTGTTCCCAGCTGAGAAAGAACAACTGGAGGCAGAAGCACAAGGATTTCATTCGGAGCATCAAACAGGCCAGGGAGGTGCAGCAGGTGATCACGCAAGGAGGGAAAGTTGTGAACCTGCCCCAGCCCCCCGCGAATCCAAACCCCGACTACGTGCCCTGCCCTCACTGCGGCCGGCGCTTTGCCCCCAGGCCGGCACAGAGGCACTTCCCCAAGTGTCAGCACATCAGGAGCCGCCCTCCTCCTCCTCCTCGCAGATGAAAACTGATGTGAAGAAGAGCAAAAGAGTCATGATCTTGGCTCACGACTCACGTCCTGCTTTTTCTTTTTAGAAACACATTTAGCACAGTTCATCCGTATGATGATGAAAAAAAAATGTTACCTTATTTTAATTAAATGATTTTTTTTGGGTGGACTGGTGTTTGCGTAGCTGTGGTTATTTCAGTTTTTCTCTTATCATTCATACACCTTGACCTCCTAAAAATAATTTTTCAACCTGGAACGTACAATTAGCAGGCAATAGAACAGGTCACATTGGTCTTGGAACCATCAAAAAGCAGTATTCACACATTCTCGGCATCAATTTTCCTTAAAAACAACTGAAAAAGCAAGGTAAAGAGTGATTGATTTTTTTAATGAAAGTTATTTGATTTAATTTATTTAATTTTCATAATATTTGAAATATGTTGGGATTAATGTGACTCAATATTATCTGCAGCTCTTACACTCCAGGCACCTGATAAAGTGGAACGCAGTGTCTTTGCCTTACATGGCGCTCAGCTCTTCCTCAATCCCAGCAGAAGCACCAGCAGAAGCACCAGCCTCCGGGTCCTGCCTCATGCACAGCTTAAAATGCAACACCAAGTAATACAACAAACAACAGGGAAAACCATTCACGATCAGACACATCCGTTGATTGCTGGCTCTCAGTAAAGGGACATTGCATCATTACATCACAAAATAGACTACATTTCAAGGTTAAAGAATTACCATGTTCTGCGATTCAGAACGAGGCAGCAAAACTTCCTATAATCTGTTGTGGCCCTATGACATTGTAAAGGAGCAGGCTTGTGAATACATCTCGTTTAATCCAATGGAAATATAACTCTCAACTTTTTTACGTTTTTGCCAATAAATAATACTACATTGTTAACTCTGCATAAAGAACCTTGGAATGGAACGTTTTTTGCAGTGAAATGTTTGCTGCATAACCTATACCCTTTCTCTCCTACATCACATTGCATTAGTCATTACAGTGATTAGTGAGCAGGAAGGGCTGCATCACATCGCAATTTGTGTGGAACTTGAATGCGAATTTGTTACAACATGGCGTAACTTACAGTCCTTTCACAAAATTCATGATTTTGTGCTCAATTTTGAGTTTGTAAAGTTTTTCTAAAATGTCAATGATTTTATTTTGTGACTGAAATTAAATAATTTTGTGTCTGCAAAATTGGGACTGTAGTTCCACCTTAACCTACTAGTACTGTATGTCTTTGGACTGTGGGAAGAAACTGGAGCACCTGGAAGAAATCCACACAAATGAAGGGAGAACATACAATTCCATCCAGACTGCACCCCAGGAATTGAACCCAGGACCCCAGCTCTGTGAACCACAGTGCCAGCTCATTGCTATAGTCACTATAATTAATGTCAAAACTCATTTGCAAATGAGCAGCCTGGGATCCAAAAGGATCAAGACAAGGATCCAAACAAAGCACTATCCCAAAGCTTGGCTTTGTACCGTATATAATACAGGGCTTGATGCAGAAGGCAGATAATCAAAGTCCATGCAATAATTGCTAAGGGAAAGTGACTTTGTGTTCTTGGAGGGAAGTCACTCAACATGGAGCTGTGTTAGTGAAATGATTGTTCTGATGTACGGCTGATGTCCAAACACTGAAAACATGATTGTGTATGCAATCGCACTCCTGAGCTCCATTGGGTATGGTTAAAATAACTTTTTATAGTTCATCACATTCAAAGTGTGTGTACTTGATGAAAGTGTAACACGCATTTGGAGGAGTTATTCAGGATTTTCTTTCATTCAACTATTTCAAGACCCATTATTTTCAGATGTTGTAGTATACGTGAATAATGAAAGGCCTTCATATTACACAATGTAGGAATGACTTCGCAGGTGTGAAGAATAAAAGATTAATTCAGCTCACTTTGGGGAGTTTCACAATGGCCCTCCTTATAGAAATGTGGGTTTGATTAAAGGAGTGAAGAAAAAGCACTGAATAATATTTGCTTCTGTAAACGTAATCATCTCAAAATATGGTTGAAGAAATTGAAGAAGGTTAAACATAATCCAAAACGTATAAGGTCAATTTAAGTACAACCAGAATTCTAGTGTTTATGCAATGCATCTGTGGGTTGATATGAAATATGGCCGTACTTAAACTAAACGAGGTTATCGAGAGCATATTCCGAATACGGCTTTGGCCAGTTGTACTGTGAACTGCGAGGACCGTATCTTATCCTGAACTGGCTGTGCGAATACCGTCCTCTGCTGGCAGAAGGAATAGATTACAACGCACTGTATTGGCGATTAGTCCTATTGCTAGAATATTGAAACAACAAGGAGTCCGCGGAGTCAAGCAATGCTGAATAAACAAGTACCTGAAATTCAATAGGATTTTGTGTATTGATTACAAATAGGTGTGGAATTCTCATGTACAGTGGTATTCATGGATTCCTTACACAAGCAGCAGTTGTTATGATGCTTTCGTAATCTGAATATAAATCTGTTATTTACTTAAAACTGTAATTATTGAATAGATTAATGTCTTTGAAATGCTTCATTAACTGGGCAGTTTCCATGTTTGGAAATGTTTTTATTTTGATTGCTGATTGCTAGATACTGTATGTTTAATAGGCATGCTGTTAATATTTTCTACAAGAGCCAAATAAGACAGTTATGCTGTATTAAGTTCTATATAAGTTATATAACATAAGTTATATTTTGTTCTGAGGTCAATTTGAATGTCATACTAAATAACTGGTGTCCTTTTATCTGAGAAACACTACCTGATTGATCACCTGATGCCTAGAAATTAGCATGCACAGTAGCCCAGCGTTTAGCATTGCTAGCTCACAGTGCTGAGGCCCTGGGTACACTTCTGGACCTGGGATGCTATCTGTATGGAGCTTGTATGTTCTCCCCATGTTTGCATGAGTTTGCTTTGGGTGCTCCGGCTTCCTCCCACAGTTCAAAGAACTACTGGTAGGTTAATTGGCTTCTGGGATAATTGGTGAGTGTCTGTGTCTTCCCTGCATTGGACTACCATCCAGTCCCAGGTATCTCCTGCTTATTACTTTCTGAGGCTCTGGCTCCCCCGTGACCCCCCGACCCCCTGACCCCCTGACCCTGAATTGGATGAAGCGGTTAGAAAATGGGTGGTTTCTGTTATGCTCTGGTCATGCTCTGCCATAGCAACAACTTGTAAAAAATGCAGATGCTAGGATTTAACTCAAAGAAGGAGCTCAGAGCACTGTGTTGGCATCACTGTACAGGTGTCCGGTGTGTTTTAGAACATGTGTTAAAATCTTATTTACTAACTTCTAGACTTTTTACCCCCCATATCAGTCTGCAGGTGCACAGTGGTCTGTGGACACCCTCCTTGCTCTGTCGTAAAAGAGGAAATAAAAAGCAACTGGTTTTGACTTTAATGCACTGAGACTGTGGAACTCACAGAACTCTCTTGTCAGAAAGGCAGCTTCTAATAGCTTTTAAGTGAAGACTAAGAACACTTTTCTATTTTATTAAAATAGATTATATATGTTTTGTTTAAATATATGTTATAAATGTTAAAACGACAGCTCGTATAAGCTTGTATTTTTACCTTTCGATCATTTTTAGAATTGCTTTGAGTTGCTTTTACCATGATAAACAGTACAAAATATGAGGTGTTGAACTTGTCAAAAGTTTTAAAGCGCTTTATGACGTAAAGTGTGATGACAGTCCTTGGCGGTCTATGTAACAATTCTTCTTGAAGTAGGTCATCGGGCCAACAGTATACAAACATTACAGCTCAAGTGCTTTTGTATCTGAACGCTTTTAGGTAAGTTATTTAGCAGCTGCGGTATTAATAATGATTTTAATGGCAAATTCAATTGCAGGTAAAATAAAAATGGCGGATAACTTTCTTTCTAGCTTCGTGAAGCGGTCGCGCTATATTATACATATATACCATAATAAGAAACATAATATGTACAGTAGAATTTTTCACTTTAAGCTGGCATTATCCAGAACCGGGTCAGGGCCCGGACCCGGACCGTGCAGTGTGGTCCGTCGGCCTTCTAAAGATGTTTAGGAGATCGAGGCGCCCTTGGATTTGATTAGAAACTTGCATAATTTCTTAACTTGACCCCATTATCTTAAAAAAAACGGCCAGGCCAAGACCAAAGCATGAAGGCTGCGAGGATCGGGGGACTCTCATTTTTGGTCACAGCGTACAGTAGTAGATCAGTAACCTCTGTTTATCGTGATAACCTTTAATTATTTTCCAGTACTTTTTTAAATGATAAAACACATTGTCTCGCCAGTTTTGCTAAAGATACGGTTTTAGTGTTTACGCATAAATTTGTAAGCCGTAGGTTTAAATCTCGTGGTCTTATTTTCTGCATTTTCATCGTAAGGGAAGGCGCTCGTTTGCGATTTACGCGCTGAATATTGTAAGCAGAGGAGCCTTAAGGCACAGCCTCGCCTTAACACCATCGTTTGCATTGTCATTGTCATCCAGAAAAGCAGTCGTAAGAAAATGAATCTGTGGCGGCTCCGAACATTAAAAAAAACTATATCTAGACTGCAAATACATCCCAATCTTACTATCAACACGTTTTAAGACCCCTCTCCTTTCCACCGGTATACAAGCTAAGAGAGAAATATTGGAAATCCCATCTGAAGTAGCCCTCGTCTCACCTTCGGAGCTGTGAGCGATGGGGATCATAATTAAAAGGGGTACAGTTACTTTGAAAATGTGTATGTGATACTTAAATTTAAATAAAATAAAAAGTTAAATTATATAACACAGACTGCTATCTATGTCCATGTGTTTAAGACGTATGAATCGGTTTTAAAACAGGCACACCCCTTTACTTCTCACAAATCCGACTGGAGTCTCAGTCCGTCGTCGCGATGAATTAGGAGCTCAGATGTAGGCTAAGTGATTGCAATTTACTTATTTAAAAGAACCACTTCAAATCAAAAGGGAGACATTTTGTAATGGTAGTTATCGTATTATAGTATACGATAACTGTATACGTAGTATACGTAATTGTAGATATACAGTACATAAAGGGTATGAATAGGTGTGAGCTTTTACTGTATATTTAATATTTTATCTGACCCACTTGTAGAAACCGCCTACTCAGATTTATTTAAGTGGTCTGCCACCATAAAGACAGAAAAATATAATGACACCCTGTTACATTAACTGTAAAATAAACGCCGTAACTGCGGCCATATGAAAATTTGGATAAAGATTATACAAACATCCTAAGGAGCTCTATGACATATGAGCGTCGTAATAATGGTTGGTGACCTGACGTAACAGTGCTCCCTGAATTACGTGATCTGTATATACCCAAATACAGATATATCACATAGGGAGATGCAGTCAAACATTGCATTGCTATCGTCGTGGTGAACTATTTCTCCGCTGTTTAAAACTTGTTTGGTAAGTGTCATCAAATATGCTTGTCAATTTGTAGCGAAATCGATATACTGTATCATAATCCTTCAGCTATCTATAATGTAGTGAAACGGCTAATTAATATTGATAAATTCCCTTATTCACAGTGACTTTTGCTCAAACCCCTGTTGCATAATGGGTTAATTTTATATAAAAAAACATTTATATCATAGATATAATACAAGCTTTGAAATGAAATAGCACATTTCCAGGTTTCAGTTAAACATTTTTAAAAAAGCTCATGACTTTAAGCATTCTGAACATTGAGAATGTTATTTGGGAAACAAATGTTTATTATAATGTTTATGTTTAGGATCTGTCTCCTACTGAGTCAGCATGCAGCATTCAACACCATTAGGTTTAATATTAAAAAGTTGTGTATTTCCTGAATTGTTTTTTTTTATTCTTTTCTATTAGACCATACTAGACTGTGCAGGATATCATTTATTTGCCATTTTTGCCTTTTCCAGATACCTGGGAAACAAAGCTCATATCTCATTTGCCAATGGAGCCCAGTCCTAAGCCTGGTGCTCTGTCCCCCTCCCCGAAGGACACAGACTCGAATCGACCCGCGCCCTTAAGGCAACAGGATCTGATCTCCACGTACTGCCCGCCTCCCAAGATACAGCTTCTGAAGGACACCTTCCAAGAGAAACTGATGCAGGAAAAGGAGAAAAAAATGATCGCCATGTACAATCGGCGGCAGGAGGCAGCTCTACAGAAGATGAGAAAATGTTTCCAATATGTCAAATACGCTGCGGAGAAGAAGATGGGGAACAGCTATCGCTTCCAAGCCCAACAGGGCCCCGAGAAGAACATTGTGGGGTATGATCGGTCTTACCCCCTGAAGCCTATGGGTAACAGGAAAGTCTCCGGCCCTGGTGAGGTTCGGGCTGTGGACCGCCCGGACGCACAGAGCGATTCCTTGTTTGCCCCCACCCCGCCTCAGGATGGTCATGAGAGGCCCTGCGAGAGGCCGGGCAGGAGGGGCTCAAGAGTACGCAAACCTAAGGACAGGACTGTCCTCCCCATGGTGGCGACCCCTCCAGGGCAATGCCCTTCTCATGCCAATGGGAAGGAGCACTTTCAGTTGCAAGAGGAGCTACGAAAAGTGGCCGAGGCAGAGGCCGCGCTGAAGGAGGAGCATCGCCGGAGGGAGGCCAGCCTGCAGGATGAGATGCGCCGGAAGGAGGCCATGATGAAGGACGAGATTCGCCAGAAGGAGGCCATGATGCAGGCGAAGCTCTTCAGAGCTCAGGAGGAGCTGAGGATGGTTCCGAGAGAGATGGAAGACTCCAGAGAGGTGGCCGGAAGGGAAAATAGAGGCGAGGCAGAGCGAGCTTTGCCCCAGAGGACCATGGGCCAACCACCGCTCTAAGGCCGTGCCTCTTCTGACCTGCAGAATGGAGAAGCAAAAAGCCTTCACTCCAAGGAAAGCCCTTCCTATCAGAGGAGACAACCTTGATTATGGTTCTCCAATGGAAGATGGCGGATGCGCAGATTCGCACTTTCCCTCTGCGCTTTCCCATCAGGAGAGACGTCAAGTGAGCCCTTGCAGCCGTGGGCTAGAAGACGTCCCCTGTGGAAGGAGAAAGTATCTCAAGAAAGCAAGGCTCCCTGAAAGCGACGTGTCAGCGGCACAGGCCGCGCAGGGCCACTTCAGAAATAACACCACATGTCTGGATGAACAAACTCTGTCAGTGGAAAACAGATATTTGTCCCCTACAAGTCTGATGTGCCCTACCGCTGAGCAATTTCCATATGAGAATAGCCAGAGTGGAAACCCTCAGCTGGTGCCCTGTGAACTGTGTCACGGGAAGTTTGCTGTAGAGAGGCTGGAGAAACACAGCAAGATTTGCAAGAAGCTTCAGAATTCAAAGAGGAAGGTTTTTGACTCTTTCAAGCACAGGGCCAAGGGAACAGAACTGGAGACATACATCCATAAGAAGAAGGTTAAACCGCCAATCGTGGTAAGGGCTATCCTTAAACTCTTTCCAAGCTTCCCTTTTTTTTTCCTAGAGTCAGACTCAGCTTATAAATCAATGTAGACAATAAATAAGTGTTTTATGAAGTACTCTTCTGAAAAACTGCCGCAAAGGCACATTTGCCAGACAGAATAAATGTGTCTTAGTGACTTCTGAATTCTGTTGTAAAAATCTACATATCAAGCAAATAGCACTCACAGGAAACAAAACCATAACTACGTAAATTGTACTCTCTACCCAATGACCTGAAAGGTGGCCCCAGAAAGCTACGTTATTACTGTATTGATATTTTCTTGCATTGTGAATGGTTTGCGACCAGACTGTGTACGCAGTGCTGGTCTGGACTTTTTCTGGAAGCTGTTTTATTGGTTTCATTTCCTGTTCCCAGCTGAGAAAGAACAACTGGAGGCAGAAGCACGAGGATTTCATTCGGAGCATCAAACAGGCCAGGGAGGTGCAGCAGGTGATCACGCAAGGAGGGAAAGTTGTGAACCTGCCCCAGCCCCCCGCGAATCCAAACCCCGACTACGTGCCCTGCCCTCACTGCGGCCGGCGCTTTGCCCCCAGGCCGGCACAGAGGCACATCCCCAAGTGTCAGCACATCAGGAGCCGCCCTCCTCCTCCTCCTCGCAGATGAAAACTGATGTGAAGAAGAGCAAAAGAGTCATGATCTTGGCTCACGTCTCACATCCTGCTTTTTCTTTTTAGAAACACATTTAGCACAGTTCATCCGTATGATGATGAAAAAAAAATGTTACCTTATTTTAATTAAATGATTTTTTTTTGGTGGACTGGTGTTTGCGTAGCTGTGGTTATTTCAGTTTTTCTCTTATCATTCATACACCTTGACCTCCTAAAAATAATTTTTCAACCTGGAACGTACAATTAGCAGGCAATAGAACAGGTCACATTGGTCTTGGAACCATCAAAAAGCAGTATTCACACATTCTCGGCATCAATTTTCCTTAAAAACAACTGAAAAAGCAAGGTAAAGAGTGATTGATTTTTTTAATGAAAGTTATTTGATTTAATTTATTTAATTTTCATAATATTTGAAATATGTTGGGATTAATGTGACTCAATATTATCTGCAGCTCTTACACTCCAGGCACCTGATAAAGTGGAACGCAGTGTCTTTGCCTTACATGGCGCTCAGCTCTTCCTCAATCCCAGCAGAAGCACCAGCAGAAGCAGCAGCCTCCGGGTCCTGCCTCATGCACAGCTTAAAATGCAACACCAAGTAATACAACAAACAACAGGGAAAACCATTCACGATCAGACACATCCGTTGATTGCTGGCTCTCAGTAAAGGGACATTGCATCATTACATCACAAAATAGACTACATTTCAAGGTTAAAGAATTACCATGTTCTGCGATTCAGAACGAGGCAGCAAAACTTCCTATAATCTGTTGTGGCCCTGTGACATTGTAAAGGAGCAGGCTTGTGAATACATCTCGTTTAATCCAATGGAAATATTGCTCTCAACTTTTTTACGTTTTTGCCAATAAATAATACTACATTGTTAACTCTGCATAAAGAACCTTGGAATGGAACGTTTTTTGCAGTGAAATGTTTGCTGCATAACCTATACCCTTTCTCTCCTACATCACATTGCATTAGTCATTACAGTGATTAGTGAGCAGGAAGGGCTGCATCACATCGCAATTTGTGTGGAACTTGAATGCGAATTTGTTACAACATGGCGTAACTTACAGTCCTTTCACAAAATTCATGATTTTGTGCTCAATTTTGAGTTTGTAAAGTTTTTCTATAATGTCAATTATTTTATTTTGTGACTGAAATTAAATACTTTTGTGTCTGCAAAATTGGGACTGTAGTTCCACCTTAACCTACTAGTACTGTATGTCTTTGGACTGTGGGAAGAAACTGGAGCACCTGGAAGAAATCCACACAAATGAAGGGAGAACATACAATTCCATCCAGACTGCACCCCAGGAATTGAACCCAGGACCCCAGCTCTGTGAACCACAGTGCCAGCTCATTGCTATAGTCACTATAATTAATGTCAAAACTCATTTGCAAATGAGCAGCCTGGGATCCAAAAGGATCAAGACAAGGATCCAAACAAAGCACTATCCCAAAGCTTGGCTTTGTACCGTATATAATACAGGGCTTGATGCAGAAGGCAGATAATCAAAGTCCATGCAATAATTGCTAAGGGAAAGTGACTTTGTGTTCTTGGAGGGAAGTCACTCAACATGGAGCTGTGTTAGTGAAATGATTGTTCTGATGTACGGCTGATGTCCAAACACTGAAAACATGATTGTGTATGCAATCGCACTCCTGAGCTCCATTGGGTATGGTTAAAATAACTTTTTATAGTTCATCACATTCAAAGTGTGTGTACTTGATGAAAGTGTAACACGCATTTGGAGGAGTTATTCAGGATTTTCTTTCATTCAACTATTTCAAGACCCATTATTTTCAGATGTTGTAGTATACGTGAATAATGAAAGGCCTTCATATTACACAATGTAGGAATGACTTCGCAGGTGTGAAGAATAAAAGATTAATTCAGCTCACTTTGGGGAGTTTCACAATGGCCCTCCTTATAGAAATGTGGGTTTGATTAAAGGAGTGAAGAAAAAGCACTGAATAATATTTGCTTCTGTAAACGTAATCATCTCAAAATATGGTTGAAGAAATTGAAGAAGGTTAAACATAATCCAAAACGTATAAGGTCAATTTAAGTACAACCAGAATTCTAGTGTTTATGCAATGCATCTGTGGGTTGATATGAAATATGGCCGTACTTAAACTAAACGAGGTTATCGAGAGCATATTCCGAATACGGCTTTGGCCAGTTGTACTGTGAACTGCGAGGACCGTATCTTATCCTGAACTGGCTGTGCGAATACCGTCCTCTGCTGGCAGAAGGAATAGATTACAACGCACTGTATTGGCGATTAGTCCTATTGCTAGAATATTGAAACAACAAGGAGTCCGCGGAGTCAAGCAATGCTGAATAAACAAGTACCTGAAATTCAATAGGATTTTGTGTATTGATTACAAATAGGTGTGGAATTCTCATGTACAGTGGTATTCATGGATTCCTTACACAAGCAGCAGTTGTTATGATGCTTTCGTAATCTGAATATAAATCTGTTATCTACTTAAAACTGTAATTATTGAATAGATTAATGTCTTTGAAATGCTTCATTAACTGGGCAGTTTCCATGTTTGGAAATGTTTTTATTTTGATTGCTGATTGCTAGATACTGTATGTTTAATAGGCATGCTGTTAATATTTTCTACAAGAGCCAAATAAGACAGTTATGCTGTAGTAAGTTCTATATAAGTTATATAACATAAGTTATATTTTGTTCTGAGGTCAATTTGAATCTCATACTAAATAACTGGTGTCCTTTTATCTGAGAAACACTACCTGATTGATCACCTGATGCCTAGAAATTAGCATGCACAGTAGCCCAGCGTTTAGCATTGCTAGCTCACAGTGCTGAGGCCCTGGGTACACTTCTGGACCTGGGATGCTATCTGTATGGAGCTTGTATGTTCTCCCCATGTTTGCATGAGTTTGCTTTGGGTGCTCCGGCTTCCTCCCACAGTTCAAAGAACTACTGGTAGGTTAATTGGCTTCTGGGATAATTGGTGAGTGTCTGTGTCTTCCCTGCATTGGACTACCATCCAGTCCCAGGTATCTCCTGCTTATTACTTTCTGAGGCTCTGGCTCCCCCGTGACCCCCCGACCCCCTGACCCCCTGACCCTGAATTGGATGAAGCGGTTAGAAAATGGGTGGTTTCTGTTATGCTCTGGTCATGCTCTGCCATAGCAACAACTTGTAAAAAATGCAGATGCTAGGATTTAACTCAAAGAAGGAGCTCAGAGCACTGTGTTGGCATCACTGTACAGGTGTCCGGTGTGTTTTAGAACATGTGTTAAAATCTTATTTACTAACTTCTAGACTTTTTACCCCCCATATCAGTCTGCAGGTGCACAGTGGTCTGTGGACACCCTCCTTGCTCTGTCGTAAAAGAGGAAATAAAAAGCAACTGGTTTTGACTTTAATGCACTGAGACTGTGGAACTCACAGAACTCTCTTGTCAGAAAGGCAGCTTCTAATAGCTTTTAAGTGAAGACTAAGAACACTTTTCTATTTTATTAAAATAGATTATATATGTTTTGTTTAAATATATGTTATAAATGTTAAAACGACAGCTCGTATAAGCTTGTATTTTTACCTTTCGATCATTTTTAGAATTGCTTTGAGTTGCTTTTACCATGATAAACAGTACAAAATATGAGGTGTTGAACTTGTCAAAAGTTTTAAAGCGCTTTATGACGTAAAGTGTGATGACAGTCCTTGGCGGTCTATGTAACAATTCTTCTTGAAGTAGGTCATCGGGCCAACAGTATACAAACATTACAGCTCAAGTGCTTTTGTATCTGAACGCTTTTAGGTAAGTTATTTAGCAGCTGCGGTATTAATAATGATTTTAATGGCAAATTCAATTGCAGGTAAAATAAAAATGGCGGATAACTTTCTTTCTAGCTTCGTGAAGCGGTCGCGCTATATTATACATATATACCATAATAAGAAACATAATATGTACAGTAGAATTTTTCACTTTAAGCTGGCATTATCCAGAACCGGGTCAGGGCCCGGACCCGGACCGTGCAGTGTGGTCCGTCGGCCTTCTAAAGATGTTTAGGAGATCGAGGCGCCCTTGGATTTGATTAGAAACTTGCATAATTTCTTAACTTGACCCCATTATCTTAAAAAAAACGGCCAGGCCAAGACCAAAGCATGAAGGCTGCGAGGATCGGGGGACTCTCATTTTTGGTCACAGCGTACAGTAGTAGATCAGTAACCTCTGTTTATCGTGATAACCTTTAATTATTTTCCAGTACTTTTTTAAATGATAAAACACATTGTCTCGCCAGTTTTGCTAAAGATACGGTTTTAGTGTTTACGCATAAATTTGTAAGCCGTAGGTTTAAATCTCGTGGTCTTATTTTCTGCATTTTCATCGTAAGGGAAGGCGCTCGTTTGCGATTTACGCGCTGAATATTGTAAGCAGAGGAGCCTTAAGGCACAGCCTCGCCTTAACACCATCGTTTGCATTGTCATTGTCATCCAGAAAAGCAGTCGTAAGAAAATGAATCTGTGGCGGCTCCGAACATTAAAAAAAACTATATCTAGACTGCAAATACATCCCAATCTTACTATCAACACGTTTTAAGACCCCTCTCCTTTCCACCGGTATACAAGCTAAGAGAGAAATATTGGAAATCCCATCTGAAGTAGCCCTCGTCTCACCTTCGGAGCTGTGAGCGATGGGGATCATAATTAAAAGGGGTACAGTTACTTTGAAAATGTGTATGTGATACTTAAATTTAAATAAAATAAAAAGATAAATTATATAACACAGACTGCTATCTATGTCCATGTGTTTAAGACGTATGAATCGGTTTTAAAACAGGCACACCCCTTTACTTCTCACAAATCCGACTGGAGTCTCAGTCCGTCGTCGCGATGAATTAGGAGCTCAGATGTAGGCTAAGTGATTGCAATTTACTTATTTAAAAGAACCACTTCAAATCAAAAGGGAGACATTTTGTAATGGTAGTTATCGTATTATAGTATACGATAACTGTATACGTAGTATACGTAATTGTAGATATACAGTACATAAAGGGTATGAATAGGTGTGAGCTTTTACTGTATATTTAATATTTTATCTGACCCACTTGTAGAAACCGCCTACTCAGATTTATTTAAGTGGTCTGCCACCATAAAGACAGAAAAATATAATGACACCCTGTTACATTAACTGTAAAATAAACGCCGTAACTGCGGCCATATGAAAATTTGGATAAAGATTATACAAACATCCTAAGGAGCTCTATGACATATGAGCGTCGTAATAATGGTTGGTGACCTGACGTAACAGTGCTCCCTGAATTACGTGATCTGTATATACCCAAATACAGATATATCACATAGGGAGATGCAGTCAAACATTGCATTGCTATCGTCGTGGTGAACTATTTCTCCGCTGTTTAAAACTTGTTTGGTAAGTGTCATCAAATATGCTTGTCAATTTGTAGCGAAATCGATATACTGTATCATAATCCTTCAGCTATCTATAATGTAGTGAAACGGCTAATTAATATTGATAAATTCCCTTATTCACAGTGACTTTTGCTCAAACCCCTGTTGCATAATGGGTTAATTTTATATAAAAAAACATTTATATCATAGATATAATACAAGCTTTGAAATGAAATAGCACATTTCCAGGTTTCAGTTAAACATTTTTAAAAAAGCTCATGACTTTAAGCATTCTGAACATTGAGAATGTTATTTGGGAAACAAATGTTTATTATAATGTTTATGTTTAGGATCTGTCTCCTACTGAGTCAGCATGCAGCATTCAACACCATTAGGTTTAATATTAAAAAGTTGTGTATTTCCTGAATTGTTTTTTTTTATTCTTTTCTATTAGACCATACTAGACTGTGCAGGATATCATTTATTTGCCATTTTTGCCTTTTCCAGATACCTGGGAAACAAAGCTCATATCTCATTTGCCAATGGAGCCCAGTCCTAAGCCTGGTGCTCTGTCCCCCTCCCCGAAGGACACAGACTCGAATCGACCCGCGCCCTTAAGGCAACAGGATCTGATCTCCACGTACTGCCCGCCTCCCAAGATACAGCTTCTGAAGGACACCTTCCAAGAGAAACTGATGCAGGAAAAGGAGAAAAAAATGATCGCCATGTACAATCGGCGGCAGGAGGCAGCTCTACAGAAGATGAGAAAATGTTTCCAATATGTCAAATACGCTGCGGAGAAGAAGATGGGGAACAGCTATCGCTTCCAAGCCCAACAGGGCCCCGAGAAGAACATTGTGGGGTATGATCGGTCTTACCCCCTGAAGCCTATGGGTAACAGGAAAGTCTCCGGCCCTGGTGAGGTTCGGGCTGTGGACCGCCCGGACGCACAGAGCGATTCCTTGTTTGCCCCCACCCCGCCTCAGGATGGTCATGAGAGGCCCTGCGAGAGGCCGGGCAGGAGGGGCTCAAGAGTACGCAAACCTAAGGACAGGACTGTCCTCCCCATGGTGGCGACCCCTCCAGGGCAATGCCCTTCTCATGCCAATGGGAAGGAGCACTTTCAGTTGCAAGAGGAGCTACGAAAAGTGGCCGAGGCAGAGGCCGCGCTGAAGGAGGAGCATCGCCGGAGGGAGGCCAGCCTGCAGGATGAGATGCGCCGGAAGGAGGCCATGATGAAGGACGAGATTCGCCAGAAGGAGGCCATGATGCAGGCGAAGCTCTTCAGAGCTCAGGAGGAGCTGAGGATGGTTCCGAGAGAGATGGAAGACTCCAGAGAGGTGGCCGGAAGGGAAAATAGAGGCGAGGCAGAGCGAGCTTTGCCCCAGAGGACCATGGGCCAACCACCGCTCTAAGGCCGTGCCTCTTCTGACCTGCAGAATGGAGAAGCAAAAAGCCTTCACTCCAAGGAAAGCCCTTCCTATCAGAGGAGACAACCTTGATTATGGTTCTCCAATGGAAGATGGCGGATGCGCAGATTCGCACTTTCCCTCTGCGCTTTCCCATCAGGAGAGACGTCAAGTGAGCCCTTGCAGCCGTGGGCTAGAAGACGTCCCCTGTGGAAGGAGAAAGTATCTCAAGAAAGCAAGGCTCCCTGAAAGCGACGTGTCAGCGGCACAGGCCGCGCAGGGCCACTTCAGAAATAACACCACATGTCTGGATGAACAAACTCTGTCAGTGGAAAACAGATATTTGTCCCCTACAAGTCTGATGTGCCCTACCGCTGAGCAATTTCCATATGAGAATAGCCAGAGTGGAAACCCTCAGCTGGTGCCCTGTGAACTGTGTCACGGGAAGTTTGCTGTAGAGAGGCTGGAGAAACACAGCAAGATTTGCAAGAAGCTTCAGAATTCAAAGAGGAAGGTTTTTGACTCTTTCAAGCACAGGGCCAAGGGAACAGAACTGGAGACATACATCCATAAGAAGAAGGTTAAACCGCCAATCGTGGTAAGGGCTATCCTTAAACTCTTTCCAAGCTTCCCTTTTTTTTTCCTAGAGTCAGACTCAGCTTATAAATCAATGTAGACAATAAATAAGTGTTTTATGAAGTACTCTTCTGAAAAACTGCCGCAAAGGCACATTTGCCAGACAGAATAAATGTGTCTTAGTGACTTCTGAATTCTGTTGTAAAAATCTACATATCAAGCAAATAGCACTCACAGGAAACAAAACCATAACTACGTAAATTGTACTCTCTACCCAATGACCTGAAAGGTGGCCCCAGAAAGCTACGTTATTACTGTATTGATATTTTCTTGCATTGTGAATGGTTTGCGACCAGACTGTGTACGCAGTGCTGGTCTGGACTTTTTCTGGAAGCTGTTTTATTGGTTTCATTTCCTGTTCCCAGCTGAGAAAGAACAACTGGAGGCAGAAGCACGAGGATTTCATTCGGAGCATCAAACAGGCCAGGGAGGTGCAGCAGGTGATCACGCAAGGAGGGAAAGTTGTGAACCTGCCCCAGCCCCCCGCGAATCCAAACCCCGACTACGTGCCCTGCCCTCACTGCGGCCGGCGCTTTGCCCCCAGGCCGGCACAGAGGCACATCCCCAAGTGTCAGCACATCAGGAGCCGCCCTCCTCCTCCTCCTCGCAGATGAAAACTGATGTGAAGAAGAGCAAAAGAGTCATGATCTTGGCTCACGTCTCACATCCTGCTTTTTCTTTTTAGAAACACATTTAGCACAGTTCATCCGTATGATGATGAAAAAAAAATGTTACCTTATTTTAATTAAATGATTTTTTTTTGGTGGACTGGTGTTTGCGTAGCTGTGGTTATTTCAGTTTTTCTCTTATCATTCATACACCTTGACCTCCTAAAAATAATTTTTCAACCTGGAACGTACAATTAGCAGGCAATAGAACAGGTCACATTGGTCTTGGAACCATCAAAAAGCAGTATTCACACATTCTCGGCATCAATTTTCCTTAAAAACAACTGAAAAAGCAAGGTAAAGAGTGATTGATTTTTTTAATGAAAGTTATTTGATTTAATTTATTTAATTTTCATAATATTTGAAATATGTTGGGATTAATGTGACTCAATATTATCTGCAGCTCTTACACTCCAGGCACCTGATAAAGTGGAACGCAGTGTCTTTGCCTTACATGGCGCTCAGCTCTTCCTCAATCCCAGCAGAAGCACCAGCAGAAGCAGCAGCCTCCGGGTCCTGCCTCATGCACAGCTTAAAATGCAACACCAAGTAATACAACAAACAACAGGGAAAACCATTCACGATCAGACACATCCGTTGATTGCTGGCTCTCAGTAAAGGGACATTGCATCATTACATCACAAAATAGACTACATTTCAAGGTTAAAGAATTACCATGTTCTGCGATTCAGAACGAGGCAGCAAAACTTCCTATAATCTGTTGTGGCCCTGTGACATTGTAAAGGAGCAGGCTTGTGAATACATCTCGTTTAATCCAATGGAAATATTGCTCTCAACTTTTTTACGTTTTTGCCAATAAATAATACTACATTGTTAACTCTGCATAAAGAACCTTGGAATGGAACGTTTTTTGCAGTGAAATGTTTGCTGCATAACCTATACCCTTTCTCTCCTACATCACATTGCATTAGTCATTACAGTGATTAGTGAGCAGGAAGGGCTGCATCACATCGCAATTTGTGTGGAACTTGAATGCGAATTTGTTACAACATGGCGTAACTTACAGTCCTTTCACAAAATTCATGATTTTGTGCTCAATTTTGAGTTTGTAAAGTTTTTCTATAATGTCAATTATTTTATTTTGTGACTGAAATTAAATACTTTTGTGTCTGCAAAATTGGGACTGTAGTTCCACCTTAACCTACTAGTACTGTATGTCTTTGGACTGTGGGAAGAAACTGGAGCACCTGGAAGAAATCCACACAAATGAAGGGAGAACATACAATTCCATCCAGACTGCACCCCAGGAATTGAACCCAGGACCCCAGCTCTGTGAACCACAGTGCCACCTCATTGCTATAGTCACTATAATTAATGTCAAAACTCATTTGCAAATGAGCAGCCTGGGATCCAAAAGGATCAAGACAAGGATCCAAACAAAGCACTATCCCAAAGCTTGGCTTTGTACCGTATATAATACAGGGCTTGATGCAGAAGGCAGATAATCAAAGTCCATGCAATAATTGCTAAGGGAAAGTGACTTTGTGTTCTTGGAGGGAAGTCACTCAACACGGAGCTGTGTTAGTGAAATGATTGTTCTGATGTACGGCTGATGTCCAAACACTGAAAACATGATTGTGTATGCAATCGCACTCCTGAGCTCCATTGGGTATGGTTAAAATAACTTTTTATAGTTCATCACATTCAAAGTGTGTGTACTTGATGAAAGTGTAACACGCATTTGGAGGAGTTATTCAGGATTTTCTTTCATTCAACTATTTCAAGACCCATTATTTTCAGATGTTGTAGTATACGTGAATAATGAAAGGCCTTCATATTACACAATGTAGGAATGACTTCGCAGGTGTGAAGAATAAAAGATTAATTCAGCTCACTTTGGGGAGTTTCACAATGGCCCTCCTTATAGAAATGTGGGTTTGATTAAAGGAGTGAAGAAAAAGCACTGAATAATATTTGCTTCTGTAAACGTAATCATCTCAAAATATGGTTGAAGAAATTGAAGAAGGTTAAACATAATCCAAAACGTATAAGGTCAATTTAAGTACAACCAGAATTCTAGTGTTTATGCAATGCATCTGTGGGTTGATATGAAATATGGCCGTACTTAAACTAAACGAGGTTATCGAGAGCATATTCCGAATACGGCTTTGGCCAGTTGTACTGTGAACTGCGAGGACCGTATCTTATCCTGAACTGGCTGTGCGAATACCGTCCTCTGCTGGCAGAAGGAATAGATTACAACGGCACTGTATTGGCGATTAGTCCTATTGCTAGAATATTGAAACAACAAGGAGTCCGCGGAGTCAAGCAATGCTGAATAAACAAGTACCTGAAATTCAATAGGATTTTGTGTATTGATTACAAATAGGTGTGGAATTCTCATGTACAGTGGTATTCATGGATTCCTTACACAAGCAGCAGTTGTTATGATGCTTTCGTAATCTGAATATAAATCTGTTATCTACTTAAAACTGTAATTATTGAATAGATTAATGTCTTTGAAATGCTTCATTAACTGGGCAGTTTCCATGTTTGGAAATGTTTTTATTTTGATTGCTGATTGCTAGATACTGTATGTTTAATAGGCATGCTGTTAATATTTTCTACAAGAGCCAAATAAGACAGTTATGCTGTAGTAAGTTCTATATAAGTTATATAACATAAGTTATATTTTGTTCTGAGGTCAATTTGAATCTCATACTAAATAACTGGTGTCCTTTTATCTGAGAAACACTACCTGATTGATCACCTGATGCCTAGAAATTAGCATGCACAGTAGCCCAGCGTTTAGCATTGCTAGCTCACAGTGCTGAGGCCCTGGGTACACTTCTGGACCTGGGGTGCTATCTGTATGGAGCTTGTATGTTCTCCCCATGTTTGCATGAGTTTGCTTTGGGTGCTCCGGCTTCCTCCCACAGTTCAAAGAACTACTGGTAGGTTAATTGGCTTCTGGGATAATTGGTGAGTGTCTGTGTCTTCCCTGCATTGGACTACCATCCAGTCCCAGGTATCTCCTGCTTATTACTTTCTGAGGCTCTGGCTCCCCCGTGCCCCGCGACCCCCTGACCCCCTGACCCTGAATTGGATGAAGCGGTTAGAAAATGGGTGGTTTCTGTTATGCTCTGGTCATGCTCTGCCATAGCAACAACTTGTAAAAAATGCAGATGCTAGGATTTAACTCAAAGAAGGAGCTCAGATCACTGTGTTGGCATCACTGTACAGGTGTCCGGTGTGTTTTAGAACATGTGCTAAAATCTTATTTACTAACTTCTAGACTTTTTACCCCCCATATCAGTCTGCAGGTGCACAGTGGTCTGTGGACACCCTCCTTGCTCTGTCGTAAAAGAGGAAATAAAAAGCAACTGGTTTTGACTTTAATGCACTGAGACTGTGGAACTCACAGAACTCTCTTGTCAGAAAGGCAGCTTCTAACAGCTTTTAAGTGAAGACTAAGAACACTTTTCTATTTTATTAAAATAGATTATATATGTTTTGTTTAAATATATGTTATAAATGTTAAAACGACAGCTCGTATAAGCTTGTATTTTTACCTTTCGATCATTTTTAGAATTGCTTTGAGTTGCTTTTACCATGATAAACAGTACAAAATATGAGGTGTTGAACTTGTCTAAAGTTTTAAAGCGCTTTATGACGTAAAGTGTGATGACAGTCCTTGGCGGTCTATGTAACAATTCTTCTTGAAGTAGGTCATCGGGCCAACAGTATACAAACATTACAGCTCAAGTGCTTTTGTATCTGAACGCTTTTAGGTAAGTTATTTAGCAGCTGCGGTATTAATAATGATTTTAATGGCAAATTCAATTGCAGGTAAAATAAAAATGGCGGATAACTTTCTTTCTAGCTTCGTGAAGCGGTCGCGCTATATTATACATATATACCATAATAAGAAACATAATATGTACAGTAGAATTTTTCACTTTAAGCTGGCATTATCCAGAACCGGGTCAGGGCCCGGACCCGGACCGTGCAGTGTGGTCCGTCGGCCTTCTAAAGATGTTTAGGAGATCGAGGCGCCCTTGGATTTGATTAGAAACTTGCATAATTTCTTAACTTGACCCCATTATCTTAAAAAAAACGGCCAGGCCAAGACCAAAGCATGAAGGCTGCGAGGATCGGGGGACTCTCATTTTTGGTCACAGCGTACAGTAGTAGATCAGTAACCTCTGTTTATCGTGATAACCTTTAATTATTTTCCAGTACTTTTTTAAATGATAAAACACATTGTCTCGCCAGTTTTGCTAAAGATACGGTTTTAGTGTTTACGCATAAATTTGTAAGCCGTAGGTTTAAATCTCGTGGTCTTATTTTCTGCATTTTCATCGTAAGGGAAGGCGCTCGTTTGCGATTTACGCGCTGAATATTGTAAGCAGAGGAGCCTTAAGGCACAGCCTCGCCTTAACACCATCGTTTGCATTGTCATTGTCATCCAGAAAAGCAGTCGTAAGAAAATGAATCTTTGGCGGCTCCGAACATTAAAAAAACTATATCTAGACTGCAAATACATCCCAATCTTACTATCAACACGTTTTAAGACCCCTCTCCTTTCCACCGGTATACAAGCTAAGAGAGAAATATTGGAAATCCCATCTGAAGTAGCCCTCGTCTCACCTTCGGAGCTGTGAGCGATGGGGATCATAATTAAAAGGGGTACAGTTACTTTGAAAATGTGTATGTGATACTTAAATTTAAATAAAATAAAAAGATAAATTATATAACACAGACTGCTATCTATGTCCATGTGTTTAAGACGTATGAATCGGTTTTAAAACAGGCACATCCCTTTACTTCTCACAAATCCAACTGGAGTCTCAGTCCGTCGTCGCGATGAATTAGGAGCTCAGATGTAGGCTAAGTGATTGCAATTTACTTATTTAAAAGAACCACTTCAAATCAAAAGGGAGACATTTTGTAATGGTAGTTATCGTATTATAGTATACGATAACTGTATACGTAGTATACGTAATTGTAGATATACAGTACATAAAGGGTATGAATAGGTGTGAGCTTTTACTGTATATTTAATATTTTATCTGACCCACTTGTAGAAACCGCCTACTCAGATTTATTTAAGTGGTCTGCCACCATAAAGACAGAAAAATATAATGACACCCTGTTACATTAACTGTAAAATAAACGCCGTAACTGCGGCCATATGAAAATTTGGATAAAGATTATACAAACATCCTAAGGAGCTCTATGACATATGAGCGTCGTAATAATGGTTGGTGACCTGACGTAACAGTGCTCCCTGAATTACGTGATCTGTATATACCCAAATACAGATATATCACATAGGGAGATGCAGTCAAACATTGCATTGCTATCGTCGTGGTGAACTATTTCTCCGCTGTTTAAAACTTGTTTGGTAAGTGTCATCAAATATGCTTGTCAATTTGTAGCGAAATCGATATACTGTATCATAATCCTTCAGCTATCTATAATGTAGTGAAACGGCTAATTAATATTGATAAATTCCCTTATTCACAGTGACTTTTGCTCAAACCCCTGTTGCATAATGGGTTAATTTTATATAAAAAAACATTTATATCATAGATATAATACAAGCTTTGAAATGAAATAGCACATTTCCAGGTTTCAGTTAAACATTTTTAAAAAAGCTCATGACTTTAAGCATTCTGAACATTGAGAATGTTATTTGGGAAACAAATGTTTATTATAATGTTTATGTTTAGGATCTGTCTCCTACTGAGTCAGCATGCAGCATTCAACACCATTAGGTTTAATATTAAAAAGTTGTGTATTTCCTGAATTGTTTTTTTTTATTCTTTTCTATTAGACCATACTAGACTGTGCAGGATATCATTTATTTGCCATTTTTGCCTTTTCCAGATACCTGGGAAACAAAGCTCATATCTCATTTGCCAATGGAGCCCAGTCCTAAGCCTGGTGCTCTGTCCCCCTCCCCGAAGGACACAGACTCGAATCGACCCGCGCCCTTAAGGCAACAGGATCTGATCTCCACGTACTGCCCGCCTCCCAAGATACAGCTTCTGAAGGACACCTTCCAAGAGAAACTGATGCAGGAAAAGGAGAAAAAAATGATCGCCATGTACAATCAGCGGCAGGAGGCAGCTCTACAGAAGATGAGAAAATGTTTCCAATATGTCAAATACGCTGCGGAGAAGAAGATGGGGAACAGCTATCGCTTCCAAGCCCAACAGGGCCCCAAGAAAAACATTGTGGGGTATGATCGGTCTTACCCCCTGAAGCCTATGGGTAACAGGAAAGTCTCCGGCCCTGGTGAGGTTCGGGCTGTGGACCGCCCGGACGCACAGAGTGATTCCTTGTTTGCCCCCACCCCGCCTCAGGATGGTCATGAGAGGCCCTGCGAGAGGCAGGGCAGGAGGGGCTCAAGAGTACGCAAACCTAAGGACAGGACTGTCCTCCCCATGGTGGCGACCCCTCCAGGGCAATGCCCTTCTCATGCCAATGGGAAGGAGCACTTTCAGTTGCAAGAGGAGCTACGAAAAGTGGCCGAGGCAGAGGCCGTGCTGAAGGAGGAGCATCGCCGGAGGGAGGCCAGCCTGCAGGATGAGATGCGCCGGAAGGAGGCCATGATGAAGGACGAGATTCGCCAGAAGGAGGCCATGATGCAGGCGAAGCTCTTCAGAGCTCAGGAGGAGCTGAGGATGGTTCCGAGAGAGATGGAAGACTCCAGAGAGGTGGCCGGAAGGGAAAATAGAGGCGAGGCAGAGCGAGCTTTGCCCCAGAGGACCATGGGCCAACCACCGCTCTAAGGCCGTGCCTCTTCTGACCTGCAGAATGGAGAAGCAAAAAGCCTTCACTCCAAGGAAAGCCCTTCCTATCAGAGGAGACAACCTTGATTATGGTCCTCCAATGGAAGATGGCGGATGCGCAGAATCGCACTTTCCCTCTGCGCTTTCCCATCAGGAGAGACGTCAAGTGAGCCCTTGCAGCCGTGGGCTAGAAGACGTCCCCTGTGGAAGGAGAAAGTATCTCAAGAAAGCAAGGCTCCCTGAAAGCGACCTGTCAGCGGCACAGGCCGCGCAGGGCCACTTCAGAAATAACACCACATGTCTGGATGAACAAACTCTGTCAGTGGAAAACAGATATTTGTCCCCTACAAGTCTGATGTGCCCTACCGCTGAGCAATTTCCATATGAGAATAGCCAGAGTGGAAACCCTCAGCTGGTGCCCTGTGAACTGTGTCACGGGAAGTTTGCTGTAGAGAGGCTGGAGAAACACAGCAAGATCTGCAAGAAGCTTCAGAATTCAAAGAGGAAGGTTTTTGACTCTTTCAAGCACAGGGCCAAGGGAACAGAACTGGAGACATACATCCATAAGAAGAAGGTTAAACCGCCAATCGTGGTAAGGGCTATCCTTAAACTCTTTCCAAGCTTCCCTTTTTTTCTCCTAGAGTCAGACTCAGCTTATAAATCAATGTAAACAATAAATAAGTGTTTTATGAAGTACTCTTCTGAAAAACTGCCGCAAAGGCACATTTGCCAGACAGAATAAATGTGTCTTAGTGACTTCTGAATTCTGTTGTAAAAATCTACATATCAAGCAAATAGCACTCACAGGAAACAAAACCATAACTACGTAAATTGTACTCTCTACCCAATGACCTGAAAGGTAGCCCCAGAAAGCTATGTTATTACTGTATTGATATTTTCTTGCCTTGTGAATGGTTTGCGACCAGACTGTGTACGCAGTGCTAGTCTGGACTTTTTCTGGAAGCTGTTTTATTGGTTTCATTTCCTGTTCCCAGCTGAGAAAGAACAACTGGAGGCAGAAGCACGAGGATTTCATTCGGAGCATCAAACAGGCCAGGGAGGTGCAGCAGGTGATCACGCAAGGAGGGAAAGTTGTGAACCTGCCCCAGCCCCCCGCGAATCCAAACCCCGACTACGTGCCCTGCCCTCACTGCGGCCGGCGCTTTGCCCCCAGGCCGGCACAGAGGCACTTCCCCAAGTGTCAGCACATCAGGAGCCGCCCTCCTCCTCCTCCTCGCAGATGAAAACTGATGTGAAGAAGAGCAAAAGAGTCATGATCTTGGCTCACGACTCACGTCCTGCTTTTTCTTTTTAGAAACACATTTAGCACAGTTCATCCGTATGATGATAAAAAAAAATGTTACCTTATTTTAATTAAATGATTTTTTTTTGGTGGACTGGTGTTTGCGTAGCTGTGGTTATTTCAGTTTTTCTCTTATCATTCATACACCTTGACCTCCTAAAAATAATTTTTCAACCTGGAACGTACAATTAGCAGGCAATAGAACAGGTCACATTGGTCTTGGAACCATCAAAAAGCAGTATTCACACATTCTCGGCATCAATTTTCCTTAAAACAACTGAAAAAGCAAGGTAAAGAGTGATTGATTTTTTTAATGAAAGTTATTTGATTTAATTTATTTAATTTTCATAATATTTGAAATATGTTGGGATTAATGTGACTCAATATTATCTGCAGCTCTTACACTCCAGGCACCTGATAAAGTGGAAAGCAGTGTCTTTGCCTTACATGGCGCTCAGCTCTTCCTCAATCCCAGCAGAAGCACCAGCAGAAGCAGCAGCCTCCGGGTCCTGCCTCATGCACAGCTTAAAATGCAACACCAAGTAATACAACAAACAACAGGGAAAACCATTCACGATCAGACACATCCGTTGATTGCTGGCTCTCAGTAAAGGGACATTGCATCATTACATCACAAAATAGACTACATTTCAAGGTTAAAGAATTACCATGTTCTGCGATTCAGAACGAGGCAGCAAAACTTCCTATAATCTGTTGTGGCCCTATGACATTGTAAAGGAGCAGGCTTGTGAATACATCTCGTTTAATCCAATGGAAATATAACTCTCAACTTTTTTACGTTTTTGCCAATAAATAATACTACATTGTTAACTCTGCATAAAGAACCTTGGAATGGAACGTTTTTTGCAGTGAAATGTTTGCTGCATAACCTATACCCTTTCTCTCCTACATCACATTGCATTAGTCATTACAGTGATTAGTGAGCAGGAAGGGCTGCATCACATCGCAATTTGTGTGGAACTTGAATGCGAATTTGTTACAACATGGCGTAACTTACAGTCCTTTCACAAAATTCATGATTTTGTGCTCAATTTTGAGTTTGTAAAGTTTTTCTAAAATGTCAATGATTTTATTTTGTGACTGAAATTAAATAATTTTGTGTCTGCAAAATTGGGACTGTAGTTCCACCTTAACCTACTAGTACTGTATGTCTTTGGACTGTGGGAAGAAACTGGAGCACCTGGAAGAAATCCACACAAATGAAGGGAGAACATACAATTCCATCCAGACTGCACCCCAGGAATTGAACCCAGGACCCCAGCTCTGTGAACCACAGTGCCAGCTCATTGCTATAGTCACTATAATTAATGTCAAAACTCATTTGCAAATGAGCAGCCTGGGATCCAAAAGGATCAAGACAAGGATCCAAACAAAGCACTATCCCAAAGCTTGGCTTTGTACCGTATATAATACAGGGCTTGATGCAGAAGGCAGATAATCAAAGTCCATGCAATAATTGCTAAGGGAAAGTGACTTTGTGTTCTTGGAGGGAAGTCACTCAACATGGAGCTGTGTTAGTGAAATGATTGTTCTGATGTACGGCTGATGTCCAAACACTGAAAACATGATTGTGTATGCAATCGCACTCCTGAGCTCCATTGGGTATGGTTAAAATAACTTTTCATAGTTCATCACATTCAAAGTGTGTGTACTTGATGAAAGTGTAACACGCATTTGGAGGAGTTATTCAGGATTTTCTTTCATTCAACTATTTCAAGACCCATTATTTTCAGATGTTGTAGTATACGTGAATAATGAAAGGCCTTCATATTACACAATGAAGGAATGACTTCGCAGGTGTGAAGAATGAAAGATTAATTCAGCTCACTTTGGGGAGTTTCACAATGGCCCTCCTTATAGAAATGTGGGTTTGATTAAAGGAGTGAAGAAAAAGCACTGAATAATATTTGCTTCTGTAAACGTAATCATCTCAAAATATGGTTGAAGAAATTGAAGAAGGTTAAACATAATCCAAAACGTATAAGGTCAATTTAAGTACAACCAGAATTCTAGTGTTTATGCAATGCATCTGTGGGTTGATATGAAATATGGCCGTACTTAAACTAAACGAGGTTATCGAGAGCATATTCCGAATACGGCTTTGGCCAGTTGTACTGTGAACTGCGAGGACCGTATCTTATCCTGAACTGGCTGTGCGAATACCGTCCTCTGCTGGCAGAAGGAATGGATTACAACGGCACTGTATTGGCGATTAGTCCTATTGCTAGAATATTGAAACAACAAGGAGTCCGCGGAGTCAAGCAATGCTGAATAAACAAGTACCTGAAATTCAATAGGATTTTGTGTATTGATTACAAATAGGTGTGGAATTCTCATGTACAGTGGTATTCATGGATTCCTTACACAAGCAGCAGTTGTTATGATGCTTTCGTAATCTGAATATAAATCTGTTATCTACTTAAAACTGTAATTATTGAATAGATTAATGTCTTTGAAATGCTTCATTAACTGGGCAGTTTCCATGTTTGGAAATGTTTTTATTTTGATTGCTGATTGCTAGATACTGTATGTTTAATAGGCATGCTGTTAATATTTTCTACAAGAGCCAAATAAGACAGTTATGCTGTAGTAAGTTCTATATAAGTTATATAACATAAGTTATATTTTGTTCTGAGGTCAATTTGAATCTCATACTAAATAACTGGTGTCCTTTTATCTGAGAAACACTACCTGATTGATCACCTGATGCCTAGAAATTAGCATGCACAGTAGCCCAGCGTTTAGCATTGCTAGCTCACAGTGCTGAGGCCCTGGGTACACTTCTGGACCTGGGGTGCTATCTGTATGGAGCTTGTATGTTCTCCCCATGTTTGCATGAGTTTGCTTTGGGTGCTCCGGCTTCCTCCCACAGTTCAAAGAACTACTGGTAGGTTAATTGGCTTCTGGGATAATTGGTGAGTGTCTGTGTCTTCCCTGCATTGGACTACCATCCAGTCCCAGGTATCTCCTGCTTATTACTTTCTGAGGCTCTGGCTCCCCCGTGCCCCGCGACCCCCTGACCCCCTGACCCTGAATTGGATGAAGCGGTTAGAAAATGGGTGGTTTCTGTTATGCTCTGGTCATGCTCTGCCATAGCAACAACTTGTAAAAAATGCAGATGCTAGGATTTAACTCAAAGAAGGAGCTCAGATCACTGTGTTGGCATCACTGTACAGGTGTCCGGTGTGTTTTAGAACATGTGTTAAAATCTTATTTACTAACTTCTAGACTTTTTACCCCCCATATCAGTCTGCAGGTGCACAGTGGTCTGTGGACACCCTCCTTGCTCTGTCGTAAAACAGGAAATAAAAAGCAACTGGTTTTGACTTTAATGCACTGAGACTGTGGAACTCACAGAACTCTCTTGTCAGAAAGGCAGCTTCTAACAGCTTTTAAGTGAAGACTAAGAACACTTTTCTATTTTATTAAAATAGATTATATATGTTTTGTTTAAATATATGTTATAAATGTTAAAACGACAGCTCGTATAAGCTTGTATTTTTACCTTTCGATCATTTTTATAATTGCTTTGAGTTGCTATTACCATGATAAACAGTACAAAATATGAGGTGTTGAGCTTGTCTAAAGTTTTAAAGCGCTTTATGACGTAAAGTGTGATGACAGTCCTTGGCGGTCTATGTAACAATTCTTCTTGAAGTAGGTCATCGGGCCAACAGTATATAAACATTACAGCTCAAGTGCTTTTGTATCTGAACGCTTTTAGGTAAGTTATTTAGCAGCTGCGGTATTAATAATGATTTTAATGGCAAATTCAATTGCAGGTAAAATAAAAATGGCGGATAACTTTCTTTCTAGCTTCGTGAAGCGGTCGCGCTATATTATACATATATACCATAATAAGAAACATAATATGTACAGTAGAATTTTTCACTTTAAGCTGGCATTATCCAGAACCGGGTCAGGGCCCGGACCCGGACCGTGCAGTGTGGTCCGTCGGCCTTCTAAAGATGTTTAGGAGATCGAGGCGCCCTTGGATTTGATTAGAAACTTGCATAATTTCTTAACTTGACCCCATTATCTTAAAAAAAACGGCCAGGCCAAGACCAAAGCATGAAGGCTGCGAGGATCGGGGGACTCTCATTTTTGGTCACAGCGTACAGTAGTAGATCAGTAACCTCTGTTTATCGTGATAACCTTTAATTATTTTCCAGTACTTTTTTAAATGATAAAACACATTGTCTCGCCAGTTTTGCTAAAGATACGGTTTTAGTGTTTACGCATAAATTTGTAAGCCGTAGGTTTAAATCTCGTGGTCTTATTTTCTGCATTTTCATCGTAAGGGAAGGCGCTCGTTTGCGATTTACGCGCTGAATATTGTAAGCAGAGGAGCCTTAAGGCACAGCCTCGCCTTAACACCATCGTTTGCATTGTCATTGTCATCCAGAAAAGCAGTCGTAAGAAAATGAATCTGTGGCGGCTCCGAACATTAAAAAAACTATATCTAGACTGCAAATACATCCCAATCTTACTATCAACACGTTTTAAGACCCCTCTCCTTTCCACCGGTATACAAGCTAAGAGAGAAATATTGGAAATCCCATCTGAAGTAGCCCTCGTCTCACCTTCGGAGCTGTGAGCGATGGGGATCATAATTAAAAGGGGTACAGTTACTTTGAAAATGTGTATGTGATACTTAAATTTAAATAAAATAAAAAGATAAATTATATAACACAGACTGCTATCTATGTCCATGTGTTTAAGACGTATGAATCGGTTTTAAAACAGGCACACCCCTTCTCACAAATCCGACTGGAGTCTCAGTCCGTCGTCGCGATGAATTAGGAGCTCAGATGTAGGCTAAGTGATTGCAATTTACTTATTTAAAAGAACCACTTCAAATCAAAAGGGAGACATTTTGTAATGGTAGTTATCGTATTATAGTATACGATAACTGTATACGTAGTATACGTAATTGTAGATATACAGTACATAAAGGGTATGAATAGGTGTGAGCTTTTACTGTATATTTAATATTTTATCTGACCCACTTGTAGAAACCGCCTACTCAGATTTATTTAAGTGGTCTGCCACCATAAAGACAGAAAAATATAATGACACCCTGTTACATTAACTGTAAAATAAACGCCGTAACTGCGGCCATATGAAAATTTGGATAAAGATTATACAAACATCCTAAGGAGCTCTATGACATATGAGCGTCGTAATAATGGTTGGTGACCTGACGTAACAGTGCTCCCTGAATTACGTGATCTGTATATACCCAAATACAGATATATCACATAGGGAGATGCAGTCAAACATTGCATTGCTATCGTCGTGGTGAACTATTTCTCCGCTGTTTAAAACTTGTTTGGTAAGTGTCATCAAATATGCTTGTCAATTTGTAGCGAAATCGATATACTGTATCATAATCCTTCAGCTATCTATAATGTAGTGAAACGGCTAATTAATATTGATAAATTCCCTTATTCACAGTGACTTTTGCTCAAACCCCTGTTGCATAATGGGTTAATTTTATATAAAAAAACATTTATATCATAGATATAATACAAGCTTTGAAATGAAATAGCACATTTCCAGGTTTCAGTTAAACATTTTTAAAAAAGCTCATGACTTTAAGCATTCTGAACATTGAGAATGTTATTTGGGAAACAAATGTTTATTATAATGTTTATGTTTAGGATCTGTCTCCTACTGAGTCAGCATGCAGCATTCAACACCATTAGGTTTAATATTAAAAAGTTGTGTATTTCCTGAATTGTTTTTTTTTATTCTTTTCTATTAGACCATACTAGACTGTGCAGGATATCATTTATTTGCCATTTTTGCCTTTTCCAGATACCTGGGAAACAAAGCTCATATCTCATTTGCCAATGGAGCCCAGTCCTAAGCCTGGTGCTCTGTCCCCCTCCCCGAAGGACACAGACTCGAATCGACCCGCGCCCTTAAGGCAACAGGATCTGATCTCCACGTACTGCCCGCCTCCCAAGATACAGCTTCTGAAGGACACCTTCCAAGAGAAACTGATGCAGGAAAAGGAGAAAAAAATGATCGCCATGTACAATCGGCGGCAGGAGGCAGCTCTACAGAAGATGAGAAAATGTTTCCAATATGTCAAATACGCTGCGGAGAAGAAGATGGGGAACAGCTATCGCTTCCAAGCCCAACAGGGCCCCGAGAAGAACATTGTGGGGTATGATCGGTCTTACCCCCTGAAGCCTATGGGTAACAGGAAAGTCTCCGGCCCTGGTGAGGTTCGGGCTGTGGACCGCCCGGACGCACAGAGCGATTCCTTGTTTGCCCCCACCCCGCCTCAGGATGGTCATGAGAGGCCCTGCGAGAGGCCGGGCAGGAGGGGCTCAAGAGTACGCAAACCTAAGGACAGGACTGTCCTCCCCATGGTGGCGACCCCTCCAGGGCAATGCCCTTCTCATGCCAATGGGAAGGAGCACTTTCAGTTGCAAGAGGAGCTACGAAAAGTGGCCGAGGCAGAGGCCGCGCTGAAGGAGGAGCATCGCCGGAGGGAGGCCAGCCTGCAGGATGAGATGCGCCGGAAGGAGGCCATGATGAAGGACGAGATTCGCCAGAAGGAGGCCATGATGCAGGCGAAGCTCTTCAGAGCTCAGGAGGAGCTGAGGATGGTTCCGAGAGAGATGGAAGACTCCAGAGAGGTGGCCGGAAGGGAAAATAGAGGCGAGGCAGAGCGAGCTTTGCCCCAGAGGACCATGGGCCAACCACCGCTCTAAGGCCGTGCCTCTTCTGACCTGCAGAATGGAGAAGCAAAAAGCCTTCACTCCAAGGAAAGCCCTTCCTATCAGAGGAGACAACCTTGATTATGGTTCTCCAATGGAAGATGGCGGATGCGCAGATTCGCACTTTCCCTCTGCGCTTTCCCATCAGGAGAGACGTCAAGTGAGCCCTTGCAGCCGTGGGCTAGAAGACGTCCCCTGTGGAAGGAGAAAGTATCTCAAGAAAGCAAGGCTCCCTGAAAGCGACGTGTCAGCGGCACAGGCCGCGCAGGGCCACTTCAGAAATAACACCACATGTCTGGATGAACAAACTCTGTCAGTGGAAAACAGATATTTGTCCCCTACAAGTCTGATGTGCCCTACCGCTGAGCAATTTCCATATGAGAATAGCCAGAGTGGAAACCCTCAGCTGGTGCCCTGTGAACTGTGTCACGGGAAGTTTGCTGTAGAGAGGCTGGAGAAACACAGCAAGATTTGCAAGAAGCTTCAGAATTCAAAGAGGAAGGTTTTTGACTCTTTCAAGCACAGGGCCAAGGGAACAGAACTGGAGACATACATCCATAAGAAGAAGGTTAAACCGCCAATCGTGGTAAGGGCTATCCTTAAACTCTTTCCAAGCTTCCCTTTTTTTTTCCTAGAGTCAGACTCAGCTTATAAATCAATGTAGACAATAAATAAGTGTTTTATGAAGTACTCTTCTGAAAAACTGCCGCAAAGGCACATTTGCCAGACAGAATAAATGTGTCTTAGTGACTTCTGAATTCTGTTGTAAAAATCTACATATCAAGCAAATAGCACTCACAGGAAACAAAACCATAACTACGTAAATTGTACTCTCTACCCAATGACCTGAAAGGTGGCCCCAGAAAGCTACGTTATTACTGTATTGATATTTTCTTGCCTTGTGAATGGTTTGCGACCAGACTGTGTACGCAGTGCTGGTCTGGACTTTTTCTGGAAGCTGTTTTATTGGTTTCATTTCCTGTTCCCAGCTGAGAAAGAACAACTGGAGGCAGAAGCACGAGGATTTCATTCGGAGCATCAAACAGGCCAGGGAGGTGCAGCAGGTGATCACGCAAGGAGGGAAAGTTGTGAACCTGCCCCAGCCCCCCGCGAATCCAAACCCCGACTACGTGCCCTGCCCTCACTGCGGCCGGCGCTTTGCCCCCAGGCCGGCACAGAGGCACATCCCCAAGTGTCAGCACATCAGGAGCCGCCCTCCTCCTCCTCCTCGCAGATGAAAACTGATGTGAAGAAGAGCAAAAGAGTCATGATCTTGGCTCACGTCTCACATCCTGCTTTTTCTTTTTAGAAACACATTTAGCACAGTTCATCCGTATGATGATGAAAAAAAAATGTTACCTTATTTTAATTAAATGATTTTTTTTTGGTGGACTGGTGTTTGCGTAGCTGTGGTTATTTCAGTTTTTCTCTTATCATTCATACACCTTGACCTCCTAAAAATAATTTTTCAACCTGGAACGTACAATTAGCAGGCAATAGAACAGGTCACATTGGTCTTGGAACCATCAAAAAGCAGTATTCACACATTCTCGGCATCAATTTTCCTTAAAAACAACTGAAAAAGCAAGGTAAAGAGTGATTGATTTTTTTAATGAAAGTTATTTGATTTAATTTATTTAATTTTCATAATATTTGAAATATGTTGGGATTAATGTGACTCAATATTATCTGCAGCTCTTACACTCCAGGCACCTGATAAAGTGGAACGCAGTGTCTTTGCCTTACATGGCGCTCAGCTCTTCCTCAATCCCAGCAGAAGCACCAGCAGAAGCAGCAGCCTCCGGGTCCTGCCTCATGCACAGCTTAAAATGCAACACCAAGTAATACAACAAACAACAGGGAAAACCATTCACGATCAGACACATCCGTTGATTGCTGGCTCTCAGTAAAGGGACATTGCATCATTACATCACAAAATAGACTACATTTCAAGGTTAAAGAATTACCATGTTCTGCGATTCAGAACGAGGCAGCAAAACTTCCTATAATCTGTTGTGGCCCTGTGACATTGTAAAGGAGCAGGCTTGTGAATACATCTCGTTTAATCCAATGGAAATATTGCTCTCAACTTTTTTACGTTTTTGCCAATAAATAATACTACATTGTTAACTCTGCATAAAGAACCTTGGAATGGAACGTTTTTTGCAGTGAAATGTTTGCTGCATAACCTATACCCTTTCTCTCCTACATCACATTGCATTAGTCATTACAGTGATTAGTGAGCAGGAAGGGCTGCATCACATCGCAATTTGTGTGGAACTTGAATGCGAATTTGTTACAACATGGCGTAACTTACAGTCCTTTCACAAAATTCATGATTTTGTGCTCAATTTTGAGTTTGTAAAGTTTTTCTATAATGTCAATTATTTTATTTTGTGACTGAAATTAAATACTTTTGTGTCTGCAAAATTGGGACTGTAGTTCCACCTTAACCTACTAGTACTGTATGTCTTTGGACTGTGGGAAGAAACTGGAGCACCTGGAAGAAATCCACACAAATGAAGGGAGAACATACAATTCCATCCAGACTGCACCCCAGGAATTGAACCCAGGACCCCAGCTCTGTGAACCACAGTGCCACCTCATTGCTATAGTCACTATAATTAATGTCAAAACTCATTTGCAAATGAGCAGCCTGGGATCCAAAAGGATCAAGACAAGGATCCAAACAAAGCACTATCCCAAAGCTTGGCTTTGTACCGTATATAATACAGGGCTTGATGCAGAAGGCAGATAATCAAAGTCCATGCAATAATTGCTAAGGGAAAGTGACTTTGTGTTCTTGGAGGGAAGTCACTCAACACGGAGCTGTGTTAGTGAAATGATTGTTCTGATGTACGGCTGATGTCCAAACACTGAAAACATGATTGTGTATGCAATCGCACTCCTGAGCTCCATTGGGTATGGTTAAAATAACTTTTTATAGTTCATCACATTCAAAGTGTGTGTACTTGATGAAAGTGTAACACGCATTTGGAGGAGTTATTCAGGATTTTCTTTCATTCAACTATTTCAAGACCCATTATTTTCAGATGTTGTAGTATACGTGAATAATGAAAGGCCTTCATATTACACAATGAAGGAATGACTTCGCAGGTGTGAAGAATAAAAGATTAATTCAGCTCACTTTGGGGAGTTTCACAATGGCCCTCCTTATAGAAATGTGGGTTTGATTAAAGGAGTGAAGAAAAAGCACTGAATAATATTTGCTTCTGTAAACGTAATCATCTCAAAATATGGTTGAAGAAATTGAAGAAGGTTAAACATAATCCAAAACGTATAAGGTCAATTTAAGTACAACCAGAATTCTAGTGTTTATGCAATGCATCTGTGGGTTGATATGAAATATGGCCGTACTTAAACTAAACGAGGTTATCGAGAGCATATTCCGAATACGGCTTTGGCCAGTTGTACTGTGAACTGCGAGGACCGTATCTTATCCTGAACTGGCTGTGCGAATACCGTCCTCTGCTGGCAGAAGGAATAGATTACAACGGCACTGTATTGGCGATTAGTCCTATTGCTAGAATATTGAAACAACAAGGAGTCCGCGGAGTCAAGCAATGCTGAATAAACAAGTACCTGAAATTCAATAGGATTTTGTGTATTGATTACAAATAGGTGTGGAATTCTCATGTACAGTGGTATTCATGGATTCCTTACACAAGCAGCAGTTGTTATGATGCTTTCGTAATCTGAATATAAATCTGTTATCTACTTAAAACTGTAATTATTGAATAGATTAATGTCTTTGAAATGCTTCATTAACTGGGCAGTTTCCATGTTTGGAAATGTTTTTATTTTGATTGCTGATTGCTAGATACTGTATGTTTAATAGGCATGCTGTTAATATTTTCTACAAGAGCCAAATAAGACAGTTATGCTGTAGTAAGTTCTATATAAGTTATATAACATAAGTTATATTTTGTTCTGAGGTCAATTTGAATCTCATACTAAATAACTGGTGTCCTTTTATCTGAGAAACACTACCTGATTGATCACCTGATGCCTAGAAATTAGCATGCACAGTAGCCCAGCGTTTAGCATTGCTAGCTCACAGTGCTGAGGCCCTGGGTACACTTCTGGACCTGGGGTGCTATCTGTATGGAGCTTGTATGTTCTCCCCATGTTTGCATGAGTTTGCTTTGGGTGCTCCGGCTTCCTCCCACAGTTCAAAGAACTACTGGTAGGTTAATTGGCTTCTGGGATAATTGGTGAGTGTCTGTGTCTTCCCTGCATTGGACTACCATCCAGTCCCAGGTATCTCCTGCTTATTACTTTCTGAGGCTCTGGCTCCCCCGTGCCCCGCGACCCCCTGACCCCCTGACCCTGAATTGGATGAAGCGGTTAGAAAATGGGTGGTTTCTGTTATGCTCTGGTCATGCTCTGCCATAGCAACAACTTGTAAAAAATGCAGATGCTAGGATTTAACTCAAAGAAGGAGCTCAGATCACTGTGTTGGCATCACTGTACAGGTGTCCGGTGTGTTTTAGAACATGTGCTAAAATCTTATTTACTAACTTCTAGACTTTTTACCCCCCATATCAGTCTGCAGGTGCACAGTGGTCTGTGGACACCCTCCTTGCTCTGTCGTAAAAGAGGAAATAAAAAGCAACTGGTTTTGACTTTAATGCACTGAGACTGTGGAACTCACAGAACTCTCTTGTCAGAAAGGCAGCTTCTAACAGCTTTTAAGTGAAGACTAAGAACACTTTTCTATTTTATTAAAATAGATTATATATGTTTTGTTTAAATATATGTTATAAATGTTAAAACGACAGCTCGTATAAGCTTGTATTTTTACCTTTCGATCATTTTTATAATTGCTTTGAGTTGCTTTTACCATGATAAACAGTACAAAATATGAGGTGTTGAACTTGTCTAAAGTTTTAAAGCGCTTTATGACGTAAAGTGTGATGACAGTCCTTGGCGGTCTATGTAACAATTCTTCTTGAAGTAGGTCATCGGGCCAACAGTATACAAACATTACAGCTCAAGTGCTTTTGTATCTGAACGCTTTTAGGTAAGTTATTTAGCAGCTGCGGTATTAATAATGATTTTAATGGCAAATTCAATTGCAGGTAAAATAAAAATGGCGGATAACTTTCTTTCTAGCTTCGTGAAGCGGTCGCGCTATATTATACATATATACCATAATAAGAAACATAATATGTACAGTAGAATTTTTCACTTTAAGCTGGCATTATCCAGAACCGGGTCAGGGAACGGACCCGGACCGTGCAGTGTGGTCCGTCGGCCTTCTAAAGATGTTTAGGAGATCGAGGCGCCCTTGGATTTGATTAGAAACTTGCATAATTTCTTAACTTGACCCCATTATCTTAAAAAAAACGGCCAGGCCAAGACCAAAGCATGAAGGCTGCGAGGATCGGGGGACTCTCATTTTTGGTCACAGCGTACAGTAGTAGATCAGTAACCTCTGTTTATCGTGATAACCTTTAATTATTTTCCAGTACTTTTTTAAATGATAAAACACATTGTCTCGCCAGTTTTGCTAAAGATACGGTTTTAGTGTTTACGCATAAATTTGTAAGCCGTAGGTTTAAATCTCGTGGTCTTATTTTCTGCATTTTCATCGTAAGGGAAGGCGCTCGTTTGCGATTTACGCGCTGAATATTGTAAGCAGAGGAGCCTTAAGGCACAGCCTCGCCTTAACACCATCGTTTGCATTGTCATTGTCATCCAGAAAAGCAGTCGTAAGAAAATGAATCTTTGGCGGCTCCGAACATTAAAAAAACTATATCTAGACTGCAAATACATCCCAATCTTACTATCAACACGTTTTAAGACCCCTCTCCTTTCCACCGGTATACAAGCTAAGAGAGAAATATTGGAAATCCCATCTGAAGTAGCCCTCGTCTCACCTTCGGAGCTGTGAGCGATGGGGATCATAATTAAAAGGGGTACAGTTACTTTGAAAATGTGTATGTGATACTTAAATTTAAATAAAATAAAAAGATAAATTATATAACACAGACTGCTATCTATGTCCATGTGTTTAAGACGTATGAATCGGTTTTAAAACAGGCACATCCCTTTACTTCTCACAAATCCAACTGGAGTCTCAGTCCGTCGTCGCGATGAATTAGGAGCTCAGATGTAGGCTAAGTGATTGCAATTTACTTATTTAAAAGAACCACTTCAAATCAAAAGGGAGACATTTTGTAATGGTAGTTATCGTATTATAGTATACGATAACTGTATACGTAGTATACGTAATTGTAGATATACAGTACATAAAGGGTATGAATAGGTGTGAGCTTTTACTGTATATTTAATATTTTATCTGACCCACTTGTAGAAACCGCCTACTCAGATTTATTTAAGTGGTCTGCCACCATAAAGACAGAAAAATATAATGACACCCTGTTACATTAACTGTAAAATAAACGCCGTAACTGCGGCCATATGAAAATTTGGATAAAGATTATACAAACATCCTAAGGAGCTCTATGACATATGAGCGTCGTAATAATGGTTGGTGACCTGACGTAACAGTGCTCCCTGAATTACGTGATCTGTATATACCCAAATACAGATATATCACATAGGGAGATGCAGTCAAACATTGCATTGCTATCGTCGTGGTGAACTATTTCTCCGCTGTTTAAAACTTGTTTGGTAAGTGTCATCAAATATGCTTGTCAATTTGTAGCGAAATCGATATACTGTATCATAATCCTTCAGCTATCTATAATGTAGTGAAACGGCTAATTAATATTGATAAATTCCCTTATTCACAGTGACTTTTGCTCAAACCCCTGTTGCATAATGGGTTAATTTTATATAAAAAAACATTTATATCATAGATATAATACAAGCTTTGAAATGAAATAGCACATTTCCAGGTTTCAGTTAAACATTTTTAAAAAAGCTCATGACTTTAAGCATTCTGAACATTGAGAATGTTATTTGGGAAACAAATGTTTATTATAATGTTTATGTTTAGGATCTGTCTCCTACTGAGTCAGCATGCAGCATTCAACACCATTAGGTTTAATATTAAAAAGTTGTGTATTTCCTGAATTGTTTTTTTTTATTATTTTCTATTAGACCATACTAGACTGTGCAGGATATCATTTATTTGCCATTTTTGCCTTTTCCAGATACCTGGGAAACAAAGCTCATATCTCATTTGCCAATGGAGCCCAGTCCTAAGCCTGGTGCTCTGTCCCCCTCCCCGAAGGACACAGACTCGAATCGACCCGCGCCCTTAAGGCAACAGGATCTGATCTCCACGTACTGCCCGCCTCCCAAGATACAGCTTCTGAAGGACACCTTCCAAGAGAAACTGATGCAGGAAAAGGAGAAAAAAATGATCGCCATGTACAATCGGCGGCAGGAGGCAGCTCTACAGAAGATGAGAAAATGTTTCCAATATGTCAAATACGCTGCGGAGAAGAAGATGGGGAACAGCTATCGCTTCCAAGCCCAACAGGGCCCCGAGAAGAACATTGTGGGGTATGATCGGTCTTACCCCCTGAAGCCTATGGGTAACAGGAAAGTCTCCGGCCCTGGTGAGGTTCGGGCTGTGGACCGCCCGGACGCACAGAGTGATTCCTTGTTTGCCCCCACCCCGCCTCAGGATGGTCATGAGAGGCCCTGCGAGAGGCAGGGCAGGAGGGGCTCAAGAGTACGCAAACCTAAGGACAGGACTGTCCTCCCCATGGTGGCGACCCCTCCAGGGCAATGCCCTTCTCATGCCAATGGGAAGGAGCACTTTCAGTTGCAAGAGGAGCTACGAAAAGTGGCCGAGGCAGAGGCCGTGCTGAAGGAGGAGCATCGCCGGAGGGAGGCCAGCCTGCAGGATGAGATGCGCCGGAAGGAGGCCATGATGAAGGACGAGATTCGCCAGAAGGAGGCCATGATGCAGGCGAAGCTCTTCAGAGCTCAGGAGGAGCTGAGGATGGTTCCGAGAGAGATGGAAGACTCCAGAGAGGTGGCCGGAAGGGAAAATAGAGGCGAGGCAGAGCGAGCTTTGCCCCAGAGGACCATGGGCCAACCACCGCTCTAAGGCCGTGCCTCTTCTGACCTGCAGAATGGAGAAGCAAAAAGCCTTCACTCCAAGGAAAGCCCTTCCTATCAGAGGAGACAACCTTGATTATGGTCCTCCAATGGAAGATGGCGGATGCGCAGAATCGCACTTTCCCTCTGCGCTTTCCCATCAGGAGAGACGTCAAGTGAGCCCTTGCAGCCGTGGGCTAGAAGACGTCCCCTGTGGAAGGAGAAAGTATCTCAAGAAAGCAAGGCTCCCTGAAAGCGACCTGTCAGCGGCACAGGCCGCGCAGGGCCACTTCAGAAATAACACCACATGTCTGGATGAACAAACTCTGTCAGTGGAAAACAGATATTTGTCCCCTACAAGTCTGATGTGCCCTACCGCTGAGCAATTTCCATATGAGAATAGCCAGAGTGGAAACCCTCAGCTGGTGCCCTGTGAACTGTGTCACGGGAAGTTTGCTGTAGAGAGGCTGGAGAAACACAGCAAGATCTGCAAGAAGCTTCAGAATTCAAAGAGGAAGGTTTTTGACTCTTTCAAGCACAGGGCCAAGGGAACAGAACTGGAGACATACATCCATAAGAAGAAGGTTAAACCGCCAATCGTGGTAAGGGCTATCCTTAAACTCTTTCCAAGCTTCCCTTTTTTTCTCCTAGAGTCAGACTCAGCTTATAAATCAATGTAAACAATAAATAAGTGTTTTATGAAGTACTCTTCTGAAAAACTGCCGCAAAGGCACATTTGCCAGACAGAATAAATGTGTCTTAGTGACTTCTGAATTCTGTTGTAAAAATCTACATATCAAGCAAATAGCACTCACAGGAAACAAAACCATAACTACGTAAATTGTACTCTCTACCCAATGACCTGAAAGGTAGCCCCAGAAAGCTACGTTATTACTGTATTGATATTTTCTTGCCTTGTGAATGGTTTGCGACCAGACTGTGTACGCAGTGCTAGTCTGGACTTTTTCTGGAAGCTGTTTTATTGGTTTCATTTCCTGTTCCCAGCTGAGAAAGAACAACTGGAGGCAGAAGCACGAGGATTTCATTCGGAGCATCAAACAGGCCAGGGAGGTGCAGCAGGTGATCACGCAAGGAGGGAAAGTTGTGAACCTGCCCCAGCCCCCCGCGAATCCAAACCCCGACTACGTGCCCTGCCCTCACTGCGGCCGGCGCTTTGCCCCCAGGCCGGCACAGAGGCACTTCCCCAAGTGTCAGCACATCAGGAGCCGCCCTCCTCCTCCTCCTCGCAGATGAAAACTGATGTGAAGAAGAGCAAAAGAGTCATGATCTTGGCTCACGACTCACGTCCTGCTTTTTCTTTTTAGAAACACATTTAGCACAGTTCATCCGTATGATGATAAAAAAAAATGTTACCTTATTTTAATTAAATGATTTTTTTTTGGTGGACTGGTGTTTGCGTAGCTGTGGTTATTTCAGTTTTTCTCTTATCATTCATACACCTTGACCTCCTAAAAATAATTTTTCAACCTGGAACGTACAATTAGCAGGCAATAGAACAGGTCACATTGGTCTTGGAACCATCAAAAAGCAGTATTCACACATTCTCGGCATCAATTTTCCTTAAAACAACTGAAAAAGCAAGGTAAAGAGTGATTGATTTTTTTAATGAAAGTTATTTGATTTAATTTATTTAATTTTCATAATATTTGAAATATGTTGGGATTAATGTGACTCAATATTATCTGCAGCTCTTACACTCCAGGCACCTGATAAAGTGGAAAGCAGTGTCTTTGCCTTACATGGCGCTCAGCTCTTCCTCAATCCCAGCAGAAGCAGCAGCCTCCGGGTCCTGCCTCATGCACAGCTTAAAATGCAACACCGAGTAATACAACAAACAACAGGGAAAACCATTCACGATCAGACACATCCGTTGATTGCTGGCTCTCAGTAAAGGGACATTGCTGTGGTCCACGCATGAATCTGTTTTCTAAGTGCCTTATCCAATACAGTGTTGAGGCCAGTTTTCCCAGAAGCCATCTAAAGGAGAACACACAATAACTTGTACAACCTCCAATTTACATCACAAAATAGACTACATTTCAAGGTTAAAGAATTATCATGTTCTGCGATTCAGAACGAGGCAGCAAAACTTCCTGTGATCTGATGTGGCCCTGTGACATTGTAAAGGAGCAGGCTTGTGAATACATCTCGTTTAATCCAATGGAAATATTGCTCTCAACTTTTTTACGTTTTTGCCAAAAAATAATATTACATTGTTAACTCTGCATAAAGAACCTTGGAATGGAACGTTTTTTGCAGTGAAATGTTTGCTGCATAACCTATACCTTTTCTCTCCTACATCACATTGCATTAGTCATTACAGTGATTAGTGAGCAGGAAGGGCTGCATCACATCGCAATTTGTGTGGAACTTGAATGCGAATTTGTTACAACATGGCGTAACTTACAGTCCTTTCACAAAATTCATGATTTTGTGCTCAATTTTGAGTTTGTAAAGTTTTTCTATAATGTCAATGATTTTATTTTGTGACTGAAATTAAATACTTTTGTGTCTGCAAAATTGGGACTGTAGTTCCACCTTAACCTACTAGTACTGTATGTCTTTGGACTGTGGGAAGAAACTGGAGCACCTGGAAGAAATCCACACAAATGAAGGGAGAACATACAATTCCATCCAGACTGCACCCCAGGAATTGAACCCAGGACCCCAGCTCTGTGAACCACAGTGCCACCTCATTGCTATAGTCACTATAATTAATGTCAAAACTCATTTGCAAATGAGCAGCCTGGGATCCAAAAGGATCAAGACAAGGATCCAAACAAAGCACTATCCCAAAGCTTGGCTTTGTACAGTATATCATACAGGGCTTGATGCAGAAGGCAGATAATCTAAGTCCATGCAATAATTGCTAAGGGAAAGTGACTTTGTGTTTTTGGAGGGAAGTCACTCAACATGGAGCTGTGTTAGTGAAATGATTGTTCTGATGTACAGCTGATGTCCAAACACTGAAAACATGATTGTGTATGCAATCGCACTCCCGAGCTCCATTGGGTATGGTTAAAATAACTTTTTATAGTTCATCACATTCAAAGTGTGTGTACCTGATGAAAGTGTAACACGCATTTGGAGGAGTTATTCAGGATTTTCTTTCATTCAACTATTTCAAGACCCATTATTTTCAGATGTTGTAGTATACGTGAATAATGAAAGGCCTTCATATTACACAATGAAGGAATGACTTCGCAGGTGTGAAGAATAAAAGATTAATTCAGCTCACTTTGGGGAGTTTCACAATGGCCCTCCTTAAAGAAATGTGGGTTTGATTAAAGGAGTGAAGAAAAAGCACTGAATAATATTTGCTTCTGTAAACGTAATCATCTCAAAATATGGTTAAAGAAATTGAAGAAGGTTAAACATAATCCAAAACGTATAAGGTCAATTTAAATACACCCAGAATTCTAGTGTTTATGCAATGCATCTGTGGGTTGATATGAAATACGGCCGTTCTTAAACTAAACGAGGTTATCGAGAGCATATTCCGAGTACGGCTGTGGCCAGTTGTACTGTGAACTGCGAGGACCGTATCTTATCCTGAACTGACTGTGCGAATACCGTCCTCTGCTGGCAGAAGGAATAGATTACAACGGCACTGTATTGGCGATTAGTCCTATTGCTAGAATATTGAAACAACAAGGAGTCCGCGGAGTCAAGCAATGCTGAATAAACAAGTACCTGAAATTCAATAGGATTTTGTGTATTGATTACAAATAGGTGTGAATTTCTCATGTACAGTGGTATTCATGGATTCCTTACACAAGCAGCCGTTGTTATGATACTTTCGTAATCTGAATATAAATCTGTTATCTACTTGAAACTGTAATTATTGAATAGATTAATGTCTTTGAAATGCTTCATTAACTGGGCAGTTTCCATGTTTGGAAATGTTTTTATTTTGATTGCTGATTGCTAGATACTGTATGTTTAATAGGCATGCTGTTAATATTTTCTACATATAAGACAGTTATGCTGTAGTAAGTTCTATATAAGTTATATAACATAAGTTATATTTTGTTGTGAGGTCAATTTGAATCTCATACTAAATTACTGGTGTCCTTTTATCTGAGAAACACTACCTGATTGATCACCTGATGCCTAGAAATTAGCATGCACAGTAGCCCAGTGTTTAGCATTGCTAGCTCACAGTGCTGAGGCCCTGGGTACACTTCTGGACCTGGGGTGCTATCTGTATGGTGCTTGTATGTTCTCCCCATGTTTGCATGAGTTTGCTTTGGGTGCTCCGGCTTCCTCCCAAAGTTCAAAGAACTACTGGTAGGTTAATTGGCTTCTGGGATAATTGGTGAGTGTCTGTGTCTTCCCTGCATTGGACTACCATCCAGTCCCAGGTATCTCCTGCTTATTACTTTCTGAGGCTCTGGCTCCCCCGTGACCCACCCGACCCCCTGACCACCTGACCCTGAATTGGATGAAGCGGTTAGAAAATGGGTGGTTTCTGTTATGCTCTGGTCATGCTCTGCCATAGCAACAACTTGTAAAAAATGCAGATGCTAGGATTTAACTCAAAGAAGGAGCTCAGATCACTGTGTTGGCATCGCTGTACAGGTGTCCGGTTTGTTTTAGAACATGTGCTAAAATCTTATTTACTAACTTCTAGACTTTTTACCCCCCATATCAGCCTGCAGGTGCACAGTGGTCTGTGGACACCCTCCTTGCTCTGTCGTAAAACAGGAAATAAAAAGCAACTGGTTTTGACTTTAATGCACTGAGACTGTGGAACTCACAGAACTCTCTTGTCAGAAAGGCAGCTTCTAACAGCTTTTAAGTGAAGACTAAGAACACTTTTCTATTTTATTAAAATAGATTATATATGTTTTGTTTAAATATATGTTATAAATGTTAAAACGACAGCTCGTATAAGCTTGTATTTTTACCTTTCGATCATTTTTAGAATTGCTTTGAGTTGCTTTTACCATGATAAACAGTACAAAATATGAGGTGTTGAACTTGTCTAAAGTTTTAAAGTGCTTTATGACGTAAAGTGTGATGACAGTCCTTGGCGGTCTATGTAACAATTCTTCTTGAAGTAGGTCATCGGGCCAACAGTATATAAACATTACAGCTCAAGTGCTTTTGTATCTGAACGCTTTTAGGTAAGTAATTTAGCAGCTGCGGTATTAATCGTGATTTTAATGGAAAATTCAATTGCAGGTAAAGTAAAAATGGCGGATAACTTTCTTTCTAGCTTCGTGAACCGGTCGCGCCACATTATACATATATACCATAATAAGAAACATAATATGTACAGTAGAATTTTTCACTTTAAGCTGGCATTATCCAGAACCGGGTCAGGGCCCGGACCCGGACCGTGCAGTGTGGTCCGTCGGCCTTCTAAAGATGTTTAGGAGATCGGGGCGCCCTTGGATTTGATTAGAAACTTGCATAATTTCTTAACTTGACCCCATTATCTTAAAAAAAACGGCCAGGCCAAGACCAAAGCATGAAGGCTGCGAGGATCGGGGGACTCTCATTTTTGGTCACAGCGTACAGTAGTAGATCAGTAACCTCTGTTTATCGTGATAACCTTTAATTATTTTCCAGTACTTTTTTAAATGATAAAACACATTGTCTCGCCAGTTTTGCTAAAGATACGGTTTTAGTGTTTACGCATAAATTTGTAAGCCGTAGGTTTAAATCTCGTGGTCTTATTTTCTGCATTTTCATCGTAAGGGAAGGCGCTCTTTTGTGATTTACGCGCTGAATATTGTAAGCAGAGGAGCCTTAAGGCACAGCCTCGCCTTAACACCATCGTTTGCATTGTCATTGTCATCCAGAAAAGCAGTCGTAAGAAAATGAATCTGTGGCGGCTCCGAACATTAAAAAAACTATATCTAGACTGCAAATACATCCCAATCTTACTATCAACACGTTTTAAGACCCCTCTCCTTTCCACCGGTATACAAGCTAAGAGAGAAATATTGGAAATCCCATCTGAAGTAGCCCTCGTCTCACCTTCGGAGCTGTGAGCGATGGGGATCATAATTAAAAGGGGTACAGTTACTTTGAAAATGTGTATGTGATACTTAAATTTAAATAAAATAAAAAGATAAATTATATAACACAGACTGCTATCTATGTCCATGTGTTTAAGACGTATGAATCGGTTTTAAAACAGGCACACCCCTTTACTTCTCACAAATCCAACTGGAGTCTCAGTCCGTCGTCGCGATGAATTAGGAGCTCAGATGTAGGCTAAGTGATTGCAATTTACTTATTTAAAAGAACCACTTCAAATCAAAAGGGAGACATTTTGTAATGGTAGTTATCGTATTATACAGTATACGTAATTGTAGATATACAGTACATAAAGGGTATGAATAGGTGTGAGCTTTTACTGTATATTTAATATTTTATCTGACCCATTTGTAGAAACCGCCTACTCAGATTTAGTTAAGTGGTCTGCCATCATAAAGACAGAAAAATATAATGACATCCTGTTACATTAACTGTAAAATAAACGCCGTAACTGCGGCCATATGAAAATTTGGATAAAGATTATACAAACATCCTAAGGAGCTCTATGACATATGAGCGTCGTAATAATTGTTGGTGACCTGACGTAACAGTGCTCCCTGAATTACGTGATCTGTATTTACCCAAATACAGATATATCACATAGGGAGATGCAGTCAAACATTGCATTGCTATCGTCGTGGTGAACTCCTCCCTCTTCTTTTGAGTGTCTTGTTTTAAATGTTTCTATCCCCCAATCTACTATTATTGCCACAGTTTACAGACCACCCAAACCCAGTGGAGTCTTCTTAGGTGAGTTTGCTGATTTTCTCTCATTCTTATCCCTTACATTTAAAAGGATCCTTATTCTAGGGGACTTTAATATACACATTGATTCAACCTCTTCCAGTCTGGCTAAAGACTTCCTTTCTCTTTTGGGATGCTTTGACCTTGCTCAGTTTGTTTGTACCCCTACACATAACAAAGGACACACCTTAGATCTAATTATTGCAAATGACTCCTTTGTCTCCCACTGCTCCCCCCTTGATCTAGGCCTCTCTGACCACTTAGCCATTCTCTTCAATCTGGAATTACCTGTTTCTAACACTTCCCCCTCACGCTCTGTAAATTTCCGCAACTGGCGATCAATTGATCACCCAAGGTTTGCAAATTCTGTTCTGTCCTCCTTATCCTGTTTCTCTTCCTCCGACCCTCTAGAGGACAAAATACAGTTACTTGACAATGCTCTTTTATCTACCCTCGACACCTTTGCTCCTTTAAAAACTCGAACCATCTCCTTCTCTCGCCCTGCCCCCTGGTACAATGACCATCTGCGTTTCATGAAGGCAGCCTCTCGCAAACTTGAGCGTAGGTGGCGTCTTTCCGGCCTAAATGTACATTATCAGGCCTGGAGAGATTACTTATCTGATTATAAGGTTACTATAGAGTCTGCTAGATCCACCTACTTCTCTCACATCATTGAAAATCACCAAAACAATCCCAGACATCTTTTCTCCACCATCAACAGACTGCTCAAGCCAAACTGCCCCACCACATTACCTGCCTCATCACAACTTTGCAACACATTCTTAGATTTCTTTAGTTCTAAGATTGACAACATCCGGCATCACATTCTCTCCACTACGGATATAATTTCCACACCTCCTCCCTCCTCATCCAACTTCTCTGGTTCCCGTCTCTCCAGCTTCTCTCTTCTTGACTCAGCATCCCTAAACAAACTAGTTACGCGCATGAAACCCACCACATCTATTTTAGATCCCATTCCCACCACTTTATTCCAGTCCTGTTTCTCTTCTCTCTGTCCCATTGTCCTCAATATAATACATGAATCCTTGAGCACCGGCATTGTACCAACGGTCCTCAAAACTGCTGCTATTACCCCAGTGCCAAAGAAGCCTAACATGGCTCTCGACAATCTTAACAACTTTCGCCCCATCTCCAACTTACCCTTTCTCTCTAAAATTCTAGAACGTGCTGTCACACTTCAGTTACATAACCACCTCATGACAAACAACCTTTTCGAACCCCTGCAATCTGGCTTCCGTCGACTTCACAGCACAGAAACCGCCCTAGTCAAAGTCACCAACGATCTCCTAATAGCTTCTGATTCTGGTTCTCTTTCCATACTCATCCTTCTTGATCTCAGTGCTGCCTTTGACACTGTTGACCATAACATCTTGCTTTCTCGTCTCGAGACTGTGTTTGGAGTCTCTGACACTGCCCTCAAATGGTTTAAGTCTTACCTCACTGATCGCTGTCACTTTGTCTCTCTCAATGGGTACAGGTCTGAAATTGGTCTTGTCAAGTCTGGTGTCCCTCAGGGCTCAATACTGGGCCCCTTGCTCTTCAGCATTTACATGTTCCCACTTGGTCAGCTTTTAAGATCACATGGCCTCAGCTTTCATTTTTACGCTGACGATACTCAAATATACATCCATACCAAACCCGACACTGATGTGGCTGTCTCTATTCTATCTAATTGCATCTCTGACATAAAAATTTGGATGACTCAAAACTTCCTTCATCTTAACTGTGACAAGACTGAAGTCATGCTTATTGGTACCCCCCATCAACTTCGTAAAGCCAGTCCTGTAACCCTGTCTGTAGATGGCTCTGTACTTGAGCTCCAATCAAAATTGAAAAACCTTGGGGTTATATTCGATTCTGGCTTAACATTCGACCCACATGTACAGCATACTGTCAAAACATCTTTTTTTCACCTTAGAAATATCGCAAGACTACGCCCTATGCTATCATTAACTGTGGCTGAAAAGCTGATCAACATATTTGTATTCTCTCGAATTGACTACTGCAATGCTCTGCTCCCTGGGGTATCTAAATCTACTCTGAACAAGCTGCAGTATGTCCAAAATTCAGCAGCCAGAATCCTGACCAGATCTAGTGCAAGTGTTCACATTACTCCTATCCTGGAGTCCTTGCACTGGCTTCCGGTCAAATTCCGCGTAGACTTTAAAATCCTCATGCTCACCTACAAGGCTTTACATGGCTTGGCACCTCAATACCTGTCTGAACTTTTATCGCCCTACTCCCCACCTCGCAACCTCCGCTCTTCAAATTCTGCCCTCCTTACTGTCCCCCAAGCCGGTCTACATTGTATGGGCGACAGGGCCTTCTCCTGCTATGCCCCCAAGCTCTGGAACTCCTTGCCCAAGGATATTAGAGAGTCACCTTCTCTAAACTCCTTCAAATCCAGACTCAAAACCCTCCTTTTCAGAAAAGCCTTTACTTAACTGCTTCCATTCTTCACCCCTCTGCTCTTCTTAATACCATCTTCCACGGTCTCCTCTATTGTTATTGTTGTATTGTTGTAATTATAATTGTGTCCTGTCTTGTGAAATTTTCTTATTTATTGTTGTAGTCTTCTTATTTATTGTTATTGTCATCCTGTAAAGCGCTTTGAGAAGCCACCTTTAAAGGCGCTATATAAAATAAAGTTTATTATTATTATTATAACTATTTCTCCGCTGTTTGAGACTTGTTTGGTAAGTGTCATCAAATATGCTTGTCAATTTGTAGCGAAATCGATATACTGTATCATAATCCTTCAGCTATCTATAATGTAGTGAAACGGCTAATTAATATTGATAAATTCCCTTATTCACAGTGACTTTTGCTCAAACCCCTGTTGCATAATGGGTTAATTTTATATAAAAACATTTATATCATAGATATAATACAAGCTTTGAAATGAAATAGTACATTTCCAGGTTTCAGTTAAACATTTTTAAAAAAGCTCATGACTTTAAGCATTCTGAACATTGAGAATGTTATTTGGGAAACAAATGTGTATTATAATGTTTATGTTTAGGATCTGTCTCCTACTGAGTCAGCATGCAGCATTCAACACCATTAGGTTTAATATGAAAAAGTTGTGTATTTCCTGAATTGTTTTTTTTATTCTTTTCTATGAGACCATACTAGACTGTGCAGGATATCATTTATTTGCCATTTTTGCCTTTTCCAGATACCTGGGAAACAAAGCTCATATCTCATTTGCCAATGGAGCCCAGTCCTAAGCCTGGTGCTCTATCCCCCTCCCCGAAGGACACAGACTCGAATCGACCCGCGCCCTTAAGGCGACAGGATCTGATCTCCACGTACTGCCCGCCTCCCAAGATACAGCTTCTGAAGGACACCTTCCAAGAGAAACTGATGCAGGAAAAGGAGAAAAAAATGATCGCCATATACAATCGACGGCAGGAGGCGGCTCTACAGAAGATGAGAAAATCTTTCCAATATGTCAAATACGCTGCGGAGAAGAAGATGGGGAACAGCTATCGCTTCCAAACCCAACAGGGCCCCGAGAAGAACATTGTGGGGTATGATCGGTCTTACCCCCTGAAGCCTATGGGTAACAGGAAAGTCTCCGGCCCTGGTGAGGTTCGGGCTGTGGACCGCCCGGAAGCACAGAGTGATTCCTTGTTTGCCCCCACCCCGCCTCAGGATGGTCATGAGAGGCCCTGCGAGAGGCCGGGCAGGAGGGGCTCAAGAGTACGCAAACCTAAGGACAGGACTGTCCTCCCCATGGTGGCGACCCCTCCAGGGCAATGCCCTTCTCATGCCAATGGGAAGGAGCACTTTCAGTTGCAAGAGGAGCTACGAAAAGTGGCCGAGGCAGAGTCCGCGCTGAAGGAGGAGCATCGCCGGAGGGAGGCCAGTCTGCAGGATGTGATGCGCCGGAAGGAGGCCATGATGAAGGACGAGATTCGCCAGAAGGAAGCCATGATTCAGGCGAAGCTCTTAAGAGCTCAGGAGGAGCTGAGGATGGTTTAGAGAGAGATGGAAGACTCCAGAGAGGTGGCCGGAAGGGAAAATAGAGGACTCCTGACCCGAAGGAAGACACTCCAGGCGAGGCAGAGCGAGCTTCGCCCCAGAGGACCGTGGGCCAACCACTGCTCTAAGGCCGTGCCTCTTCTGACCTGCAGAATGGAGAAGCAAAAAGCCTTCACTCCAAAGAAAGCCCTTCCTTTCAAAGGAGACAACCTTGATTATGGTTCTCCAATGGAAGACGGCGGATGCGCAGAATCGCACTTTCCCTCTGCGCTTTCCCATCAGGAGAGACGTCAAGTGAGCCCTTGCAGCCGTGGGCTAGAAGATGTCCCCTGTGGAAGGAGAAAGTACCTCAAGAAAGCAAGGCTCCCTGAAAGTGACGTGTCAGCGGCACAGGCCGCGCAGGGCCACTTCAGAAATAACACCGCATGTCTGGATGAACAAACTCTGTCAGTGGAAAACAGATATTTGTCCCCTACAAGTCTGATGTGCCCTATCGCTGAGCAATTTCCATATGAGAATAGCCAGAGTGGAAACCCTCAGCTGGTGCCCTGTGAACTGTGTCACAGGAAGTTTGCTGTAGAGAGGTTGGAGAAACACAGCAAGATCTGCAAGAAGCTTCAGAATTCAAAGAGGAAGGTTTTTGACTCTTTCAAGTACAGGGCCAAGGGAACAGAACTGGAGACATACATCCATAAGAAGAAGGTTAAACCGCCAATCGTGGTAAGGGCTATCCTTAAACTCTTTCCAAGCTTCCCTTGTTTTCTCCTAGAGTCAGACTCAGCTTATAAATCAATGTAAACAATAAATAAGTGTTTTATGAAGTACTCTTCTGAAAAACTGCCGCAAAGGCACATTTGCCAGACAGAATAAATGGGTCTTAGTGACTTCTGAATTCTGTTGTAAAAATCTACATGAGATATCAAGCAAATAGCACTCACGGGAAACAAAACCATAACTAAATTGTACTCTCTACCCAATGACATGAAAGGTAGGCCCAGAAAGCTAAGTTATTACTGTATTGATATTTTCTTGCCTTGTGAATGGTTTGCGACCAGACTGTGTACGCAGTGCTAGTCTGGACTTTTTCTGGAAGCTGTTTCATTGGTTTCATTTCCTGTTCCCAGCTGAGAAAGAAGAACTGGAGGCAGAAGCACGAGGATTTTATTCAGAGCATCAAATAGGCCAGGGAGGTGCAGCAGGTGATCACGCAAGGAGGGAAGGTTGTGAACCTGCCCCAGCCCCCCGCGAATCCAAACCCCGACTACGTGCCCTGCCCTCACTGCGGCCGGCGCTTTGCCCCCAGGCCGGCACAGAGGCACATCCCCAAGTGTCAGCACATCAGGAGCCGCCCTCCTCCTCCTCACAGATGAAAACTGATGTGAAGAAGAGTAAAAGAGTCATGATCTTGGCTCACGACTCATGTCCTGCTTTTTCTTTTTAGAAATATATTTAGCACAGTTCATCCGTATGATGATAAAAAAAATGTTACCTTGTTTTAATAAAATGATTTTTTTTTGGTGGACTGGTGTTTGCGTAACTGTGGTTATTTCAGTTTTTTTCCCTTGCGAAAATGTGTGTCGACCGTGAAAATAAATTTCAAGCTGTTCTTATCATTCATACACCTTGACCTCCTAAAAATAATTGTTCAACCTAGAACGTACAATTAGCAGGCAATAGAACAGGTCACATTGGCCTTGGAACCATCAAAAAGTAGTATTCACACATTCTCTGCATCAATTTTCCTTTAAAACAACTGAAAAAGCAAGGTAAAGTGTGATTGATTTTTTTAATTAAAGTTATTTGATTTAATTTATTTAATTTTCATAATATTTGAAATATGTTGGGATTAATGTGACTCAATATTATCTGCAGCTCTTACACTCCAGGCACCTGATAAAGTGGAACGCAGTGTCTTTGCCTTACATGGCGCTCAGCTCTTCCTCAATCCCAGCAGAAGCACCAGCAGAAGCAGCAGCCTCCGGGTCCTGCCTCATGCACAGCTTAAAATGCAACACCAAGTAATACAACAAACAACAGGGAAAACCATTCACGATCAGACACATCCGTTGATTGCTGGCTCTCAGTAAAGGGACATTGCATCATTACATCACAAAATAGACTACATTTCAAGGTTAAAGAATTACCATGTTCTGCGATTCAGAACGAGGCAGCAAAACTTCCTATAATCTGTTGTGGCCCTGTGACATTGTAAAGGAGCAGGCTTGTGAATACATCTCGTTTAATCCAATGGAAATATTGCTCTCAACTTTTTTACGTTTTTGCCAATAAATAATACTACATTGTTAACTCTGCATAAAGAACCTTGGAATGGAACGTTTTTTGCAGTGAAATGTTTGCTGCATAACCTATACCCTTTCTCTCCTACATCACATTGCATTAGTCATTACAGTGATTAGTGAGCAGGAAGGGCTGCATCACATTGCAATTTGTGTGGAACTTGAATGCGAATTTGTTACAACATGGCGTAACTTACAGTCCTTTCACAAAATTCATGATTTTGTGCTCAATTTTGAGTTTGTAAAGTTTTTCTATAATGTCAATGATTTTATTTTGTGACTGAAATTAAATACTTTTGTGTCTGCAAAATTGGGACTGTAGTTCCACCTTAACCTACTAGTACTGTATGTCTTTGGACTGTGGGAAGAAACTGGAGCACCTGGAAGAAATCCACACAAATGAAGGGAGAACATACAATTCCATCCAGACTGCACCCCAGGAATTGAACCCAGGACCCCAGCTCTGTGAACAACAGTGCCAGCTCATTGCTATAGTCACTATAATTAATGTCAAAACTCATTTGCAAATGAGCAGCCTGGGATCCAAAAGGATCAAGACAAGGATCCAAACAAAGCACTATCCCAAAGCTTGGCTTTGTACAGTATATCATACAGGGCTTGATGCAGAAGGCAGATAATCAAAGTCCATGCAATAATTGCTAAGGGAAAGAGACTTTGTGTTTTTGGAGGGAAGTCACTCAACATGGAGCTGTGTTAGTGAAATGATTGTTCTGATGTACGGCTGATGTCCAAACACTGAAAACATGATTGTATATGCAATCGCACTCCCGAGCTCCATTGGGTATGGTTAAAATAACTTTTTATAGTTCATCACATTCAAAGTGTGTGTACCTGATGAAAGTGTAACACGCATTTGGAGGAGTTATTCAGGATTTTCTTTCATTCAACTATTTCAAGACCCATTATTTTCAGATGTTGTAGTATACGTGAATAATGAAAGGCCTTCATATTACACAATGAAGGAATGACTTCGCAGGTGTGAAGAATAAAAGATTAATTCAGCTCACTTTGGGGAGTTTCACAATGGCCCTCCTTAAAGAAATGTGGGTTTGATTAAAGGAGTGAAGAAAAAGCACTGAATAATATTTGCTTCTGTAAACGTAATCATCTCAAAATATGGTTAAAGAAATTGAAGAAGGTTAAACATAATCCAAAACGTATAAGGTCAATTTAAATACACCCAGAATTCTAGTGTTTATGCAATGCATCTGTGGGTTGATATGAAATACGCCCGTTCTTAAACTAAACGAGGTTATCGAGAGCATATTCCGATTACGGCTGTGGCCAGTTGTACTGTGAACTGAGAGGACCGTATCTTATCCTGAACTGACTGTGCAAATACCGTCCTCTGCTGGCAGAAGGAATAGATTACAACGGCACTGTATTGGCGATTAGTCCTATTGCTAGAATATTGAAACAACAAGGAGTCCGCGGAGTCAAGCAATGCAGAATAAACAAGTACCTGAAATTCAATAGGATTTTGTGTATTGATTACAAATAGGTGTGAATTTCTCATGTACAGTGGTATTCATGGATTCCTTACACAAGCAGCCGTTGTTATGATACTTTCGTAATCTGAATATAAATCTGTTATCTACTTGAAACTGTAATTATTGAATAGATTAATGTCTTTGAAATGCTTCATTAACTGGGCAGTTTCCATGTTTGGAAATGTTTTTATTTTGATTGCTGATTGCTAGGTACTGTATGTTTAATAGGCATGCTGTTAATATTTTCTACAAATAAGACAGTTATGCTGCAGTAAGTTCTATATAAGTTATATAACATAAGTTATATTTTGTTCTGAGGTCAATTTGAATCTCATACTAAATTACTGGTGTCCTTTTATCTGAGAAACACTACCTGACTGATCACCTGATGCCTAGAAATTAGCATGCACAGTAGCCCAGTGTTTAGCATTGCTAGCTCACAGTGCTGAGGCCCTGGGTACACTTCTGGACCTGGGGTGCTATCTGTATGGAGCTTGTATGTTCTCCCCATGTTTGCATGAGTTTGCTTTGGGTGCTCCGGCTTCCTCCCACACTTCAAAGAACTACTGGTAGGTTAATTGGCTTCTGGGATAATTGGTGAGTGTCTGTGTCTTCCCTGCATTGGACTACCATCCAGTCCCAGGTATCTCCTGCTTATTACTTTCTGAGGCTCTGGCTCCCCCGTGACCCCCCGACCCCCTGACCACCTGACCCTGAATTGGATGAAGCGGTTAGAAAATGGGTGGTTTCTGTTATGCTCTGGTCATGCTCTGCCATAGCAACAACTTGTAAAAAATGCAGATGCTAGGATTTAACTCAAAGAAGGAGCTCAGATCACTGTGTTGGCATCGCTGTACAGGTGTCCGGTGTGTTTTAGAACATGTGTTAAAATCTTATTTACTAACTTCTAGACTTTTTACCCCCCATATCAGTCTGCAGGTGCACAGTGGTCTGTGGACACCCTCCTTGCTCTGTCGTAAAACAGGAAATAAAAAGCAACTGGTTTTGACTTTAATGCACTGAGACTGTGGAACTCACAGAACTCTCTTGTCAGAAAGGCAGCTTCTAACAGCTTTTAAGTGAAGACTAAGAACACTTTTCTATTTTATTAAAATAGATTATATATGTTTTGTTTAAATATATGTTATAAATGTTAAAACGACAGCTCGTATAAGCTTGTATTTTTACCTTTCGATCATTTTTAGAATTGCTTTGAGTTGCTTTTACCATGATAAACAGTACAAAATATGAGGTGTTGAACTTGTCTAAAGTTTTAAAGCGCTTTATGACGTAAAGTGTGATGACAGTCCTTGGCGGTCTATGTAACAATTCTTCTTGAAGTAGGTCATCGGGCCAACAGTATATAAACATTACAGCTCAAGTGCTTTTGTATCTGAACGCTTTTAGGTAAGTAATTTAGCAGCTGCGGTATTAATCGTGATTTTAATGGCAAATTCAATTGCAGGTAAAATAAAAATGGCGGATAACTTTCTTTCTAGCTTCGTGAAGCGGTCGCGCTATATTATACATATATACCATAATAAGAAACATAATATGTACAGTAGAATTTTTCACTTTAAGCTGGCATTATCCAGAACCGGGTCAGGGCCCGGACCCGGACCGTGCAGTGTGGTCCGTCGGCCTTCTAAAGATGTTTAGGAGATCGAGGCGCCCTTGGATTTGATTAGAAACTTGCATAATTTCTTAACTTGACCCCATTATCTTAAAAAAAACGGCCAGGCCAAGACCAAAGCATGAAGGCTGCGAGGATCGGGGGACTCTCATTTTTGGTCACAGCGTACAGTAGTAGATCAGTAACCTCTGTTTATCGTGATAACCTTTAATTATTTTCCAGTACTTTTTTAAATGATAAAACACATTGTCTCGCCAGTTTTGCTAAAGATACGGTTTTAGTGTTTACGCATAAATTTGTAAGCCGTAGGTTTAAATCTCGTGGTCTAATTTTCTGCATTTTCATCGTAAGGGAAGGCGCTCGTTTGCGATTTACGCGCTGAATATTGTAAGCAGAGGAGCCTTAAGGCACAGCCTCGCCTTAACACCATCGTTTGCATTGTCATTGTCATCCAGAAAAGCAGTCGTAAGAAAATGAATCTGTGGCGGCTCCGAACATTAAAAAAACTATATCTAGACTGCAAATACATCCCAATCTTACTATCAACACGTTTTAAGACCCCTCTCCTTTCCACCGGTATACAAGCTAAGAGAGAAATATTGGAAATCCCATCTGAAGTAGCCCTCGTCTCACCTTCGGAGCTGTGAGCGATGGGGATCATAATTAAAAGGGGTACAGTTACTTTGAAAATGTGTATGTGATACTTAAATTTAAATAAAATAAAAAGATAAATTATATAACACAGACTGCTATCTATGTCCATGTGTTTAAGACGTATGAATCGGTTTTAAAACAGGCACACCCCTTCTCACAAATCCGACTGGAGTCTCAGTCCGTCGTCGCGATGAATTAGGAGCTCAGATGTAGGCTAAGTGATTGCAATTTACTTATTTAAAAGAACCACTTCAAATCAAAAGGGAGACATTTTGTAATGGTAGTTATCGTATTATAGTATACGATAACTGTATACGTAGTATACGTAATTGTAGATATACAGTACATAAAGGGTATGAATAGGTGTGAGCTTTTACTGTATATTTAATATTTTATCTGACCCACTTGTAGAAACCGCCTACTCAGATTTATTTAAGTGGTCTGCCACCATAAAGACAGAAAAATATAATGACACCCTGTTACATTAACTGTAAAATAAACGCCGTAACTGCGGCCATATGAAAATTTGGATAAAGATTATACAAACATCCTAAGGAGCTCTATGACATATGAGCGTCGTAATAATGGTTGGTGACCTGACGTAACAGTGCTCCCTGAATTACGTGATCTGTATATACCCAAATACAGATATATCACATAGGGAGATGCAGTCAAACATTGCATTGCTATCGTCGTGGTGAACTATTTCTCCGCTGTTTAAAACTTGTTTGGTAAGTGTAATCAAATATGCTTGTCAATTTGTAGCGAAATCGATATACTGTATCATAATCCTTCAGCTATCTATAATGTAGTGAAACGGCTAATTAATATTGATAAATTCCCTTATTCACAGTGACTTTTGCTCAAACCCCTGTTGCATAATGGGTTAATTTTATATAAAAAAACATTTATATCATAGATATAATACAAGCTTTGAAATGAAATAGCACATTTCCAGGTTTCAGTTAAACATTTTTAAAAAAGCTCATGACTTTAAGCATTCTGAACATTGAGAATGTTATTTGGGAAACAAATGTTTATTATAATGTTTATGTTTAGGATCTGTCTCCTACTGAGTCAGCATGCAGCATTCAACACCATTAGGTTTAATATTAAAAAGTTGTGTATTTCCTGAATTGTTTTTTTTTATTCTTTTCTATTAGACCATACTAGACTGTGCAGGATATCATTTATTTGCCATTTTTGCCTTTTCCAGATACCTGGGAAACAAAGCTCATATCTCATTTGCCAATGGAGCCCAGTCCTAAGCCTGGTGCTCTGTCCCCCTCCCCGAAGGACACAGACTCGAATCGACCCGCGCCCTTAAGGCAACAGGATCTGATCTCCACGTACTGCCCGCCTCCCAAGATACAGCTTCTGAAGGACACCTTCCAAGAGAAACTGATGCAGGAAAAGGAGAAAAAAATGATCGCCATGTACAATCGGCGGCAGGAGGCAGCTCTACAGAAGATGAGAAAATGTTTCCAATATGTCAAATACGCTGCGGAGAAGAAGATGGGGAACAGCTATCGCTTCCAAGCCCAACAGGGCCCCGAGAAGAACATTGTGGGGTATGATCGGTCTTACCCCCTGAAGCCTATGGGTAACAGGAAAGTCTCCGGCCCTGGTGAGGTTCGGGCTGTGGACCGCCCGGACGCACAGAGTGATTCCTTGTTTGCCCCCACCCCGCCTCAGGATGGTCATGAGAGGCCCTGCGAGAGGCAGGGCAGGAGGGGCTCAAGAGTACGCAAACCTAAGGACAGGACTGTCCTCCCCATGGTGGCGACCCCTCCAGGGCAATGCCCTTCTCATGCCAATGGGAAGGAGCACTTTCAGTTGCAAGAGGAGCTACGAAAAGTGGCCGAGGCAGAGGCCGCGCTGAAGGAGGAGCATCGCCGGAGGGAGGCCAGCCTGCAGGATGAGATGCGCCGGAAGGAGGCCATGATGAAGGACGAGATTCGCCAGAAGGAGGCCATGATGCAGGCGAAGCTCTTCAGAGCTCAGGAGGAGCTGAGGATGGTTCCGAGAGAGATGGAAGACTCCAGAGAGGTGGCCGGAAGGGAAAATAGAGGCGAGGCAGAGCGAGCTTTGCCCCAGAGGACCATGGGCCAACCACCGCTCTAAGGCCGTGCCTCTTCTGACCTGCAGAATGGAGAAGCAAAAAGCCTTCACTCCAAGGAAAGCCCTTCCTATCAGAGGAGACAACCTTGATTATGGTTCTCCAATGGAAGATGGCGGATGCGCAGAATCGCACTTTCCCTCTGCGCTTTCCCATCAGGAGAGACGTCAAGTGAGCCCTTGCAGCCGTGGGCTAGAAGACGTCCCCTGTGGAAGGAGAAAGTATCTCAAGAAAGCAAGGCTCCCTGAAAGCGACGTGTCAGCGGCACAGGCCGCGCAGGCCCACTTCAGAAATAACACCACATGTCTGGATGAACAAACTCTGTCAGTGGAAAACAGATATTTGTCCCCTACAAGTCTGATCTGCCCTACCGCTGAGCAATTTCCATATGAGAATAGCCAGAGTGGAAACCCTCAGCTGGTGCCCTGTGAACTGTGTCACGGGAAGTTTGCTGTAGAGAGGCTGGAGAAACACAGCAAGATCTGCAAGAAGCTTCAGAATTCAAAGAGGAAGGTTTTTGACTCTTTCAAGCACAGGGCCAAGGGAACAGAACTGGAGACATACATCGATAAGAAGAAGGTTAAACCGCCAATCGTGGTAAGGGCTATCCTTAAACTCTTTCCAAGCTTCCCTTTTTTTTTCCTAGAGTCAGACTCAGCTTATAAATCAATGTAGACAATAAATAAGTGTTTTATGAAGTACTCTTCTGAAAAACTGCCGCAAAGGCACATTTGCCAGACAGAATAAATGTGTCTTAGTGACTTCTGAATTCTGTTGTAAAAATCTACATATCAAGCAAATAGCACTCACAGGAAACAAAACCATAACTACGTAAATTGTACTCTCTACCCAATGACCTGAAAGGTGGCCCCAGAAAGCTACGTTATTACTGTATTGATATTTTCTTGCCTTGTGAATGGTTTGCGACCAGACTGTGTACGCAGTGCTAGTCTGGACTTTTTCTGGAAGCTGTTTTATTGGTTTCATTTCCTGTTCCCAGCTGAGAAAGAACAACTGGAGGCAGAAGCACGAGGATTTCATTCGGAGCATCAAACAGGCCAGGGAGGTGCAGCAGGTGATCACGCAAGGAGGGAAAGTTGTGAACCTGCCCCAGCCCCCCGCGAATCCAAACCCCGACTACGTGCCCTGCCCTCACTGCGGCCGGCGCTTTGCCCCCAGGCCGGCACAGAGGCACATCCCCAAGTGTCAGCACATCAGGAGCCGCCCTCCTCCTCCTCCTCGCAGATGAAAACTGATGTGAAGAAGAGCAAAAGAGTCATGATCTTGGCTCACGACTCACGTCCTGCTTTTTCTTTTTAGAAACACATTTAGCACAGTTCATCCGTATGATGATGAAAAAAAAATGTTACCTTATTTTAATTAAATGATTTTTTTTTGGTGGACTGGTGTTTGCGTAGCTGTGGTTATTTCAGTTTTTCTCTTATCATTCATACACCTTGACCTCCTAAAAATAATTTTTCAACCTGGAACGTACAATTAGCAGGCAATAGAACAGGTCACATTGGTCTTGGAACCATCAAAAAGCAGTATTCACACATTCTCGGCATCAATTTTCCTTAAAAACAACTGAAAAAGCAAGGTAAAGAGTGATTGATTTTTTTAATGAAAGTTATTTGATTTAATTTATTTAATTTTCATAATATTTGAAATATGTTGGGATTAATGTGACTCAATATTATCTGCAGCTCTTACACTCCAGGCACCTGATAAAGTGGAACGCAGTGTCTTTGCCTTACATGGCGCTCAGCTCTTCCTCAATCCCAGCAGAAGCACCAGCAGAAGCAGCAGCCTCCGGGTCCTGCCTCATGCACAGCTTAAAATGCAACACCAAGTAATACAACAAACAACAGGGAAAACCATTCACGATCAGACACATCCGTTGATTGCTGGCTCTCAGTAAAGGGACATTGCATCATTACATCACAAAATAGACTACATTTCAAGGTTAAAGAATTACCATGTTCTGCGATTCAGAACGAGGCAGCAAAACTTCCTATAATCTGTTGTGGCCCTGTGACATTGTAAAGGAGCAGGCTTGTGAATACATCTCGTTTAATCCAATGGAAATATTGCTCTCAACTTTTTTACGTTTTTGCCAATAAATAATACTACATTGTTAACTCTGCATAAAGAACCTTGGAATGGAACGTTTTTTTCAGTGAAATGTTTGCTGCATAACCTATACCCTTTCTCTCCTACATCACATTGCATTAGTCATTACAGTGATTAGTGAGCAGGAAGGGCTGCATCACATCGCAATTTGTGTGGAACTTGAATGCGAATTTGTTACAACATGGCGTAACTTACAGTCCTTTCACAAAATTCATGATTTTGTGCTCAATTTTGAGTTTGTAAAGTTTTTCTATAATGTCAATGATTTTATTTTGTGACTGAAATTAAATACTTTTGTGTCTGCAAAATTGGGACTGTAGTTCCACCTTAACCTACTAGTACTGTATGTCTTTGGACTGTGGGAAGAAACTGGAGCACCTGGAAGAAATCCACACAAATGAAGGGAGAACATACAATTCCATCCAGACTGCACCCCAGGAATTGAACCCAGGACCCCAGATCTGTGAACCACAGTGCCACCTCATTGCTATAGTCACTATAATTAATGTCAAAACTCATTTGCAAATGAGCAGCCTGGGATCCAAAAGGATCAAGACAAGGATCCAAACAAAGCACTATCCCAAAGCTTGGCTTTGTACCGTATATAATACAGGGCTTGATGCAGAAGGCAGATAATCAAAGTCCATGCAATAATTGCTAAGGGAAAGTGACTTTGTGTTCTTGGAGGGAAGTCACTCAACACGGAGCTGTGTTAGTGAAATGATTGTTCTGATGTACGGCTGATGTCCAAACACTGAAAACATGATTGTGTATGCAATCGCACTCCTGAGCTCCATTGGGTATGGTTAAAATAACTTTTTATAGTTCATCACATTCAAAGTGTGTGTACTTGATGAAAGTGTAACACGCATTTGGAGGAGTTATTCAGGATTTTCTTTCATTCAACTATTTCAAGACCCATTATTTTCAGATGTTGTAGTATACGTGAATAATGAAAGGCCTTCATATTACACAATGTAGGAATGACTTCGCAGGTGTGAAGAATAAAAGATTAATTCAGCTCACTTTGGGGAGTTTCACAATGGCCCTCCTTATAGAAATGTGGGTTTGATTAAAGGAGTGAAGAAAAAGCACTGAATAATATTTGCTTCTGTAAACGTAATCATCTCAAAATATGGTTGAAGAAATTGAAGAAGGTTAAACATAATCCAAAACGTATAAGGTCAATTTAAGTACAACCAGAATTCTAGTGTTTATGCAATGCATCTGTGGGTTGATATGAAATATGGCCGTACTTAAACTAAACGAGGTTATCGAGAGCATATTCCGAATACGGCTTTGGCCAGTTGTACTGTGAACTGCGAGGACCGTATCTTATCCTGAACTGGCTGTGCGAATACCGTCCTCTGCTGGCAGAAGGAATAGATTACAACGGCACTGTATTGGCGATTAGTCCTATTGCTAGAATATTGAAACAACAAGGAGTCCGCGGAGTCAAGCAATGCTGAATAAACAAGTACCAGAAATTCAATAGGATTTTGTGTATTGATTACAAATAGGTGTGGAATTCTCATGTACAGTGGTATTCATGGATTCCTTACACAAGCAGCAGTTGTTATGATGCTTTCGTAATCTGAATATAAATCTGTTATCTACTTAAAACTGTAATTATTGAATAGATTAATGTCTTTGAAATGCTTCATTAACTGGGCAGTTTCCATGTTTGGAAATGTTTTTATTTTGATTGCTGATTGCTAGATACTGTATGTTTAATAGGCATGCTGTTAATATTTTCTACAAATAAGACAGTTATGCTGTAGTAAGTTCTATATAAGTTATATAACATAAGTTATATTTTGTTCTGAGGTCAATTTGAATCTCATACTAAATAACTGGTGTCCTTTTATCTGAGAAACACTACCTGATTGATCACCTGATGCCTAGAAATTAGCATGCACAGTAGCCCAGCGTTTAGCATTGCTAGCTCACAGTGCTGAGGCCCTGGGTACACTTCTGGACCTGGGGTGCTATCTGTATGGAGCTTGTATGTTCTCCCCATGTTTGCATGAGTTTGCTTTGGGTGCTCCGGCTTCCTCCCACAGTTCAAAGAACTACTGGTAGGTTAATTGGCTTCTGGGATAATTGGTGAGTGTCTGTGTCTTCCCTGCATTGGACTACCATCCAGTCCCAGGTATCTCCTGCTTATTACTTTCTGAGGCTCTGGCTCCCCCGTGCCCCGCGACCCCCTGACCCCCTGACCCTGAATTGGATGAAGCGGTTAGAAAATGGGTGGTTTCTGTTATGCTCTGGTCATGCTCTGCCATAGCAACAACTTGTAAAAAATGCAGATGCTAGGATTTAACTCAAAGAAGGAGCTCAGATCACTGTGTTGGCATCACTGTACAGGTGTCCGGTTTGTTTTAGAACATGTGCTAAAATCTTATTTACTAACTTCTAGACTTTTTACCCCCCATATCAGTCTGCAGGTGCACAGTGGTCTGTGGACACCCTCCTTGCTCTGTCGTAAAAGAGGAAATAAAAAGCAACTGGTTTTGACTTTAATGCACTGAGACTGTGGAACTCACAGAACTCTCTTGTCAGAAAGGCAGCTTCTAACAGCTTTTAAGTGAAGACTAAGAACACTTTTCTATTTTATTAAAATAGATTATATATGTTTTGTTTAAATATATGTTATAAATGTTAAAACGACAGCTCGTATAAGCTTGTATTTTTACCTTTCGATCATTTTTATAATTGCTTTGAGTTGCTTTTACCATGATAAACAGTACAAAATATGAGGTGTTGAACTTGTCAAAAGTTTTAAAGCGCTTTATGACGTAAAGTGTGATGACAGTCCTTGGCGGTCTATGTAACAATTCTTCTTGAAGTAGGTCATCGGGCCAACAGTATACAAACATTACAGCTCAAGTGCTTTTGTATCTGAACGCTTTTAGGTAAGTTATTTAGCAGCTGCGGTATTAATAATGATTTTAATGGCAAATTCAATTGCAGGTAAAATAAAAATGCCGGATAACTTTCTTTCTAGCTTCGTGAAGCGGTCGCGCTATATTATACATATATACCATAATAAGAAACATAATATGTACAGTAGAATTTTTCACTTTAAGCTGGCATTATCCAGAACCGGGTCAGGGCCCGGACCCGGACCGTGCAGTGTGGTCCGTCGGCCTTCTAAAGATGTTTAGGAGATCGAGGCGCCCTTGGATTTGATTAGAAACTTGCATAATTTCTTAACTTGACCCCATTATCTTAAAAAAAACGGCCAGGCCAAGACCAAAGCATGAAGGCTGCGAGGATCGGGGGACTCTCATTTTTGGTCACAGCGTACAGTAGTAGATCAGTAACCTCTGTTTATCGTGATAACCTTTAATTATTTTCCAGTACTTTTTTAAATGATAAAACACATTGTCTCGCCAGTTTTGCTAAAGATACGGTTTTAGTGTTTACGCATAAATTTGTAAGCCGTAGGTTTAAATCTCGTGGTCTTATTTTCTGCATTTTCATCGTAAGGGAAGGCGCTCGTTTGCGATTTACGCGCTGAATATTGTAAGCAGAGGAGCCTTAAGGCACAGCCTCGCCTTAACACCATCGTTTGCATTGTCATTGTCATCCAGAAAAGCAGTCGTAAGAAAATGAATCTGTGGCGGCTCCGAACATTAAAAAAACTATATCTAGACTGCAAATACATCCCAATCTTACTATCAACACGTTTTAAGACCCCTCTCCTTTCCACCGGTATACAAGCTAAGAGAGAAATATTGGAAATCCCATCTGAAGTAGCCCTCGTCTCACCTTCGGAGCTGTGAGCGATGGGGATCATAATTAAAAGGGGTACAGTTACTTTGAAAATGTGTATGTGATACTTAAATTTAAATAAAATAAAAAGATAAATTATATAACACAGACTGCTATCTATGTCCATGTGTTTAAGACGTATGAATCGGTTTTAAAACAGGCACACCCCTTTACTTCTCACAAATCCGACTGGAGTCTCAGTCCGTCGTCGCGATGAATTAGGAGCTCAGATGTAGGCTAAGTGATTGCAATTTACTTATTTAAAAGAACCACTTCAAATCAAAAGGGAGACATTTTGTAATGGTAGTTATCGTATTATAGTATACGATAACTGTATACGTAGTATACGTAATTGTAGATATACAGTACATAAAGGGTATGAATAGGTGTGAGCTTTTACTGTATATTTAATATTTTATCTGACCCACTTGTAGAAACCGCCTACTCAGATTTAGTTAAGTGGTCTGCCACCATAAAGACAGAAAAATATAATGACACCCTGTTACATTAACTGTAAAATAAACGCCGTAACTGCGGCCATATGAAAATTTGGATAAAGATTATACAAACATCCTAAGGAGCTCTATGACATATGAGCGTCGTAATAATGGTTGGTGACCTGACGTAACAGTGCTCCCTGAATTACGTGATCTGTATATACCCAAATACAGATATATCACATAGGGAGATGCAGTCAAACATTGCATTGCTATCGTCGTGGTGAACTATTTCTCCGCTGTTTAAAACTTGTTTGGTAAGTGTCATCAAATATGCTTGTCAATTTGTAGCGAAATCGATATACTGTATCATAATCCTTCAGCTATCTATAATGTAGTGAAACGGCTAATTAATATTGATAAATTCCCTTATTCACAGTGACTTTTGCTCAAACCCCTGTTGCATAATGGGTTAATTTTATATAAAAAAACATTTATATCATAGATATAATACAAGCTTTGAAATGAAATAGCACATTTCCAGGTTTCAGTTAAACATTTTTAAAAAAGCTCATGACTTTAAGCATTCTGAACATTGAGAATGTTATTTGGGAAACAAATGTTTATTATAATGTTTATGTTTAGGATCTGTCTCCTACTGAGTCAGCATGCAGCATTCAACACCATTAGGTTTAATATTAAAAAGTTGTGTATTTCCTGAATTGTTTTTTTTTATTCTTTTCTATTAGACCATACTAGACTGTGCAGGATATCATTTATTTGCCATTTTTGCCTTTTCCAGATACCTGGGAAACAAAGCTCATATCTCATTTGCCAATGGAGCCCAGTCCTAAGCCGGGTGCTCTGTCCCCCTCCCCGAAGGACACAGACTCGAATCGACCCGCGCCCTTAAGGCAACAGGATCTGATCTCCACGTACTGCCCGCCTCCCAAGATACAGCTTCTGAAGGACACCTTCCAAGAGAAACTGATGCAGGAAAAGGAGAAAAAAATGATCGCCATGTACAATCGGCGGCAGGAGGCAGCTCTACAGAAGATGAGAAAATGTTTCCAATATGTCAAATACGCTGCGGAGAAGAAGATGGGGAACAGCTATCGCTTCCAAGCCCAACAGGGCCCCGAGAAGAACATTGTGGGGTATGATCGGTCTTACCCCCTGAAGCCTATGGGTAACAGGAAAGTCTCCGGCCCTGGTGAGGTTCGGGCTGTGGACCGCCCGGACGCACAGAGTGATTCCTTGTTTGCCCCCACCCCGCCTCAGGATGGTCATGAGAGGCCCTGCGAGAGGCCGGGCAGGAGGGGCTCAAGAGTACGCAAACCTAAGGACAGGACTGTCCTCCCCATGGTGGCGACCCCTCCAGGGCAATGCCCTTCTCATGCCAATGGGAAGGAGCACTTTCAGTTGCAAGAGGAGCTACGAAAAGTGGCCGAGGCAGAGGCCGCGCTGAAGGAGGAGCATCGCCGGAGGGAGGCCAGCCTGCAGGATGAGATGCGCCGGAAGGAGGCCATGATGAAGGACGAGATTCGCCAGAAGGAGGCCATGATGCAGGCGAAGCTCTTCAGAGCTCAGGAGGAGCTGAGGATGGTTCCGAGAGAGATGGAAGACTCCAGAGAGGTGGCCGGAAGGGAAAATAGAGGCGAGGCAGAGCGAGCTTTGCCCCAGAGGACCATGGGCCAACCACCGCTCTAAGGCCGTGCCTCTTCTGACCTGCAGAATGGAGAAGCAAAAAGCCTTCACTCCAAGGAAAGCCCTTCCTACCAGAGGAGACAACCTTGATTATGGTTCTCCAATGGAAGATGGCGGATGCGCAGAATCGCACTTTCCCTCTGCGCTTTCCCATCAGGAGAGACGTCAAGTGAGCCCTTGCAGCCGTGGGCTAGAAGACGTCCCCTGTGGAAGGAGAAAGTATCTCAAGAAAGCAAGGCTCCCTGAAAGCGACGTGTCAGCGGCACAGGCCGCGCAGGGCCACTTCAGAAATAACACCACATGTCTGGATGAACAAACTCTGTCAGTGGAAAACAGATATTTGTCCCCTACAAGTCTGATCTGCCCTACCGCTGAGCAATTTCCATATGAGAATAGCCAGAGTGGAAACCCTCAGCTGGTGCCCTGTGAACTGTGTCACGGGACGTTTGCTGTAGAGAGGCTGGAGAAACACAGCAAGATCTGCAAGAAGCTTCAGAATTCAAAGAGGAAGGTTTTTGACTCTTTCAAGCACAGGGCCAAGGGAACAGAACTGGAGACATACATCCATAAGAAGAAGGTTAAACCGCCAATCGTGGTAAGGGCTATCCTTAAACTCTTTCCAAGCTTCCCTTTTTTTCTCCTAGAGTCAGACTCAGCTTATAAATCAATGTAAACAATAAATAAGTGTTTTATGAAGTACTCTTCTGAAAAACTGCCGCAAAGGCACATTTGCCAGACAGAATAAATGTGTCTTAGTGACTTCTGAATTCTGTTGTAAAAATCTACATATCAAGCAAATAGCACTCACAGGAAACAAAACCATAACTACGTAAATTGTACTCTCTACCCAATGACCTGAAAGGTGGCCCCAGAAAGCTACGTTATTACTGTATTGATATTTTCTTGCCTTGTGAATGGTTTGCGACCAGACTGTGTACGCAGTGCTAGTCTGGACTTTTTCTGGAAGCTGTTTTATTGGTTTCATTTCCTGTTCCCAGCTGAGAAAGAACAACTGGAGGCAGAAGCACGAGGATTTCATTCGGAGCATCAAACAGGCCAGGGAGGTGCAGCAGGTGATCACGCAAGGAGGGAAAGTTGTGAACCTGCCCCAGCCCCCCGCGAATCCAAACCCCGACTACGTGCCCTGCCCTCACTGCGGCCGGCGCTTTGCCCCCAGGCCGGCACAGAGGCACATCCCCAAGTGTCAGCACATCAGGAGCCGCCCTCCTCCTCCTCCTCGCAGATGAAAACTGATGTGAAGAAGAGCAAAAGAGTCATGATCTTGGCTCACGACTCACGTCCTGCTTTTTCTTTTTAGAAACACATTTAGCACAGTTCATCCGTATGATGATGAAAAAAAAATGTTACCTTATTTTAATTAAATGATTTTTTTTTGGTGGACTGGTGTTTGCGTAGCTGTGGTTATTTCAGTTTTTCTCTTATCATTCATACACCTTGACCTCCTAAAAATAATTTTTCAACCTGGAACGTACAATTAGCAGGCAATAGAACAGGTCACATTGGTCTTGGAACCATCAAAAAGCAGTATTCACACATTCTCGGCATCAATTTTCCTTAAAAACAACTGAAAAAGCAAGGTAAAGAGTGATTGATTTTTTTAATGAAAGTTATTTGATTTAATTTATTTAATTTTCATAATATTTGAAATATGTTGGGATTAATGTGACTCAATATTATCTGCAGCTCTTACACTCCAGGCACCTGATAAAGTGGAACGCAGTGTCTTTGCCTTACATGGCGCTCAGCTCTTCCTCAATCCCAGCAGAAGCACCAGCAGAAGCAGCAGCCTCCGGGTCCTGCCTCATGCACAGCTTAAAATGCAACACCAAGTAATACAACAAACAACAGGGAAAACCATTCACGATCAGACACATCCGTTGATTGCTGGCTCTCAGTAAAGGGACATTGCATCATTACATCACAAAATAGACTACATTTCAAGGTTAAAGAATTACCATGTTCTGCGATTCAGAACGAGGCAGCAAAACTTCCTATAATCTGTTGTGGCCCTGTGACATTGTAAAGGAGCAGGCTTGTGAATACATCTCGTTTAATCCAATGGAAATATTGCTCTCAACTTTTTTACGTTTTTGCCAATAAATAATACTACATTGTTAACTCTGCATAAAGAACCTTGGAATGGAACGTTTTTTGCAGTGAAATGTTTGCTGCATAACCTATACCCTTTCTCTCCTACATCACATTGCATTAGTCATTACAGTGATTAGTGAGCAGGAAGGGCTGCATCACATCGCAATTTGTGTGGAACTTGAATGCGAATTTGTTACAACATGGCGTAACTTACAGTCCTTTCACAAAATTCATGATTTTGTGCTCAATTTTGAGTTTGTAAAGTTTTTCTATAATGTCAATGATTTTATTTTGTGACTGAAATTAAATAATTTTGTGTCTGCAAAATTGGGACTGTAGTTCCACCTTAACCTACTAGTACTGTATGTCTTTGGACTGTGGGAAGAAACTGGAGCACCTGGAAGAAATCCACACAAATGAAGGGAGAACATACAATTCCATCCAGACTGCACCCCAGGAATTGAACCCAGGACCCCAGCTCTGTGAACCACAGTGCCAGCTCATTGCTATAGTCACTATAATTAATGTCAAAACTCATTTGCAAATGAGCAGCCTGGGATCCAAAAGGATCAAGACAAGGATCCAAACAAAGCACTATCCCAAAGCTTGGCTTTGTACCGTATATAATACAGGGCTTGATGCAGAAGGCAGATAATCAAAGTCCATGCAATAATTGCTAAGGGAAAGTGACTTTGTGTTCTTGGAGGGAAGTCACTCATCATGGAGCTGTGTTAGTGAAATGATTGTTCTGATGTACGGCTGATGTCCAAACACTGAAAACATGATTCTGTATGCAATCGCACTTCTGAGCTCCATTGGGTATGGTTAAAATAACTTTTTATAGTTCATCACATTCAAAGTGTGTGTACTTGATGAAAGTGTAACACGCATTTGGAGGAGTTATTCAGGATTTTCTTTCATTCAACTATTTCAAGACCCATTATTTTCAGATGTTGTAGTATACGTGAATAATGAAAGGCCTTCAAATTACACAATGTAGGAATGACTTCGCAGGTGTGAAGAATAAAAGATTAATTCAGCTCACTTTGGGGAGTTTCACAATGGCCCTCCTTATAGAAATTTGGGTTTGATTAAAGGAGTGAAGAAAAAGCACTGAATAATATTTGCTTCTGTAAACGTAATCATCTCAAAATATGGTTGAAGAAATTGAAGAAGGTTAAACATAATCCAAAACGTATAAGGTCAATTTAAGTACAACCAGAATTCTAGTGTTTATGCAATGCATCTGTGGGTTGATATGAAATATGGCCGTACTTAAACTAAACGAGGTTATCGAGAGCATATTCCGAATACGGCTTTGGCCAGTTGTACTGTGAACTGCGAGGAGCGTATCTTATCCTGAACTGGCTGTGCGAATACCGTCCTCTGCTGGCAGAAGGAATAGATTACAACGGCACTGTATTGGCGATTAGTCCTATTGCTAGAATATTGAAACAACAAGGAGTCCGCGGAGTCAAGCAATGCTGAATAAACAAGTACCTGAAATTCAATAGGATTTTGTGTATTGATTACAAATAGGTGTGGAATTCTCATGTACAGTGGTATTCATGGATTCCTTACACAAGCAGCAGTTGTTATGATGCTTTCGTAATCTGAATATAAATCTGTTATCTACTTAAAACTGTAATTATTGAATAGATTAATGTCTTTGAAATGCTTCATTAACTGGGCAGTTTCCATGTTTGGAAATGTTTTTATTTTGATTGCTGATTGCTAGATACTGTATGTTTAATAGGCATGCTGTTAATATTTTCTACAAATAAGACAGTTATGCTGTAGTAAGTTCTATATAAGTTATATAACATAAGTTATATTTTGTTCTGAGGTCAATTTGAATCTCATACTAAATAACTGGTGTCCTTTTATCTGAGAAACACTACCTGATTGATCACCTGATGCCTAGAAATTAGCATGCACAGTAGCCCAGCGTTTAGCATTGCTAGCTCACAGTGCTGAGGCCCTGGGTACACTTCTGGACCTGGGGTGCTATCTGTATGGAGCTTGTATGTTCTCCCCATGTTTGCATGAGTTTGCTTTGGGTGCTCCGGCTTCCTCCCACAGTTCAAAGAACTACTGGTAGGTTAATTGGCTTCTGGGATAATTGGTGAGTGTCTGTGTCTTCCCTGCATTGGACTACCATCCAGTCCCAGGTATCTCCTGCTTATTACTTTCTGAGGCTCTGGCTCCCCCGTGCCCCGCGACCCCCTGACCCCCTGACCCTGAATTGGATGAAGCGGTTAGAAAATGGGTGGTTTCTGTTATGCTCTGGTCATGCTCTGCCATAGCAACAACTTGTAAAAAATGCAGATGCTAGGATTTAACTCAAAGAAGGAGCTCAGATCACTGTGTTGGCATCACTGTACAGGTGTCCGGTGTGTTTTAGAACATATGTTAAAATCTTATTTACTAACTTCTAGACTTTTTACCCCCCATATCAGTCTGCAGGTGCACAGTGGTCTGTGGACACCCTCCTTGCTCTGTCGTAAAACAGGAAATAAAAAGCAACTGGTTTTGACTTTAATGCACTGAGACTGTGGAACTCACAGAACTCTCTTGTCAGAAAGGCAGCTTCTAACAGCTTTTAAGTGAAGACTAAGAACACTTTTCTATTTTATTAAAATAGATTATATATGTTTTGTTTAAATATATGTTATAAATGTTAAAACGACAGCTCGTATAAGCTTGTATTTTTACCTTTCGATCATTTTTAGAATTGCTTTGAGTTCCTTTTACCATGATAAACAGTACAAAATATGAGGTGTTGAACTTGTCAAAAGTTTTAAAGCGCTTTATGACGTAAAGTGTGATGACAGTCCTTGGCGGTCTATGTAACAATTCTTCTTGAAGTAGGTCATCGGGCCAACAGTATATAAACATTACAGCTCAAGTGCTTTTGTATCTGAACGCTTTTAGGTAAGTAATTTAGCAGCTGCGGTATTAATCGTGATTTTAATGGCAAATTCAATTGCAGGTAAAATAAAAATGGCGGATAACTTTCTTTCTAGCTTCGTGAAGCGGTCGCGCCACATTATACATATATACCATAATAAGAAACATAATATGTACAGTAGAATTTTTCACTTTAAGCTGGCATTATCCAGAACCGGGTCAGGGCCCGGACCCGGACCGTGCAGTGTGGTCCGTCGGCCTTCTAAAGATGTTTAGGAGATCGGGGCGCCCTTGGATTTGATTAGAAACTTGCATAATTTCTTAACTTGACCCCATTATCTTAAAAAAAACGGCCAGGCCAAGACCAAAGCATGAAGGCTGCGAGGATCGGGGGACTCTCATTCTTGGTCACAGCGTACAGTAGTAGATCAGTAACCTCTGTTTATCGTGATAACCTTTAATTATTTTCCAGTACTTTTTTAAATGATAAAACACATTGTCTCGCCAGTTTTGCTAAAGATACGGTTTTAGTGTTTACGCATAAATTTGTAAGCCGTAGGTTTAAATCTCGTGGTCTTATTTTCTGCATTTTCATCGTAAGGGAAGGCGCTCGTTTGCGATTTACGCGCTGAATATTGTAAGCAGAGGAGCCTTAAGGCACAGCCTCGCCTTAACACCATCGTTTGCATTGTCATTGTCATCCAGAAAAGCAGTCGTAAGAAAATGAATCTGTGGCGGCTCCGAACATTAAAAAAACTATATCTAGACTGCAAATACATCCCAATCTTACTATCAACACGTTTTAAGACCCCTCTCCTTTCCACCGGTATACAAGCTAAGAGAGAAATATTGGAAATCCCATCTGAAGTAGCCCTCGTCTCACCTTCGGAGCTGTGAGCGATGGGGATCATAATTAAAAGGGGTACAGTTACTTTGAAAATGTGTATGTGATACTTAAATTTAAATAAAATAAAAAGATAAATTATATAACACAGACTGCTATCTATGTCCATGTGTTTAAGACGTATGAATCGGTTTTAAAACAGGCACACCCCTTTACTTCTCACAAATCCGACTGGAGTCTCAGTCCGTCGTCGCGATGAATTAGGAGCTCAGATGTAGGCTAAGTGATTGCAATTTACTTATTTAAAAGAACCACTTCAAATCAAAAGGGAGACATTTTGTAATGGTAGTTATCGTATTATAGTATACGATAACTGTATACGTAGTATACGTAATTGTAGATATACAGTACATAAAGGGTATGAATAGGTGTGAGCTTTTACTGTATATTTAATATTTTATCTGACCCACTTGTAGAAACCGCCTACTCAGATTTATTTAAGTGGTCTGCCACCATAAAGACAGAAAAATATAATGACACCCTGTTACATTAACTGTAAAATAAACGCCGTAACTGCGGCCATATGAAAATTTGGATAAAGATTATACAAACATCCTAAGGAGCTCTATGACATATGAGCGTCGTAATAATGGTTGGTGACCTGACGTAACAGTGCTCCCTGAATTACGTGATCTGTATATACCCAAATACAGATATATCACATAGGGAGATGCAGTCAAACATTGCATTGCTATCGTCGTGGTGAACTATTTCTCCGCTGTTTAAAACTTGTTTGGTAAGTGTCATCAAATATGCTTGTCAATTTGTAGCGAAATCGATATACTGTATCATAATCCTTCAGCTATCTATAATGTAGTGAAACGGCTAATTAATATTGATAAATTCCCTTATTCACAGTGACTTTTGCTCAAACCCCTGTTGCATAATGGGTTAATTTTATATAAAAAAAAAACATTTATATCATAGATATAATACAAGCTTTGAAATGAAATAGCACATTTCCAGGTTTCAGTTAAACATTTTTAAAAAAGCTCATGACTTTAAGCATTCTGAACATTGAGAATGTTATTTGGGAAACAAATGTTTATTATAATGTTTATGTTTAGGATCTGTCTCCTACTGAGTCAGCATGCAGCATTCAACACCATTAGGTTTAATATTAAAAAGTTGTGTATTTCCTGAATTGTTTTTTTTTATTCTTTTCTATTAGACCATACTAGACTGTGCAGGATATCATTTATTTGCCATTTTTGCCTTTTCCAGATACCTGGGAAACAAAGCTCATATCTCATTTGCCAATGGAGCCCAGTCCTAAGCCTGGTGCTCTGTCCCCCTCCCCGAAGGACACAGACTCGAATCGACCCGCGCCCTTAAGGCAACAGGATCTGATCTCCACGTACTGCCCGCCTCCCAAGATACAGCTTCTGAAGGACACCTTCCAAGAGAAACTGATGCAGGAAAAGGAGAAAAAAATGATCGCCATGTACAATCGGCGGCAGGAGGCAGCTCTACAGAAGATGAGAAAATGTTTCCAATATGTCAAATACGCTGCGGAGAAGAAGATGGGGAACAGCTATCGCTTCCAAGCCCAACAGGGCCCCGAGAAGAACATTGTGGGGTATGATCGGTCTTACCCCCTGAAGCCTATGGGTAACAGGAAAGTCTCCGGCCCTGGTGAGGTTCGGGCTGTGGACCGCCCGGACGCACAGAGTGATTCCTTGTTTGCCCCCACCCCGCCTCAGGATGGTCATGAGAGGCCCTGCGAGAGGCCGGGCAGGAGGGGCTCAAGAGTACGCAAACCTAAGGACAGGACTGTCCTCCCCATGGTGGCGACCCCTCCAGGGCAATGCCCTTCTCATGCCAATGGGAAGGAGCACTTTCAGTTGCAAGAGGAGCTACGAAAAGTGGCCGAGGCAGAGGCCGCGCTGAAGGAGGAGCATCGCCGGAGGGAGGCCAGCCTGCAGGATGAGATGCGCCGGAAGGAGGCCATGATGAAGGACGAGATTCGCCAGAAGGAGGCCATGATGCAGGCGAAGCTCTTCAGAGCTCAGGAGGAGCTGAGGATGGTTCCGAGAGAGATGGAAGACTCCAGAGAGGTGGCCGGAAGGGAAAATAGAGGCGAGGCAGAGCGAGCTTTGCCCCAGAGGACCATGGGCCAACCACCGCTCTAAGGCCGTGCCTCTTCTGACCTGCAGAATGGAGAAGCAAAAAGCCTTCACTCCAAGGAAAGCCCTTCCTATCAGAGGAGACAACCTTGATTATGGTTCTCCAATGGAAGATGGCGGATGCGCAGAATCGCACTTTCCCTCTGCGCTTTCCCATCAGGAGAGACGTCAAGTGAGCCCTTGCAGCCGTGGGCTAGAAGACGTCCCCTGTGGAAGGAGAAAGTATCTCAAGAAAGCAAGGCTCCCTGAAAGCGACGTGTCAGCGGCACAGGCCGCGCAGGGCCACTTCAGAAATAACACCACATGTCTGGATGAACAAACTCTGTCAGTGGAAAACAGATATTTGTCCCCTACAAGTCTGATGTGCCCTACCGCTGAGCAATTTCCATATGAGAATAGCCAGAGTGGAAACCCTCAGCTGGTGCCCTGTGAACTGTGTCACGGGAAGTTTGCTGTAGAGAGGCTGGAGAAACACAGCAAGATCTGCAAGAAGCTTCAGAATTCAAAGAGGAAGGTTTTTGACTCTTTCAAGCACAGGGCCAAGGGAACAGAACTGGAGACATACATCCATAAGAAGAAGGTTAAACCGCCAATCGTGGTAAGGGCTATCCTTAAACTCTTTCCAAGCTTCCCTTTTTTTCTCCTAGAGTCAGACTCAGCTTATAAATCAATGTAAACAATAAATAAGTGTTTTATGAAGTACTCTTCTGAAAAACTGCCGCAAAGGCACATTTGCCAGACAGAATAAATGTGTCTTAGTGACTTCTGAATTCTGTTGTAAAAATCTACATATCAAGCAAATAGCACTCACAGGAAACAAAACCATAACTACGTAAATTGTACTCTCTACCCAATGACCTGAAAGGTAGCCCCAGAAAGCTACGTTATTACTGTATTGATATTTTCTTGCCTTGTGAATGGTTTGCGACCAGACTGTGTACGCAGTGCTAGTCTGGACTTTTTCTGGAAGCTGTTTTATTGGTTTCATTTCCTGTTCCCAGCTGAGAAAGAACAACTGGAGGCAGAAGCACGAGGATTTCATTCGGAGCATCAAACAGGCCAGGGAGGTGCAGCAGGTGATCACGCAAGGAGGGAAAGTTGTGAACCTGCCCCAGCCCCCCGCGAATCCAAACCCCGACTACGTGCCCTGCCCTCACTGCGGCCGGCGCTTTGCCCCCAGGCCGGCACAGAGGCACTTCCCCAAGTGTCAGCACATCAGGAGCCGCCCTCCTCCTCCTCCTCGCAGATGAAAACTGATGTGAAGAAGAGCAAAAGAGTCATGATCTTGGCTCACGACTCACGTCCTGCTTTTTCTTTTTAGAAACACATTTAGCACAGTTCATCCGTATGATGATGAAAAAAAAATGTTACCTTATTTTAATTAAATGATTTTTTTTTGGTGGACTGGTGTTTGCGTAGCTGTGGTTATTTCAGTTTTTCTCTTATCATTCATACACCTTGACCTCCTAATAATAATTTTTCAACCTGGAACGTACAATTAGCAGGCAATAGAACAGGTCACATTGGTCTTGGAACCATCAAAAAGCAGTATTCACACATTCTCGGCATCAATTTTCCTTTTTTTTCATCAATTTTTGATTTAATTTATTTAATTTTCATAATATTTGAAATATGTTGGGATTAATGTGACTCAATATTATCTGCAGCTCTTACACTCCAGGCACCTGATAAAGTGGAAAGCAGTGTCTTTGCCTTACATGGCGCTCAGCTCTTCCTCAATCCCAGCAGAAGCACCAGCAGAAGCAGCAGCCTCCGGGTCCTGCCTCATGCACAGCTTAAAATGCAACACCAAGTAATACAACAAACAACAGGGAAAACCATTCACGATCAGACACATCCGTTGATTGCTGGCTCTCAGTAAGGGACATTGCATCATTACATCACAAAATAGACTACATTTCAAGGTTAAAGAATTACCATGTTCTGCGATTCAGAACGAGGCAGCAAAACTTCCTATAATCTGTTGTGGCCCTATGACATTGTAAAGGAGCAGGCTTGTGAATACATCTCGTTTAATCCAATGGAAATATAACTCTCAACTTTTTTACGTTTTTGCCAATAAATAATACTACATTGTTAACTCTGCATAAAGAACCTTGGAATGGAACGTTTTTTTGCAGTGAAATGTTTGCTGCATAACCTATACCCTTTCTCTCCTACATCACATTGCATTAGTCATTACAGTGATTAGTGAGCAGGAAGGGCTGCATCACATCGCAATTTGTGTGGAACTTGAATGCGAATTTGTTACAACATGGCGTAACTTACAGTCCTTTCACAAAATTCATGATTTTGTGCTCAATTTTGAGTTTGTAAAGTTTTTCTATAATGTCAATGATTTTATTTTGTGACTGAAATTAAATACTTTTGTGTCTGCAAAATTGGGACTGTAGTTCCACCTTAACCTACTAGTACTGTATGTCTTTGGACTGTGGGAAGAAACTGGAGCACCTGGAAGAAATCCACACAAATGAAGGGAGAACATACAATTCCATCCAGACTGCACCCCAGGAATTGAACCCAGGACCCCAGATCTGTGAACCACAGTGCCAGCTCATTGCTATAGTCACTATAATTAATGTCAAAACTCATTTGCAAATGAGCAGCCTGGGATCCAAAAGGATCAAGACAAGGATCCAAACAAAGCACTATCCCAAAGCTTGGCTTTGTACCGTATATAATACAGGGCTTGATGCAGAAGGCAGATAATCAAAGTCCATGCAATAATTGCTAAGGGAAAGTGACTTTGTGTTCTTGGAGGGAAGTCACTCAACACGGAGCTGTGTTAGTGAAATGATTGTTCTGATGTACGGCTGATGTCCAAACACTGAAAACATGATTGTGTATGCAATCGCACTCCTGAGCTCCATTGGGTATGGTTAAAATAACTTTTTATAGTTCATCACATTCAAAGTGTGTGTACTTGATGAAAGTGTAACACGCATTTGGAGGAGTTATTCAGGATTTCTTTCATTCAACTATTTCAAGACCCATTATTTTCAGATGTTGTAGTATACGTGAATAATGAAAGGCCTTCATATTACACAATGAAGGAATGACTTCGCAGGTGTGAAGAATAAAACATTAATTCAGCTCACTTTGGGGAGTTTCACAATGGCCCTCCTTATAGAAATGTGGGTTTGATTAAAGGAGTGAAGAAAAAGCACTGAATAATATTTGCTTCTGTAAACGTAATCATCTCAAAATATGGTTGAAGAAATTGAAGAAGGTTAAACATAATCCAAAACGTATAAGGTCAATTTAAGTACAACCAGAATTCTAGTGTTTATGCAATGCATCTGTGGGTTGATATGAAATATGGCCGTACTTAAACTAAACGAGGTTATCAAGAGCATATTCCGAATACGGCTTTGGCCAGTTGTACTGTGAACTGCGAGGACCGTATCTTATCCTGAACTGGCTGTGCGAATACCGTCCTCTGCTGGCAGAAGGAATAGATTACAACGGCACTGTATTGGCGATTAGTCCTATTGCTAGAATATTGAAACAACAAGGAGTCCGCGGAGTCAAGCAATGCTGAATAAACAAGTACCTGAAATTCAATAGGATTTTGTGTATTGATTACAAATAGGTGTGGAATTCTCATGTACAGTGGTATTCATGGATTCCTTACACAAGCAGCAGTTGTTATGATGCTTTCGTAATCTGGATATAAATCTGTTATCTACTTAAAACTGTAATTATTGAATAGATTAATGTCTTTGAAATGCTTCATTAACTGGGCAGTTTCCATGTTTGGAAATGTTTTTATTTTGATTGCTGATTGCTAGATACTGTATGTTTAATAGGCATGCTGTTAATATTTTCTACAAGAGCCAAATAAGACAGTTATGCTGTAGTAAGTTCTATATAAGTTATATAACATAAGTTATATTTTGTTCTGAGGTCAATTTGAATCTCATACTAAATAACTGGTGTCCTTTTATCTGAGAAACACTACCTGATTGATCACCTGATGCCTAGAAATTAGCATGCACAGTAGCCCAGCGTTTAGCATTGCTAGCTCACAGTGCTGAGGCCCTGGGTACACTTCTGGACCTGGGGTGCTATCTGTATGGAGCTTGTATGTTCTCCCCATGTTTGCATGAGTTTGCTTTGGGTGCTCCGGCTTCCTCCCACACTTCAAAGAACTACTGGTAGGTTAATTGGCTTCTGGGATAATTGGTGAGTGTCTGTGTCTTCCCTGCATTGGACTACCATCCAGTCCCAGGTATCTCCTGCTTATTACTTTCTGAGGCTCTGGCTCCCCCGTGCCCCGCGACCCCCTGACCCCCTGACCCTGAATTGGATGAAGCGGTTAGAAAATGGGTGGTTTCTGTTATGCTCTGGTCATGCTCTGCCATAGCAACAACTTGTAAAAAATGCAGATGCTAGGATTTAACTCAAAGAAGGAGCTCAGAGCACTGTGTTGGCATCACTGTACAGGTGTCCGGTTTGTTTTAGAACATGTGCTAAAATCTTATTTACTAACTTCTAGACTTTTTACCCCCCATATCAGTCTGCAGGTGCACAGTGGTCTGTGGACACCCTCCTTGCTCTGTCGTAAAAGAGGAAATAAAAAGCAACTGGTTTTGACTTTAATGCACTGAGACTGTGGAACTCACAGAACTCTCTTGTCAGAAAGGCAGCTTCTAACAGCTTTTAAGTGAAGACTAAGAACACTTTTCTATTTTATTAAAATAGATTATATATGTTTTGTTTAAATATATGTTATAAATGTTAAAACGACAGCTCGTATAAGCTTGTATTTTTACCTTTCGATCATTTTTAGAATTGCTTTGAGTTGCTTTTACCATGATAAACAGTACAAAATATGAGGTGTTGAACTTGTCTAAAGTTTTAAAGCGCTTTATGACGTAAAGTGTGATGACAGTCCTTGGCGGTCTATGTAACAATTCTTCTTGAAGTAGGTCATCGGGCCAACAGTATACGAACATTACAGCTCAAGTGCTTTTGTATCTGAACGCTTTTAGGTAAGTTATTTAGCAGCTGCGGTATTAATAATGATTTTAATGGCAAATTCAATTGCAGGTAAAATAAAAATGGCGGATAACTTTCTTTCTAGCTTCGTGAAGCGGTCGCGCTATATTATACATATTGTAACGCAACGGGGGCTCCGGCGGGCGCCCTTGCCGCATCAGGTCGGCCCCTGCACCGTCCGGGGCTCGAACCCGGGACTTCCGCGTCTCTCTGCAGCGACCTAGCCCCGTGAGCTAAAGAGAGATCTCTCCACAGCCCAGTAGCTGTGGTCCTGCTATCACAGGGAAGGGCGGTGACGTCACCCGCTCTGGTACGCCGGCTCTTGCACACACTGCTTGTCGGCCGTAAGCGTTACAATATATACCATAATAAGAAACATAATATGTACAGTAGAATTTTTCACTTTAAGCTGGCATTATCCAGATCCGGGTCAGGGAACGGACCCGGACCGTGCAGTGTGGTCCGTCGGCCTTCTAAAGATGTTTAGGAGATCGAGGCGCCCTTGGATTTGATTAGAAACTTGCATAATTTCTTAACTTGACCCCATTATCTTAAAAAAAACGGCCAGGCCAAGACCAAAGCATGAAGGCTGCGAGGATCGGGGGACTCTCATTTTTGGTCACAGCGTACAGTAGTAGATCAGTAACCTCTGTTTATCGTGATAACCTTTAATTATTTTCCAGTACTTTTTTAAATGATAAAACACATTGTCTCGCCAGTTTTGCTAAAGATACGGTTTTAGTGTTTACGCATAAATTTGTAAGCCGTAGGTTTAAATCTCGTGGTCTTATTTTCTGCATTTTCATCGTAAGGGAAGGCGCTCGTTTGCGATTTACGCGCTGAATATTGTAAGCAGAGGAGCCTTAAGGCACAGCCTCGCCTTAACACCATCGTTTGCATTGTCATTGTCATCCAGAAAAGCAGTCGTAAGAAAATGAATCTGTGGCGGCTCCGAACATTAAAAAAACTATATCTAGACTGCAAATACATCCCAATCTTACTATCAACACGTTTTAAGACCCCTCTCCTTTCCACCGGTATACAAGCTAAGAGAGAAATATTGGAAATCCCATCTGAAGTAGCCCTCGTCTCACCTTCGGAGCTGTGAGCGATGGGGATCATAATTAAAAGGGGTACAGTTACTTTGAAAATGTGTATGTGATACTTAAATTTAAATAAAATAAAAAGATAAATTATATAACACAGACTGCTATCTATGTCCATGTGTTTAAGACGTATGAATCGGTTTTAAAACAGGCACACCCCTTCTCACAAATCCGACTGGAGTCTCAGTCCGTCGTCGCGATGAATTAGGAGCTCAGATGTAGGCTAAGTGATTGCAATTTACTTATTTAAAAGAACCACTTCAAATCAAAAGGGAGACATTTTGTAATGGTAGTTATCGTATTATAGTATACGATAACTGTATACGTAGTATACGTAATTGTAGATATACAGTACATAAAGGGTATGAATAGGTGTGAGCTTTTACTGTATATTTAATATTTTATCTGACCCACTTGTAGAAACCGCCTACTCAGATTTATTTAAGTGGTCTGCCACCATAAAGACAGAAAAATATAATGACACCCTGTTACATTAACTGTAAAATAAACGCCGTAACTGCGGCCATATGAAAATTTGGATAAAGATTTTACAAACATCCTAAGGAGCTCTATGACATATGAGCGTCGTAATAATGGTTGGTGACCTGACGTAACAGTGCTCCCTGAATTACGTGATCTGTATATACCCAAATACAGATATATCACATAGGGAGATGCAGTCAAACATTGCATTGCTATCGTCGTGGTGAACTATTTCTCCGCTGTTTAAAACTTGTTTGGTAAGTGTCATCAAATATGCTTGTCAATTTGTAGCGAAATCGATATACTGTATCATAATCCTTCAGCTATCTATAATGTAGTGAAACGGCTAATTAATATTGATAAATTCCCTTATTCACAGTGACTTTTGCTCAAACCCCTGTTGCATAATGGGTTAATTTTATATAAAAAAACATTTATATCATAGATATAATACAAGCTTTGAAATGAAATAGCACATTTCCAGGTTTCAGTTAAACATTTTTAAAAAAGCTCATGACTTTAAGCATTCTGAACATTGAGAATGTTATTTGGGAAACAAATGTTTATTATAATGTTTATGTTTAGGATCTGTCTCCTACTGAGTCAGCATGCAGCATTCAACACCATTAGGTTTAATATTAAAAAGTTGTGTATTTCCTGAATTGTTTTTTTTTTATTCTTTTCTATTAGACCATACTAGACTGTGCAGGATATCATTTATTTGCCATTTTTGCCTTTTCCAGATACCTGGGAAACAAAGCTCATATCTCATTTGCCAATGGAGCCCGGTCCTAAGCCTGGTGCTCTGTCCCCCTCCCCGAAGGACACAGACTCGAATCGACCCGCGCCCTTAAGGCAACAGGATAATAATAATAATAATAATAATAATAAACTTTATTTTATATAGCGCCTTTAAAGGTGGCTTCTCAAAGCGCTTTACAGGATGACAATAACAATAAATAAGAAGAGTACAACAATAAATAAGAAAATTTCACAAGACAGGACACAATTATAATTACAACAATACAACAATAACAATAGAGGAGACCGTGGAAGATCATGGAAGTGTCATCAAATATGCTTGTCAATTTGTAGCGAAATCGATATACTGTATCATAATCCTTCAGCTATCTATAATGTAGTGAAACGGCTAATTAATATTGATAAATTCCCTTATTCACAATGACTTTTGCTCAAACCCCTGTTGCATAATGGGTTAATTTTATATAAACCCTCAGCTGGTGCCCTGTGAACTGTGTCACGGGAAGTTTGCTGTAGAGAGGCTGGAGAAACACAGCAAGATCTGCAAGAAGCTTCAGAATTCAAAGAGGAAGGTTTTTGACTCTTTCAAGCACAGGGCCAAGGGAACAGAACTGGAGACATACATCCATAAGAAGAAGGTTAGACCGCCAATCGTGGTAAGGGCTATCCTTAAACTCTTTCCAAGCTTCCCTTTTTTTCTCCTAGAGTCAGACTCAGCTTATAAATCAATGTAAACAATAAATAAGTGTTTTATGAAGTACTCTTCTGAAAAACTGCCGCAAAGGCACATTTGCCAGACAGAATAAATGTGTCTTAGTGACTTCTGAATTCTGTTGTAAAAATCTACATATCAAGCAAATAGCACTCACAGGAAACAAAACCATAACTACGTAAATTGTACTCTCTACCCAATAACCTGAAAGGTGGCCCCAGAAAGCTACGTTATTACTGTATTGATATTTTCTTGCCTTGTGAATGGTTTGCGACCAGACTGTGTACGCAGTGCTAGTCTGGACTTTTTCTGGAAGCTGTTTTATTGGTTTCATTTCCTGTTCCCAGCTGAGAAAGAACAACTGGAGGCAGAAGCACGAGGATTTCATTCGGAGCATCAAACAGGCCAGGGAGGTGCAGCAGGTGATCACGCAAGGAGGGAAAGTTGTGAACCTGCCCCAGCCCCCCGTGAATCCAAACCCCGACTACGTGCCCTGCCCTCACTGCGGCCGGCGCTTTGCCCCCAGGCCGGCACAGAGGCACATCCCCAAGTGTCAGCACATCAGGAGCCGCCCTCCTCCTCCTCGCAGATGAAAACTGATGTGAAGAAGAGCAAAAGAGTCATGATCTTGGCTCACGACTCACGTCCTGCTTTTTCTTTTTAGAAACACATTTAGCACAGTTCATCCGTATGATGATGAAAAAAAAATGTTACCTTATTTTAATTAAATGATTTTTTTTTTGGTGGACTGGTGTTTGCGTAGCTGTGGTTATTTCAGTTTTTCTCTTATCATTCATACACCTTGACCTCCTAAAATAATTTTTCAACCTGGAACGTACAATTAGCAGGCAATAGAACAGGTCACATTGGTCTTGGAACCATCAAAAAGCAGTATTCACACATTCTCGGCATCAATTTTCCTTAAAAACAACTGAAAAAGCAAGGTAAAGAGTGATTGATTTTTTTAATGAAAGTTATTTGATTTAATTTATTTAATTTTCATAATATTTGAAATATGTTGGGATTAATGTGACTCAATATTATCTGCAGCTCTTACACTCCAGGCACCTGATAAAGTGGAACGCAGTGTCTTTGCCTTACATGGCGCTCAGCTCTTCCTCAATCCCAGCAGAAGCACCAGCAGAAGCAGCAGCCTCCGGGTCCTGCCTCATGCACAGCTTAAAATGCAACACCAAGTAATACAACAAACAACAGGGAAAACCATTCACGATCAGACACATCTGTTGATTGCTGGCTCTCAGTAAAGGGACATTGCATCATTACATCACAAAATAGACTACATTTCAAGGTTAAAGAATTACCATGTTCTGCGATTCAGAACGAGGCAGCAAAACTTCCTATAATCTGTTGTGGCCCTATGACTTTGTAAAGGAGCAGGCTTGTGAATACATCTCGTTTAATCCAATGGAAATATAACTCTCAACTTTTTTACGTTTTTGCCAATAAATAATACTACATTGTTAACTCTGCATAAAGAACCTTGGAATGGAACGTTTTTTGCAGTGAAATGTTTGCTGCATAACCTATACCCTTTCTCTCCTACATCACATTGCATTAGTCATTACAGTGATTAGTGAGCAGGAAGGGCTGCATCACGTCGCAATTTGTGTGGAACTTGAATGCGAATTTGTTACAACATGGCGTAACTTACAGTCCTTTCACAAAATTCATGATTTTGTGCTCAATTTTGAGTTTGTAAAGTTTTTCTATAATGTCAATGATTTTATTTTGTGACTGAAATTAAATAATTTTGTGTCTGCAAAATTGGGACTGTAGTTCCACCTTAACCTACTAGTACTGTATGTCTTTGGACTGTGGGAAGAAACTGGAGCACCTGGAAGAAATCCACACAAATGAAGGGAGAACATACAATTCCATCCAGACTGCACCCCAGGAATTGAACCCAGGACCCCAGCTCTGTGAACCACAGTGCCAGCTCATTGCTATAGTCACTATAATTAATGTCAAAACTCATTTGCAAATGAGCAGCCTGGGATCCAAAAGGATCAAGACAAGGATCCAAACAAAGCACTATCCCAAAGCTTGGCTTTGTACCGTATATAATACAGGGCTTGATGCAGAAGGCAGATAATCAAAGTCCATGCAATAATTGCTAAGGGAAAGTGACTTTGTGTTCTTGGAGGGAAGTCACTCAACACGGAGCTGTGTTAGTGAAATGATTGTTCTGATGTACGGCTGATGTCCAAACACTGAAAACATGATTGTGTATGCAATCGCACTCCTGAGCTCCATTGGGTATGGTTAAAATAACTTTTTATAGTTCATCACATTCAAAGTGTGTGTACTTGATGAAAGTGTAACACGCATTTGGAGGAGTTATTCAGGATTTTCTTTCATTCAACTATTTCAAGACCCATTATTTTCAGATGTTGTAGTATACGTGAATAATGAAAGGCCTTCATATTACACAATGAAGGAATGACTTCGCAGGTGTGAAGAATAAAAGATTAATTCAGCTCACTTTGGGGAGTTTCACAACGGCCCTCCTTATAGAAATGTGGGTTTGATTAAAGGAGTGAAGAAAAAGCACTGAATAATATTTGCTTCTGTAAACGTAATCATCTCAAAATATGGTTGAAGAAATTGAAGAAGGTTAAACATAATCCAAAACGTATAAGGTCAATTTAAGTACAACCAGAATTCTAGTGTTTATGCAATGCATCTGTGGGTTGATATGAAATATGGCCGTACTTAAACTAAACGAGGTTATCGAGAGCATATTCCGAATACGGCTTTGGCCAGTTGTACTGTGAACTGCGAGGACCGTATCTTATCCTGAACTGGCTGTGCGAATACCGTCCTCTGCTGGCAGAAGGAATAGATTACAACGGCACTGTATTGGCGATTAGTCCTATTGCTAGAATATTGAAACAACAAGGAGTCCGCGGAGTCAAGCAATGCTGAATAAACAAGTACCTGAAATTCAATAGGATTTTGTGTATTGATTACAAATAGGTGTGGAATTCTCATGTACAGTGGTATTCATGGATTCCTTACACAAGCAGCAGTTGTTATGATGCTTTCGTAATCTGAATATAAATCTGTTATCTACTTAAAACTGTAATTATTGAATAGATTAATGTCTTTGAAATGCTTCATTAACTGGGCAGTTTCCATGTTTGGAAATGTTTTTATTTTGATTGCTGATTGCTAGATACTGTATGTTTAATAGGCATGCTGTTAATATTTTCTACAAGAGCCAAATAAGACAGTTATGCTGTAGTAAGTTCTATATAAGTTATATAACATAAGTTATATTTTGTTCTGAGGTCAATTTGAATCTCATACTAAATAACTGGTGTCCTTTTATCTGAGAAACACTACCTGATTGATCACCTGATGCCTAGAAATTAGCATGCACAGTAGCCCAGCGTTTAGCATTGCTAGCTCACAGTGCTGAGGCCCTGGGTACACTTCTGGACCTGGGGTGCTATCTGTATGGAGCTTGTATGTTCTCCCCATGTTTGCATGAGTTTGCTTTGGGTGCTCCGGCTTCCTCCCACAGTTCAAAGAACTACTGGTAGGTTAATTGGCTTCTGGGATAATTGGTGAGTGTCTGTGTCTTCCCTGCATTGGACTATCATCCAGTCCCAGGTATCTCCTGCTTATTACTTTCTGAGGCTCTGGCTCCCCCGTGCCCCGCGACCCCCTGACCCCCTGACCCTGAATTGGATGAAGCGGTTAGAAAATGGGTGGTTTCTGTTATGCTCTGGTCATGCTCTGCCATAGCAACAACTTGTAAAAAATGCAGATGCTAGGATTTAACTCAAAGAAGGAGCTCAGAGCACTGTGTTGGCATCACTGTACAGGTGTCCGGTTTGTTTTAGAACATGTGCTAAAATCTTATTTACTAACTTCTAGACTTTTTACCCCCCATATCAGTCTGCAGGTGCACAGTGGTCTGTGGACACCCTCCTTGCTCTGCCGTAAAACAGGAAATAAAAAGCAACTGGTTTTGACTTTAATGCACTGAGACTGTGGAACTCACAGAACTCTCTTGTCAGAAAGGCAGCTTCTAACAGCTTTTAAGTGAAGACTAAGAACACTTTTCTATTTTATTAAAATAGATTATATATGTTTTGTTTAAATATATGTTATAAATGTTAAAACGACAGCTCGTATAAGCTTGTATTTTTACCTTTCGATCATTTTTAGAATTGCTTTGAGTTGCTTTTACCATGATAAACAGTACAAAATATGAGGTGTTGAACTTGTCTAAAGTTTTAAAGCGCTTTATGACGTAAAGTGTGATGACAGTCCTTGGCGGTCTATGTAACAATTCTTCTTGAAGTAGGTCATCGGGCCAACAGTATACAAACATTACAGCTCAAGTGCTTTTGTATCTGAACGCTTTTAGGTAAGTAATTTAGCAGCTGCGGTATTAATCGTGATTTTAATGGCAAATTCAATTGCAGGTAAAATAAAAATGGCGGATAACTTTCTTTCTAGCTTCGTGAAGCGGTCGCGCCACATTATACATATATACCATAATAAGAAACATAATATGTACAGTAGAATTTTTCACTTTAAGCTGGCATTATCCAGAACCGGGTCAGGGCCCGGACCCGGACCGTGCAGTGTGGTCCGTCGGCCTTCTAAAGATGTTTAGGAGATCGAGGCGCCCTTGGATTTGATTAGAAACTTGCATAATTTCTTAACTTGACCCCATTATCTTAAAAAAAACGGCCAGGCCAAGACCAAAGCATGAAGGCTGCGAGGATCGGGGGACTCTCATTTTTGGTCACAGCGTACAGTAGTAGATCAGTAACCTCTGTTTATCGTGATAACCTTTAATTATTTTCCAGTACTTTTTTAAATGATAAAACACATTGTCTCGCCAGTTTTGCTAAAGATACGGTTTTAGTGTTTACGCATAAATTTGTAAGCCGTAGGTTTAAATCTCGTGGTCTTATTTTCTGCATTTTCATCGTAAGGGAAGGCGCTCGTTTGCGATTTACGCGCTGAATATTGTAAGCAGAGGAGCCTTAAGGCACAGCCTCGCCTTAACACCATCGTTTGCATTGTCATTGTCATCCAGAAAAGCAGTCGTAAGAAAATGAATCTTTGGCGGCTCCGAACATTAAAAAAACTATATCTAGACTGCAAATACATCCCAATCTTACTATCAACACGTTTTAAGACCCCTCTCCTTTCCACCGGTATACAAGCTAAGAGAGAAATATTGGAAATCCCATCTGAAGTAGCCCTCGTCTCACCTTCGGAGCTGTGAGCGATGGGGATCATAATTAAAAGGGGTACAGTTACTTTGAAAATGTGTATGTGATACTTAAATTTAAATAAAATAAAAAGATAAATTATATAACACAGACTGCTATCTATGTCCATGTGTTTAAGACGTATGAATCGGTTTTAAAACAGGCACACCCCTTCTCACAAATCCGACTGGAGTCTCAGTCCGTCGTCGCGATGAATTAGGAGCTCAGATGTAGGCTAAGTGATTGCAATTTACTTATTTAAAAGAACCACTTCAAATCAAAAGGGAGACATTTTGTAATGGTAGTTATCGTATTATAGTATACGATAACTGTATACGTAGTATACGTAATTGTAGATATACAGTACTTAAAAGGTATGAATAGGTGTGAGCTTTTACTGTATATTTAATATTTTATCTGACCCACTTGTAGAAACCGCCTACTCAGATTTATTTAAGTGGTCTGCCACCATAAAGACAGAAAAATATAATGACACCCTGTAACATTAACTGTAAAATAAACGCCGTAACTGCGGCCATATGAAAATTTGGATAAAGATTATACAAACATCCTAAGGAGCTCTATGACATATGAGCGTCGTAATAATGGTTGGTGACCTGACGTAACAGTGCTCCCTGAATTACGTGATCTGTATATACCCAAATACAGATATATCACATAGGGAGATGCAGTCAAACATTGCATTGCTATCGTCGTGGTGAACTATTTCTCCGCTGTTTAAAACTTGTTTGGTAAGTGTCATCAAATATGCTTGTCAATTTGTAGCGAAATCGATATACTGTATCATAATCGTTCAGCTATCTATAATGTAGTGAAACGGCTAATTAATATTGATAAATTCCCTTATTCACAGTGACTTTTGCTCAAACCCCTGTTGCATAATGGGTTAATTTTATATAAAAAAACATTTATATCATAGATATAATACAAGCTTTGAAATGAAATAGCACATTTCCAGGTTTCAGTTAAACATTTTTAAAAAAGCTCATGACTTTAAGCATTCTGAACATTGAGAATGTTATTTGGGAAACAAATGTTTATTATAATGTTTATGTTTAGGATCTGTCTCCTACTGAGTCAGCATGCAGCATTCAACACCATTAGGTTTAATATTAAAAAGTTGTGTATTTCCTGAATTGTTTTTTTTTATTCTTTTCTATTAGACCATACTAGACTGTGCAGGATATCATTTATTTGCCATTTTTGCCTTTTCCAGATACCTGGGAAACAAAGCTCATATCTCATTTGCCAATGGAGCCCAGTCCTAAGCCTGGTGCTCTGTCCCCCTCCCCGAAGGACACAGACTCGAATCGACCCGCGCCCTTAAGGCAACAGGATCTGATCTCCACGTACTGCCCGCCTCCCAAGATACAGCTTCTGAAGGACACCTTCCAAGAGAAACTGATGCAGGAAAAGGAGAAAAAAATGATCGCCATGTACAATCGGCGGCAGGAGGCAGCTCTACAGAAGATGAGAAAATGTTTCCAATATGTCAAATACGCTGCGGAGAAGAAGATGGGGAACAGCTATCGCTTCCAAGCCCAACAGGGCCCCGAGAAGAACATTGTGGGGTATGATCGGTCTTACCCCCTGAAGCCTATGGGTAACAGGAAAGTCTCCGGCCCTGGTGAGGTTCGGGCTGTGGACCGCCCGGACGCACAGAGTGATTCCTTGTTTGCCCCCACCCCGCCTCAGGATGGTCATGAGAGGCCCTGCGAGAGGCCGGGCAGGAGGGGCTCAAGAGTACGCAAACCTAAGGACAGGACTGTCCTCCCCATGGTGGCGACCCCTCCAGGGCAATGCCCTTCTCATGCCAATGGGAAGGAGCACTTTCAGTTGCAAGAGGAGCTACGAAAAGTGGCCGAGGCAGAGGCCGCGCTGAAGGAGGAGCATCGCCGGAGGGAGGCCAGCCTGCAGGATGAGATGCGCCGGAAGGAGGCCATGATGAAGGACGAGATTCGCCAGAAGGAGGCCATGATGCAGGCGAAGCTCTTCAGAGCTCAGGAGGAGCTGAGGATGGTTCCGAGAGAGATGGAAGACTCCAGAGAGGTGGCCGGAAGGGAAAATAGAGGCGAGGCAGAGCGAGCTTTGCCCCAGAGGACCATGGGCCAACCACCGCTCTAAGGCCGTGCCTCTTCTGACCTGCAGAATGGAGAAGCAAAAAGCCTTCACTCCAAGGAAAGCCCTTCCTATCAGAGGAGACAACCTTGATTATGGTTCTCCAATGGAAGATGGCGGATGCGCAGAATCGCACTTTCCCTCTGCGCTTTCCCATCAGGAGAGACGTCAAGTGAGCCCTTGCAGCCGTGGGCTAGAAGACGTCCCCTGTGGAAGGAGAAAGTATCTCAAGAAAGCAAGGCTCCCTGAAAGCGACGTGTCAGCGGCACAGGCCGCGCAGGGCCACTTCAGAAATAACACCACATGTCTGGATGAACAAACTCTGTCAGTGGAAAACAGATATTTGTCCCCTACAAGTCTGATGTGCCCTACCGCTGAGCAATTTCCATATGAGAATAGCCAGAGTGGAAACCCTCAGCTGGTGCCCTGTGAACTGTGTCACGGGAAGTTTGCTGTAGAGAGGCTGGAGAAACACAGCAAGATCTGCAAGAAGCTTCAGAATTCAAAGAGGAAGGTTTTTGACTCTTTCAAGCACAGGGCCAAGGGAACAGAACTGGAGACATACATCCATAAGAAGAAGGTTAAACCGCCAATCGTGGTAAGGGCTATCCTTAAACTCTTTCCAAGCTTCCCTTTTTTTCTCCTAGAGTCAGACTCAGCTTATAAATCAATGTAAACAATAAATAAGTGTTTTATGAAGTACTCTTCTGAAAAACTGCCGCAAAGGCACATTTGCCAGACAGAATAAATGTGTCTTAGTGACTTCTGAATTCTGTTGTAAAAATCTACATATCAAGCAAATAGCACTCACAGGAAACAAAACCATAACTACGTAAATTGTACTCTCTACCCAATGACCTGAAAGGTGGCCCCGGAAAGCTACGTTATTACTGTATTGATATTTTCTTGCCTTGTGAATGGTTTGCGACCAGACTGTGTACGCAGTGCTAGTCTGGACTTTTTCTGGAAGCTGTTTTATTGGTTTCATTCCCTGTTCCCAGCTGAGAAAGAACAACTGGAGGCAGAAGCACGAGGATTTCATTCGGAGCATCAAACAGGCCAGGGAGGTGCAGCAGGTGATCACGCAAGGAGGGAAAGTTGTGAACCTGCCCCAGCCCCCCGCGAATCCAAACCCCGACTACGTGCCCTGCCCTCACTGCGGCCGGCGCTTTGCCCCCAGGCCAGCACAGAGGCACATCCCCAAGTGTCAGCACATCAGGAGCCGCCCTCCTCCTCCTCCTCGCAGATGAAAACTGATGTGAAGAAGAGCAAAAGAGTCTCAATCTTGGCTCACGACTCACGTCCTGCTTTTTCTTTTTAGAAACACATTTAGCACAGTTCATCCGTATGATGATGAAAAAAAAATGTTACCTTATTTTAATTAAATGATTTTTTTTTGGTGGACTGGTGTTTGCGTAGCTGTGGTTATTTCAGTTTTTCTCTTATCATTCATACACCTTGACCTCCTAAAAATAATTTTTCAACCAGGAACGTACAATTAGCAGGCAATAGAACAGGTCACATTGGTCTTGGAACCATCAAAAAGCAGTATTGACACATTCTCGGCATCAATTTTCCTTAAAAACAACTGAAAAAGCAAGGTAAAGAGTGATTGATTTTTTTAATGAAAGTTATTTGATTTAATTTATTTAATTTTCATAATATTTGAAATATGTTGGGATTAATGTGACTCAATATTATCTGCAGCTCTTACACTCCAGGCACCTGATAAAGTGGAACGCAGTGTCTTTGCCTTACATGGCGCTCAGCTCTTCCTCAATCCCAGCAGAAGCACCAGCCTCCGGGTCCTGCCTCATGCACAGCTTAAAATGCAACACCAAGTAATACAACAAACAACAGGGAAAACCATTCACGATCAGACACATCCGTTGATTGCTGGCTCTCAGTAAAGGGACATTGCATCATTACATCACAAAATAGACTACATTTCAAGGTTAAAGAATTACCATGTTCTGCGATTCAGAACGAGGCAGCAAAACTTCCTATAATCTGTTGTGGCCCTATGACATTGTAAAGGAGCAGGCTTGTGAATACATCTCGTTTAATCCAATGGAAATATAACTCTCAACTTTTTTACGTTTTTGCCAATAAATAATACTACATTGTTAACTCTGCATAAAGAACCTTGGAATGGAACGTTTTTTGCAGTGAAATGTTTGCTGCATAACCTATACCCTTTCTCTCCTACATCACATTGCATTAGTCATTACAGTGATTAGTGAGCAGGAAGGGCTGCATCACATCGCAATTTGTGTGGAACTTGAATGCGAATTTGTTACAACATGGCGTAACTTACAGTCCTTTCACAAAATTAATGATTTTGTGCTCAATTTTGAGTTTGTAAAGTTTTTCTATAATGTCAATGATTTTATTTTGTGACTGAAATTAAATAATTTTGTGTCTGCAAAATTGGGACTGTAGTTCCACCTTAACCTACTAGTACTGTATGTCTTTGGACTGTGGGAAGAAACTGGAGCACCTGGAAGAAATACACACAAATGAAGGGAGAACATACAATTCCATCCAGACTGCACCCCAGGAATTGAACCCAGGACCCCAGATCTGTGAACCACAGTGCCAGCTCATTGCTATAGTCACTATAATTAATGTCAAAACTCATTTGCAAATGAGCAGCCTGGGATCCAAAAGGATCAAGACAAGGATCCAAACAAAGCACTATCCCAAAGCTTGGCTTTGTACCGTATATAATACAGGGCTTGATGCAGAAGGCAGATAATCAAAGTCCATGCAATAATTGCTAAGGGAAAGTGACTTTGTGTTCTTGGAGGGAAGTCACTCAACACGGAGCTGTGTTAGTGAAATGATTGTTCTGATGTACGGCTGATGTCCAAACACTGAAAACATGATTGTGTATGCAATCGCACTCCTGAGCTCCATTGGGTATGGTTAAAATAACTTTTTATAGTTCATCACATTCAAAGTGTGTGTACTTGATGAAAGTGTAACACGCATTTGGAGGAGTTATTCAGGATTTTCTTTCATTCAACTATTTCAAGACCCATTATTTTCAGATGTTGTAGTATACGTGAATAATGAAAGGCCTTCATATTACACAATGAAGGAATGACTTTGCAGGTGTGAAGAATGAAAGATTAATTCAGCTCACTTTGGGGAGTTTCACAATGGCCCTCCTTATAGAAATGTGGGTTTGATTAAAGGAGTGAAGAAAAAGCACTGAATAATATTTGCTTCTGTAAACGTAATCATCTCAAAATATGGTTGAAGAAATTGAAGAAGGTTAAACATAATCCAAAACGTATAAGGTCAATTTAAATACAACCAGAATTCTAGTGTTTATGCAATGCATCTGTGGGTTGATATGAAATATGGCCGTACTTAAAGTAAACGAGGTTATCGAGAGCATATTCCGAATACGGCTTTGGCCAGTTGTACTGTGAACTGCGAGGACCGTAACTTATCCTGAACTGGCTGTGCGAATACCGTCCTCTGCTGGCAGAAGGAATAGATTACAACGGCACTGTATTGGCGATTAGTCCTATTGCTAGAATATTGAAACAACAAGGAGTCCGCGGAGTCAAGCAATGCTGAATAAACAAGTACCTGAAATTCAATAGGATTTTGTGTATTGATTACAAATAGGTGTGGAATTCTCATGTACAGTGGTATTCATGGATTCCTTACACAAGCAGCAGTTGTTATGATGCTTTCGTAATCTGAATATAAATCTGTTATCTACTTAAAACTGTAATTATTGAATAGATTAATGTCTTTGAAATGCTTCATTAACTGGGCAGTTTCCATGTTTGGAAATGTTTTTATTTTGATTGCTGATTGCTAGATACTGTATGTTTAATAGGCATGCTGTTAATATTTTCTACAGATAAGACAGTTATGCTGTAGTAAGTTCTATATAAGTTATATAACATAAGTTATATTTTGTTCTGAGGTCAATTTGAATCTCATACTAAATAACTGGTGTCCTTTTATCTGAGAAACACTACCTGATTGATCACCTGATGCCTAGAAATTAGCATGCACAGTAGCCCAGCGTTTAGCATTGCTAGCTCACAGTGCTGAGGCCCTGGGTACACTTCTGGACCTGGGGTGCTATCTGTATGGAGCTTGTATGTTCTCCCCATGTTTGCATGAGTTTGCTTTGGGTGCTCCGGCTTCCTCCCACACTTCAAAGAACTACTGGTAGGTTAATTGGCTTCTGGGATAATTGGTGAGTGTCTGTGTCTTCCCTGCATTGGACTACCATCCAGTCCCAGGTATCTCCTGCTTATTACTTTCTGAGGCTCTGGCTCCCCCGTGCCCCGCGACCCCCTGACCCCCTGACCCTGAATTGGATGAAGCGGTTAGAAAATGGGTGGTTTCTGTTATGCTCTGGTCATGCTCTGCCATAGCAACAACTTGTAAAAAATGCAGATGCTAGGATTTAACTCAAAGAAGGAGCTCAGAGCACTGTGTTGGCATCACTGTACAGGTGTCCGGTTTGTTTTAGAACATGTGCTAAAATCTTATTTACTAACTTCTAGACTTTTTACCCCCCATATCAGTCTGCAGGTGCACAGTGGTCTGTGGACACCCTCCTTGCTCTGTCGTAAAAGAGGAAATAAAAAGCAACTGGTTTTGACTTTAATGCACTGAGACTGTGGAACTCACAGAACTCTCTTGTCAGAAAGGCAGCTTCTAACAGCTTTTAAGTGAAGACTAAGAACACTTTTCTATTTTATTAAAATAGATTATATATGTTTTGTTTAAATATATGTTATAAATGTTAAAACGACAGCTCGTATAAGCTTGTATTTTTACCTTTCGATCATTTTTAGAATTGCTTTGAGTTGCTTTTACCATGATAAACAGTACAAAATATGAGGTGTTGAACTTGTCTAAAGTTTTAAAGCGCTTTATGACGTAAAGTGTGATGACAGTCCTTGGCGGTCTATGTAACAATTCTTCTTGAAGTAGGTCATCGGGCCAACAGTATACGAACATTACAGCTCAAGTGCTTTTGTATCTGAACGCTTTTAGGTAAGTTATTTAGCAGCTGCGGTATTAATAATGATTTTAATGGCAAATTCAATTGCAGGTAAAATAAAAATGGCGGATAACTTTCTTTCTAGCTTCGTGAAGCGGTCGCGCTATATTATACATATTGTAACGCAACGGGGGCTCCGGCGGGCGCCCTTGCCGCATCAGGTCGGCCCCTGCACCGTCCGGGGCTCGAACCCGGGACTTCCGCGTCTCTCTGCAGCGACCTAGCCCCGTGAGCTAAAGAGAGATCTCTCCACAGCCCAGTAGCTGTGGTCCTGCTATCACAGGGAAGGGCGGTGACGTCACCCGCTCTGGTACGCCGGCTCTTGCACACACTGCTTGTCGGCCGTAAGCGTTACAATATATACCATAATAAGAAACATAATATGTACAGTAGAATTTTTCACTTTAAGCTGGCATTATCCAGATCCGGGTCAGGGAACGGACCCGGACCGTGCAGTGTGGTCCGTCGGCCTTCTAAAGATGTTTAGGAGATCGAGGCGCCCTTGGATTTGATTAGAAACTTGCATAATTTCTTAACTTGACCCCATTATCTTAAAAAAAACGGCCAGGCCAAGACCAAAGCATGAAGGCTGCGAGGATCGGGGGACTCTCATTTTTGGTCACAGCGTACAGTAGTAGATCAGTAACCTCTGTTTATCGTGATAACCTTTAATTATTTTCCAGTACTTTTTTAAATGATAAAACACATTGTCTCGCCAGTTTTGCTAAAGATACGGTTTTAGTGTTTACGCATAAATTTGTAAGCCGTAGGTTTAAATCTCGTGGTCTTATTTTCTGCATTTTCATCGTAAGGGAAGGCGCTCGTTTGCGATTTACGCGCTGAATATTGTAAGCAGAGGAGCCTTAAGGCACAGCCTCGCCTTAACACCATCGTTTGCATTGTCATTGTCATCCAGAAAAGCAGTCGTAAGAAAATGAATCTGTGGCGGCTCCGAACATTAAAAAAACTATATCTAGACTGCAAATACATCCCAATCTTACTATCAACACGTTTTAAGACCCCTCTCCTTTCCACCGGTATACAAGCTAAGAGAGAAATATTGGAAATCCCATCTGAAGTAGCCCTCGTCTCACCTTCGGAGCTGTGAGCGATGGGGATCATAATTAAAAGGGGTACAGTTACTTTGAAAATGTGTATGTGATACTTAAATTTAAATAAAATAAAAAGATAAATTATATAACACAGACTGCTATCTATGTCCATGTGTTTAAGACGTATGAATCGGTTTTAAAACAGGCACACCCCTTCTCACAAATCCGACTGGAGTCTCAGTCCGTCGTCGCGATGAATTAGGAGCTCAGATGTAGGCTAAGTGATTGCAATTTACTTATTTAAAAGAACCACTTCAAATCAAAAGGGAGACATTTTGTAATGGTAGTTATCGTATTATAGTATACGATAACTGTATACGTAGTATACGTAATTGTAGATATACAGTACTTAAAAGGTATGAATAGGTGTGAGCTTTTACTGTATATTTAATATTTTATCTGACCCACTTGTAGAAACCGCCTACTCAGATTTATTTAAGTGGTCTGCCACCATAAAGACAGAAAAATATAATGACACCCTGTAACATTAACTGTAAAATAAACGCCGTAACTGCGGCCATATGAAAATTTGGATAAAGATTATACAAACATCCTAAGGAGCTCTATGACATATGAGCGTCGTAATAATGGTTGGTGACCTGACGTAACAGTGCTCCCTGAATTACGTGATCTGTATATACCCAAATACAGATATATCACATAGGGAGATGCAGTCAAACATTGCATTGCTATCGTCGTGGTGAACTATTTCTCCGCTGTTTAAAACTTGTTTGGTAAGTGTCATCAAATATGCTTGTCAATTTGTAGCGAAATCGATATACTGTATCATAATCGTTCAGCTATCTATAATGTAGTGAAACGGCTAATTAATATTGATAAATTCCCTTATTCACAGTGACTTTTGCTCAAACCCCTGTTGCATAATGGGTTAATTTTATATAAAAAAACATTTATATCATAGATATAATACAAGCTTTGAAATGAAATAGCACATTTCCAGGTTTCAGTTAAACATTTTTAAAAAAGCTCATGACTTTAAGCATTCTGAACATTGAGAATGTTATTTGGGAAACAAATGTTTATTATAATGTTTATGTTTAGGATCTGTCTCCTACTGAGTCAGCATGCAGCATTCAACACCATTAGGTTTAATATTAAAAAGTTGTGTATTTCCTGAATTGTTTTTTTTTATTCTTTTCTATTAGACCATACTAGACTGTGCAGGATATCATTTATTTGCCATTTTTGCCTTTTCCAGATACCTGGGAAACAAAGCTCATATCTCATTTGCCAATGGAGCCCAGTCCTAAGCCTGGTGCTCTGTCCCCCTCCCCGAAGGACACAGACTCGAATCGACCCGCGCCCTTAAGGCAACAGGATCTGATCTCCACGTACTGCCCGCCTCCCAAGATACAGCTTCTGAAGGACACCTTCCAAGAGAAACTGATGCAGGAAAAGGAGAAAAAAATGATCGCCATGTACAATCGGCGGCAGGAGGCAGCTCTACAGAAGATGAGAAAATGTTTCCAATATGTCAAATACGCTGCGGAGAAGAAGATGGGGAACAGCTATCGCTTCCAAGCCCAACAGGGCCCCGAGAAGAACATTGTGGGGTATGATCGGTCTTACCCCCTGAAGCCTATGGGTAACAGGAAAGTCTCCGGCCCTGGTGAGGTTCGGGCTGTGGACCGCCCGGACGCACAGAGTGATTCCTTGTTTGCCCCCACCCCGCCTCAGGATGGTCATGAGAGGCCCTGCGAGAGGCCGGGCAGGAGGGGCTCAAGAGTACGCAAACCTAAGGACAGGACTGTCCTCCCCATGGTGGCGACCCCTCCAGGGCAATGCCCTTCTCATGCCAATGGGAAGGAGCACTTTCAGTTGCAAGAGGAGCTACGAAAAGTGGCCGAGGCAGAGGCCGCGCTGAAGGAGGAGCATCGCCGGAGGGAGGCCAGCCTGCAGGATGAGATGCGCCGGAAGGAGGCCATGATGAAGGACGAGATTTGCCAGAAGGAGGCCATGATGCAGGCGAAGCTCTTCAGAGCTCAGGAGGAGCTGAGGATGGTTCCGAGAGAGATGGAAGACTCCAGAGAGGTGGCCGGAAGGGAAAATAGAGGCGAGGCAGAGCGAGCTTTGCCCCAGAGGACCATGGGCCAACCACCGCTCTAAGGCCGTGCCTCTTCTGACCTGCAGAATGGAGAAGCAAAAAGCCTTCACTCCAAGGAAAGCCCTTCCTATCAGAGGAGACAACCTTGATTATGGTTCTCCAATGGAAGATGGCGGATGCGCAGAATCGCACTTTCCCTCTGCGCTTTCCCATCAGGAGAGACGTCAAGTGAGCCCTTGCAGCAGTGGGCTAGAAGACGTCCCTTGTGGAAGGAGAAAGTATCTCAAGAAAGCAAGGCTCCCTGAAAGCGACGTGTCAGCGGCACAGGCCGCGCAGGGCCACTTCAGAAATAACACCACATGTCTGGATGAACAAACTCTGTCAGTGGAAAACAGATATTTGTCCCCTACAAGTCTGATCTGCCCTACCGCTGAGCAATTTCCATATGAGAATAGCCAGAGTGGAAACCCTCAGCTGGTGCCCTGTGAACTGTGTCACGGGAAGTTTGCTGTAGAGAGGCTGGAGAAACACAGCAAGATCTGCAAGTAGCTTCAGAATTCAAAGAGGAAGGTTTTTGACTCTTTCAAGCACAGGGCCAAGGGAACAGAACTGGAGACATACATCCATAAGAAGAAGGTTAGACCGCCAATCGTGGTAAGGGCTATCCTTAAACTCTTTCCAAGCTTCCCTTTTTTTCTCCTAGAGTCAGACTCAGCTTATAAATCAATGTAAACAATAAATAAGTGTTTTATGAAGTACTCTTCTGAAAAACTGCCGCAAAGGCACATTTGCCAGACAGAATAAATGTGTCTTAGTGACTTCTGAATTCTGTTGTAAAAATCTACATATCAAGCAAATAGCACTCACAGGAAACAAAACCATAACTACGTAAATTGTACTCTCTACCCAATAACCTGAAAGGTGGCCCCAGAAAGCTACGTTATTACTGTATTGATATTTTCTTGCCTTGTGAATGGTTTGCGACCAGACTGTGTACGCAGTGCTAGTCTGGACTTTTTCTGGAAGCTGTTTTATTGGTTTCATTTCCTGTTCCCAGCTGAGAAAGAACAACTGGAGGCAGAAGCACGAGGATTTCATTCGGAGCATCAAACAGGCCAGGGAGGTGCAGCAGGTGATCACGCAAGGAGGGAAAGTTGTGAACCTGCCCCAGCCCCCCGTGAATCCAAACCCCGACTACGTGCCCTGCCCTCACTGCGGCCGGCGCTTTGCCCCCAGGCCGGCACAGAGGCACATCCCCAAGTGTCAGCACATCAGGAGCCGCCCTCCTCCTCCTCGCAGATGAAAACTGATGTGAAGAAGAGCAAAAGAGTCATGATCTTGGCTCACGACTCACGTCCTGCTTTTTCTTTTTAGAAACACATTTAGCACAGTTCATCCGTATGATGATGAAAAAAAAATGTTACCTTATTTTAATTAAATGATTTTTTTTTTGGTGGACTGGTGTTTGCGTAGCTGTGGTTATTTCAGTTTTTCTCTTATCATTCATACACCTTGACCTCCTAAAATAATTTTTCAACCTGGAACGTACAATTAGCAGGCAATAGAACAGGTCACATTGGTCTTGGAACCATCAAAAAGCAGTATTCACACATTCTCGGCATCAATTTTCCTTAAAAACAACTGAAAAAGCAAGGTAAAGAGTGATTGATTTTTTTAATGAAAGTTATTTGATTTAATTTATTTAATTTTCATAATATTTGAAATATGTTGGGATTAATGTGACTCAATATTATCTGCAGCTCTTACACTCCAGGCACCTGATAAAGTGGAACGCAGTGTCTTTGCCTTACATGGCGCTCAGCTCTTCCTCAATCCCAGCAGAAGCACCAGCAGAAGCAGCAGCCTCCGGGTCCTGCCTCATGCACAGCTTAAAATGCAACACCAAGTAATACAACAAACAACAGGGAAAACCATTCACGATCAGACACATCTGTTGATTGCTGGCTCTCAGTAAAGGGACATTGCATCATTACATCACAAAATAGACTACATTTCAAGGTTAAAGAATTACCATGTTCTGCGATTCAGAACGAGGCAGCAAAACTTCCTATAATCTGTTGTGGCCCTATGACTTTGTAAAGGAGCAGGCTTGTGAATACATCTCGTTTAATCCAATGGAAATATAACTCTCAACTTTTTTACGTTTTTGCCAATAAATAATACTACATTGTTAACTCTGCATAAAGAACCTTGGAATGGAACGTTTTTTGCAGTGAAATGTTTGCTGCATAACCTATACCCTTTCTCTCCTACATCACATTGCATTAGTCATTACAGTGATTAGTGAGCAGGAAGGGCTGCATCACGTCGCAATTTGTGTGGAACTTGAATGCAAATTTGTTACAACATGGCGTAACTTACAGTCCTTTCACAAAATTCATGATTTTGTGCTCAATTTTGAGTTTGTAAAGTTTTTCTATAATGTCAATGATTTTATTTTGTGACTGAAATTAAATAATTTTGTGTCTGCAAAATTGGGACTGTAGTTCCACCTTAACCTACTAGTACTGTATGTCTTTGGACTGTGGGAAGAAACTGGAGCACCTGGAAGAAATCCACACAAATGAAGGGAGAACATACAATTCCATCCAGACTGCACCCCAGGAATTGAACCCAGGACCCCAGCTCTGTGAACCACAGTGCCAGCTCATTGCTATAGTCACTATAATTAATGTCAAAACTCATTTGCAAATGAGCAGCCTGGGATCCAAAAGGATCAAGACAAGGATCCAAACAAAGCACTATCCCAAAGCTTGGCTTTGTACCGTATATAATACAGGGCTTGATGCAGAAGGCAGATAATCAAAGTCCATGCAATAATTGCTAAGGGAAAGTGACTTTGTGTTCTTGGAGGGAAGTCACTCAACACGGAGCTGTGTTAGTGAAATGATTGTTCTGATGTACGGCTGATGTCCAAACACTGAAAACATGATTGTGTATGCAATCGCACTCCTGAGCTCCATTGGGTATGGTTAAAATAACTTTTTATAGTTCATCACATTCAAAGTGTGTGTACTTGATGAAAGTGTAACACGCATTTGGAGGAGTTATTCAGGATTTTCTTTCATTCAACTATTTCAAGACCCATTATTTTCAGATGTTGTAGTATACGTGAATAATGAAAGGCCTTCATATTACACAATGAAGGAATGACTTCGCAGGTGTGAAGAATAAAAGATTAATTCAGCTCACTTTGGGGAGTTTCACAACGGCCCTCCTTATAGAAATGTGGGTTTGATTAAAGGAGTGAAGAAAAAGCACTGAATAATATTTGCTTCTGTAAACGTAATCATCTCAAAATATGGTTGAAGAAATTGAAGAAGGTTAAACATAATCCAAAACGTATAAGGTCAATTTAAGTACAACCAGAATTCTAGTGTTTATGCAATGCATCTGTGGGTTGATATGAAATATGGCCGTACTTAAACTAAACGAGGTTATCGAGAGCATATTCCGAATACGGCTTTGGCCAGTTGTACTGTGAACTGCGAGGACCGTATCTTATCCTGAACTGGCTGTGCGAATACCGTCCTCTGCTGGCAGAAGGAATAGATTACAACGGCACTGTATTGGCGATTAGTCCTATTGCTAGAATATTGAAACAACAAGCAGTCCGCGGAGTCAAGCAATGCTGAATAAACAAGTACCTGAAATTCAATAGGATTTTGTGTATTGATTACAAATAGGTGTGGAATTCTCATGTACAGTGGTATTCATGGATTCCTTACACAAGCAGCAGTTTTTATGATGCTTTCGTAATCTGAATATAAATCTGTTCTTATAAATCTACTTAAAACTGTAATTATTGAATAGATTAATGTCTTTGAAATGCTTCATTAACTGGGCAGTTTCCATGTTTGGAAATGTTTTTATTTTGATTGCTGATTGCTAGATACTGTATGTTTAATAGGCATGCTGTTAATATTTTCTACAAGAGCCAAATAAGACAGTTATGCTGTAGTAAGTTCTATGTAAGTTATATAACATAAGTTATATTTTGTTCTGAGGTCAATTTGAATCTCATACTAAATAACTGGTGTCCTTTTATCTGAGAAACACTACCTGATTGATCACCTGATGCCTAGAAATTAGCATGCACAGTAGCCCAGCGTTTAGCATTGCTAGCTCACAGTGCTGAGGCCCTGGGTACACTTCTGGACCTGGGGTGCTATCTGTATGGAGCTTGTATGTTCTCCCCATGTTTGCATGAGTTTGCTTTGGGTGCTCCGGCTTCCTCCCACAGTTCAAAGAACTACTGGTAGGTTAATTGGCTTCTGGGATAATTGGTGAGTGTCTGTGTCTTCCCTGCATTGGACTACCATCCAGTCCCAGGTATCTCCTGCTTATTACTTTCTGAGGCTCTGGCTCCCCCGTGCCCCGCGACCCCCTGACCCCCTGACCCTGAATTGGATGAAGCGGTTAGAAAATGGGTGGTTTCTGTTATGCTCTGGTCATGCTCTGCCATAGCAACAACTTGTAAAAAATGCAGATGCTAGGATTTAACTCAAAGAAGGAGCTCAGAGCACTGTGTTGGCATCACTGTACAGGTGTCCGTTTTGTTTTAGAACATGTGCTAAAATCTTATTTACTAACTTCTAGACTTTTTACCCCCCATATCAGTCTGCAGGTGCACAGTGGTCTGTGGACACCCTCCTTGCTCTGTCGTAAAAGAGGAAATAAAAAGCAACTGGTTTTGACTTTAATGCACTGAGACTGTGGAACTCACAGAACTCTCTTGTCAGAAAGGCAGCTTCTAACAGCTTTTAAGTGAAGACTAAGAACACTTTTCTATTTTATTAAAATAGATTATATATGTTTTGTTTAAATATATGTTATAAATGTTAAAACGACAGCTCGTATAAGCTTGTATTTTTACCTTTCGATCATTTTTAGAATTGCTTTGAGTTGCTTTTACCATGATAAACAGTACAAAATATGAGGTGTTGAACTTGTCTAAAGTTTTAAAGCGCTTTATGACATAAAGTGTGATGACAGTCCTTGGCGGTCTATGTAACAATTCTTCTTGAAGTAGGTCATCGGGCCAACAGTATACAAACATTACAGCTCAAGTGCTTTTGTATCTGAACGCTTTTAGGTAAGTTATTTAGCAGCTGAGGTATTAATAATGATTTTAATGGCAAATTCAATTGCAGGATAAATAAAAATGGCGGATAACTTTCTTTCTAGCTTCGTGAAGCGGTCGCGCTATATTATACATATATACCATAATAAGAAACATAATATGTACAGTAGAATTTTTCACTTTAAGCTGGCATTATCCAGAACCGGGTCAGGGCCCGGACCCGGACCGTGCAGTGTGGTCCGCCGGCCTTCTAAAGATGTTTAGGAGATCGAGGCGCCCTTGGATTTGATTAGAAACTTGCATAATTTCTTAACTTGACCCCATTATCTTAAAAAAAACGGCCAGGCCAAGACCAAAGCATGAAGGCTGCGAGGATCGGGGGACTCTCATTTTTGGTCACAGCGTACAGTAGTAGATCAGTAACCTCTGTTTATCGTGATAACCTTTAATTATTTTCCAGTACTTTTTTAAATGATAAAACACATTGTCTCGCCAGTTTTGCTAAAGATACGGTTTTAGTGTTTACGCATAAATTTGTAAGCCGTAGGTTTAAATCTCGTGGTCTAATTTTCTGCATTTTCATCGTAAGGGAAGGCGCTCGTTTGCGATTTACGCGCTGAATATTGTAAGCAGAGGAGCCTTAAGGCACAGCCTCGCCTTAACACCATCGTTTGCATTGTCATTGTCATCCAGAAAAGCAGTCGTAAGAAAATGAATCTGTGGCGGCTCCGAACATTAAAAAAACTATATCTAGACTGCAAATACATCCCAATCTTACTATCAACACGTTTTAAGACCCCTCTCCTTTCCACCGGTATACAAGCTAAGAGAGAAATATTGGAAATCCCATCTGAAGTAGCCCTCGTCTCACCTTCGGAGCTGTGAGCGATGGGGATCATAATTAAAAGGGGTACAGTTACTTTGAAAATGTGTATGTGATACTTAAATTTAAATAAAATAAAAAGATAAATTATATAACACAGACTGCTATCTATGTCCATGTGTTTAAGACGTATGAATCGGTTTTAAAACAGGCACACCCCTTCTCACAAATCCGACTGGAGTCTCAGTCCGTCGTCGCGATGAATTAGGAGCTCAGATGTAGGCTAAGTGATTGCAATTTACTTATTTAAAAGAACCACTTCAAATCAAAAGGGAGACATTTTGTAATGGTTGTTATCGTATTATAGTATACGATAACTGTATACGTAGTATACGTAATTGTAGAAATACAGTACATAAAGGGTATGAATAGGTGTGAGCTTTTACTGTATATTTAATATTTTATCTGACCCACTTGTAGAAACCGCCTACTCAGATTTATTTAAGTGGTCTGCCACCATAAAGACAGAAAAATATAATGACACCCTGTTACATTAACTGTAAAATAAACGCCGTAACTGCGGCCATATGAAAATTTGGATAAAGATTATACAAACATCCTAAGGAGCTCTATGACATATGAGCGTCGTAATAATGGTTGGTGACCTGACGTAACAGTGCTCCCTGAATTACGTGATCTGTATATACCCAAATACAGATATATCACAAAGGGAGATGCAGTCAAACATTGCATTGCTATCGTCGTGGTGAACTATTTCTCCGCTGTTTAAAACTTGTTTGGTAAGTGTCATCAAATATGCTTGTCAATTTGTAGCGAAATCGATATACTGTATCATAATCCTTCAGCTATCTATAATGTAGTGAAACGGCTAATTAATATTGATAAATTCCCTTATTCACAGTGACTTTTGCTCAAACCCCTGTTGCATAATGGGTTAATTTTATATAAAAAAACATTTATATCATAGATATAATACAAGCTTTGAAATGAAATAGCACATTTCCAGGTTTCAGTTAAACATTTTTAAAAAAGCTCATGACTTTAAGCATTCTGAACATTGAGAATGTTATTTGGGAAACAAATGTTTATTATAATGTTTATGTTTAGGATCTGTCTCCTACTGAGTCAGCATGCAGCATTCAACACCATTAGGTTTAATATTAAAAAGTTGTGTATTTCCTGAATTGTTTTTTTTTATTCTTTTCTATTAGACCATACTAGACTGTGCAGGATATCATTTATTTGCCATTTTTGCCTTTTCCAGATACCTGGGAAACAAAGCTCATATCTCATTTGCCAATGGAGCCCAGTCCTAAGCCTGGTGCTCTGTCCCCCTCCCCGAAGGACACAGACTCGAATCGACCCGCGCCCTTAAGGCAACAGGATCTGATCTCCACGTACTGCCCCCCTCCCAACATACAGCTTCTGAAGGACACCTTCCAAGAGAAACTGATGCAGGAAAAGGAGAAAAAAATGATCGCCATGTACAATCGGCGGCAGGAGGCAGCTCTACAGAAGATGAGAAAATGTTTCCAATATGTCAAATACGCTGCGGAGAAGAAGATGGGGAACAGCTATCGCTTCCAAGCCCAACAGGGCCCCGAGAAGAACATTGTGGGGTATGATCGGTCTTACCCCCTGAAGCCTATGGGTAACAGGAAAGTCTCCGGCCCTGGTGAGGTTCGGGCTGTGGACCGCCCGGACGCACAGAGTGATTCCTTGTTTGCCCCCACCCCGCCTCAGGATGGTCATGAGAGGCCCTGCGAGAGGCAGGGCAGGAGGGGCTCAAGAGTACGCAAACCTAAGGACAGGACTGTCCTCCCCATGGTGGCGACCCCTCCAGGGCAATGCCCTTCTCATGCCAATGGGAAGGAGCACTTTCAGTTGCAAGAGGAGCTACGAAAAGTGGCCGAGGCAGAGGCCGCGCTGAAGGAGGAGCATCGCCGGAGGGAGGCCAGCCTGCAGGATGAGATGCGCCGGAAGGAGGCCATGATGAAGGACGAGATTCGCCAGAAGGAGGCCATGATGCAGGCGAAGCTCTTCAGAGCTCAGGAGGAGCTGAGGATGGTTCCGAGAGAGATGGAAGACTCCAGAGAGGTGGCCGGAAGGGAAAATAGAGGCGAGGCAGAGCGAGCTTTGCCCCAGAGGACCATGGGCCAACCACCGCTCTAAGGCCGTGCCTCTTCTGACCTGCAGAATGGAGAAGCAAAAAGCCTTCACTCCAAGGAAAGCCCTTCCTATCAGAGGAGACAACCTTGATTATGGTTCTCCAATGGAAGATGGCGGATGCGCAGAATCGCACTTTCCCTCTGCGCTTTCCCATCAGGAGAGACGTCAAGTGAGCCCTTGCAGCCGTGGGCTAGAAGACGTCCCCTGTGGAAGGAGAAAGTATCTCAAGAAAGCAAGGCTCCCTGAATGCGACGTGTCAGCGGCACAGGCCGCGCAGGGCCACTTCAGAAATAACACCACATGTCTGGATGAACAAACTCTGTCAGTGGAAAACAGATATTTGTCCCCTACAAGTCTGATGTGCCCTACCGCTGAGCAATTTCCATATGAGAATAGCCAGAGTGGAAACCCTCAGCTGGTGCCCTGTGAACTGTGTCACGGGAAGTTTGCTGTAGAGAGGCTGGAGAAACACAGCAAGATCTGCAAGAATCTTCAGAATTCAAAGAGGAAGGTTTTTGACTCTTTCAAGCACAGGGCCAAGGGAACAGAACTGGAGACATACATCCATAAGAAGAAGGTTAAACCGCCAATCGTGGTAAGGGCTATCCTTAAACTCTTTCCAAGCTTCCCTTTTTTTCTCCTAGAGTCAGACTCAGCTTATAAATCAATGTAGACAATAAATAAGTGTTTTATGAAGTACTCTTCTGAAAAACTGCCGCAAAGGCACATTTGCCAGACAGAATAAATGTGTCTTAGTGGCTTCCGAATTCTGTTGTAAAAATCTACATATCAAGCAAATAGCACTCACAGGAAACAAAACCATAACTACGTAAATTGTACTCTCTACCCAATGACCTGAAAGGTAGCCCCAGAAAGCTACGTTATTACTGTATTGATATTTTCTTGCCTTGTGAATGGTTTGCGACCAGACTGTGTACGCAGTGCTAGTCTGGACTTTTTCTGGAAGCTGTTTTATTGGTTTCATTTCCTGTTCCCAGCTGAGAAAGAACAACTGGAGGCAGAAGCACGAGGATTTCATTCGGAGCATCAAACAGGCCAGGGAGGTGCAGCAGGTGATCACGCAAGGAGGGAAAGTTGTGAACCTGCCCCAGCCCCCCGCGAATCCAAACCCCGACTACGTGCCCTGCCCTCACTGCGGCCGGCGCTTTGCCCCCAGGCCGGCACAGAGGCACATCCCCAAGTGTCAGCACATCAGGAGCCGCCCTCCTCCTCCTCCTCGCAGATGAAAATTGATGTGAAGAAGAGCAAAAGAGTCATGATCTTGGCTCACGACTCACGTCCTGCTTTTTCATTTTAGAAACACATTTAGCACAGTTCATCCGTATGATGATGAAAAAAAAATGTTACCTTATTTTAATTAAATGATTTTTTTTTGGTGGACTGGTGTTTGCGTAGCTGTGGTTATTTCAGTTTTTCTCTTATCATTCATACACCTTGACCTCCTAAAAATAATTTTTCAACCTGGAACGTACAATTAGCAGGCAATAGAACAGGTCACATTGGTCTTGGAACCATCAAAAAGCAGTATTCACACATTCTCGGCATCAATTTTCCTTAAAAACAACTGAAAAAGCAAGGTAAAGAGTGATTGATTTTTTTAATGAAAGTTATTTGATTTAATTTATTTAATTTTCATAATATTTGAAATATGTTGGGATTAATGTGACTCAATATTATCTGCAGCTCTTACACTCCAGGCACCTGATAAAGTGGAACGCAGTGTCTTTGCCTTACATGGCGCTCAGCTCTTCCTCAATCCCAGCAGAAGCACCAGCAGAAGCAGCAGCCTCCGGGTCCTGCCTCATGCACAGCTTAAAATGCAACACCAAGTAATACAACAAACAACAGGGAAAACCATTCACGATCAGACACATCCGTTGATTGCTGGCTCTCAGTAAAGGGACATTGCATCATTACATCACAAAATAGACTACATTTCAAGGTTAAAGAATTACCATGTTCTGCGATTCAGAACGAGGCAGCAAAACTTCCTATAATCTGTTGTGGCCCTGTGACATTGTAAAGGAGCAGGCTTGTGAATACATCTCGTTTAATCCAATGGAAATATAGCCCTCAACTTTTTTACGTTTTTGCCAATAAATAATACTACATTGTTAACTCTGCATAAAGAACCTTGGAATGGAACGTTTTTTGCAGTGAAATGTTTGCTGCATAACCTATACCCTTTCTCTCCTACATCACATTGCATTAGTCATTACAGTGATTAGTGAGCAGGAAGGGCTGCATCACATCGCAATTTGTGTGGAACTTGAATGCGAATTTGTTACAACATGGCGTAACTTACAGTCCTTTCACAAAATTCATGATTTTGTGCTCAATTTTGAGTTTGTAAAGTTTTTCTATAATGTCAATGATTTTATTTTGTGACTGAAATTAAATACTTTTGTGTCTGCAAAATTGGGACTGTAGTTCCACCTTAACCTACTAGTACTGTATGTCTTTGGACTGTGGGAAGAAACTGGAGCACCTGGAAGAAATCCACACAAATGAAGGGAGAACATACAATTCCATCCAGACTGCACCCCAGGAATTGAACCCAGGACCCCAGCTCTGTGAACCACAGTGCCAGCTCATTGCTATAGTCACTATAATTAATGTCAAAACTCATTTGCAAATGAGCAGCCTGGGATCCAAAAGGATCAAGACAAGGATCCAAACAAAGCACTATCCCAAAGCTTGGCTTTGTACCGTATATAATACAGGGCTTGATGCAGAAGGCAGATAATCAAAGTCCATGCAATAATTGCTAAGGGAAAGTGACTTTGTGTTCTTGGAGGGAAGTCACTCAACACGGAGCTGTGTTAGTGAAATGATTGTTCTGATGTACGGCTGATGTCCAAACACTGAAAACATGATTGTGTATGCAATCGCACTCCTGAGCTCCATTGGGTATGGTTAAAATAACTTTTTATAGTTCATCACATTCAAAGTGTATGTACTTGATGAAAGTGTAACACGCATTTGGAGGAGTTATTCAGGATTTTCTTTCATTCAACTATTTCAAGACCCATTATTTTCAGATGTTGTAGTATACGTGAATAATGAAAGGCCTTCATATTACACAATGAAGGAATGACTTTGCAGGTGTGAAGAATGAAAGATTAATTCAGCTCACTTTGGGGAGTTTCACAATGGCCCTCCTTATAGAAATGTGGGTTTGATTAAAGGAGTGAAGAAAAAGCACTGAATAATATTTGCTTCTGTAAACGTAATCATCTCAAAATATGGTTGAAGAAATTAAAGAAGGTTAAACATAATCCAAAACGTATAAGGTCAATTTAAGTACAACCAGAATTCTAGTGTTTATGCAATGCATCTGTGGGTTGATATGAAATATGGCCGTACTTAAACTAAACGAGGTTATCGAGAGCATATTCCGAATACGGCTTTGGCCAGTTGTACTGTGAACTGCGAGGACCGTATCTTATCCTGAACTGGCTGTGCGAATACCGTCCTCTGCTGGCAGAAGGAATAGATTACAACGGCACTGTATTGGCGATTAGTCCTATTGCTAGAATATTGAAACAACAAGGAGTCCGCGGAGTCAAGCAATGCTGAATAAACAAGTACCTGAAATTCAATAGGATTTTGTGTATTGATTACAAATAGGTGTGGAATTCTCATGTACAGTGGTATTCATGGATTCCTTACACAAGCAGCAGTTGTTATGATGCTTTCGTAATCTGAATATAAATCTGTTATCTACTTAAAACTGTAATTATTGAATAGATTAATGTCTTTGAAATGCTTCATTAACTGGGCAGTTTCCATGTTTGGAAATGTTTTTATTTTGATTGCTGATTGCTAGATACTGTATGTTTAATAGGCATGCTGTTAATATTTTCTACAAGAGCCAAATAAGACAGTTATGCTGTAGTAAGTTCTATATAAGTTATATAACATAAGTTATATTTTGTTGTGAGGTCAATTTGAATCTCATACTAAATAACTGGTGTCCTTTTATCTGAGAAACACTACCTGATTGATCACCTGATGCCTAGAAATTAGCATGCACAGTAGCCCAGCGTTTAGCATTGCTAGCTCACAGTGCTGAGGCCCTGGGTACACTTCTGGACCTGGGGTGCTATCTGTATGGAGCTTGTATGTTCTCCCCATGTTTGCATGAGTTTGCTTTGGGTTCTCCGGCTTCCTCCCACAGTTCAAAGAACTACTGGTAGGTTAATTGGCTTCTGGGATAATTGGTGAGTGTCTGTGTCTTCCCTGCATTGGACTACCATCCAGTCCCAGGTATCTCCTGCTTATTACTTTCTGAGGCTCTGGCTCCCCCGTGCCCCGCGACCCCCTGACCCCCTGACCCTGAATTGGATGAAGCGGTTAGAAAATGGGTGGGTTCTGTTATGCTCTGGTCATGCTCTGCCATACCAACAACTTGTAAAAAATGCAGATGCTAGGATTTAACTCAAAGAAGGAGCTCAGAGCACTGTGTTGGCATCACTGTACAGGTGTCCGGTTTGTTTTAGAACTTGTGCTAAAATCTTATTTACTAACTTCTAGACTTTTTACCCCCCATATCAGTCTGCAGGTGCACAGTGGTCTGTGGACACCCTCCTTGCTCTGTCGTAAAAGAGGAAATAAAAAGCAACTGGTTTTGACTTTAATGCACTGAGACTGTGGAACTCACAGAACTCTCTTGTCAGAAAGGCAGCTTCTAACAGCTTTTAAGTGAAGACTAAGAACACTTTTCTATTTTATTAAAATAGATTATATATGTTTTGTTTAAATATATGTTATAAATGTTAAAACGACAGCTCGTATAAGCTTGTATTTTTACCTTTCGATCATTTTTAGAATTGCTTTGAGTTGCTTTTACCATGATAAACAGTACAAAATATGAGGTGTTGAACTTGTCTAAAGTTTTAAAGCGCTTTATGACCTAAAGTGTGATGACAGTCCTTGGCGGTCTATGTAACAATTCTTCTTGAAGTAGGTCATCGGGCCAACAGTATACAAACATTACAGCTCAAGTGCTTTTGTATCTGAACGCTTTTAGGTAAGTTATTTAGCAGCTGCGGTATTAATAATGATTTTAATGGCAAATTCAATTGCAGGTAAAATAAAAATGGCGGATAACTTTCTTTCTAGCTTCGTGAAGCGGTCGCGCTATATTATACATATATACCATAATAAGAAACATAATATGTACAGTAGAATTTTTCACTTTAAGCTGGCATTATCCAGAACCGGGTCAGGGAACGGACCCGGACCGTGCAGTGTTGTCCGTCGGCCTTCTAAAGATGTTTAGGAGATCGAGGCGCCCTTGGATTTGATTAGAAACTTGCATAATTTCTTAACTTGACCCCATTATCTTAAAAAAAACGGCCAGGCCAAGACCAAAGCATGAAGGCTGCGAGGATCGGGGGACTCTCATTTTTGGTCACAGCGTACAGTAGTAGATCAGTAACCTCTGTTTATCGTGATAACCTTTAATTATTTTAATTAAGCAGAGGAGCCTTAAGGCACAGCCTCGCCTTAACACCATCGTTTGCATTGTCATTGTCATCCAGAAAAGCAGTCGTAAGAAAATGAATCTGTGGCGGCTCCGAACATTAAAAAAACTATATCTAGACTGCAAATACATCCCAATCTTACTATCAACACGTTTTAAGACCCCTCTCCTTTCCACCGGTATACAAGCTAAGAGAGAAATATTGGAAATCCCATCTGAAGTAGCCCTCGTCTCACCTTCGGAGCTGTGAGCGATGGGGATCATAATTAAAAGGGGTCCAGTTACTTTGAAAATGTGTATGTGATACTTAAATTTAAATAAAATAAAAAGATAAATTATATAACACAGACTGCTATCTATGTCCATGTGTTTAAGACGTATGAATCGGTTTTAAAACAGGCACACCCCTTCTCACAAATCCGACTGGAGTCTCAGTCCGTCGTCGCGATGAATTAGGAGCTCAGATGTAGGCTAAGTGATTGCAATTTACTTATTTAAAAGAACCACTTCAAATCAAAAGGGAGACATTTTGTAATGGTAGTTATCGTATTATAGTATACGATAACTGTATACGTAGTATACGTAATTGTAGATATACAGTACATAAAGGGTATGAATAGGTGTGAGCTTTTACTGTATATTTAATATTTTATCTGACCCACTTGTAGAAACCGCCTACTCAGATTTATTTAAGTGGTCTGCCACCATAAAGACAGAAAAATATAATGACACCCTGTTACATTAACTGTAAAATAAACGCCGTAACTGCGGCCATATGAAAATGTGGATAAAGATTATACAAACATCCTAAGGAGCTCTATGACATATGAGCGTCGTAATAATGGTTGGTGACCTGACGTAACAGTGCTCCCTGAATTACGTGATCTGTATATACCCAAATACAGATATATCACATAGGGAGATGCAGTCAAACATTGCATTGCTATCGTCGTGGTGAACTATTTCTCCGCTGTTTAAAACTTGTTTGGTAAGTGTCATCAAATATACTTGTCAATTTGTAGCGAAATCGATATACTGTATCATAATCCTTCAGCTATCTATAATGTAGTGAAACGGCTAATTAATATTGATCAATTCCCTTATTCACAGTGACTTTTGCTCAAACCCCTGTTGCATAATGGGTTAATTTTATATAAAAAAACATTTATATCATAGATATAATACAAGCTTTGAAATGAAATAGCACATTTCCAGGTTTCAGTTAAACATTTTTAAAAAAGCTCATGACTTTAAGCATTCTGAACATTGAGAATGTTATTTGGGAAACAAATGTTTATTATAATGTTTATGTTTAGGATCTGTCTCCTACTGAGTCAGCATGCAGCATTCAACACCATTAGGTTTAATATTAAAAAGTTGTGTATTTCCTGAATTGTTTTTTTTTATTCTTTTCTATTAGACCATACTAGACTGTGCAGGATATCATTTATTTGCCATTTTTGCCTTTTCCAGATACCTGGGAAACAAAGCTCATATCTCATTTGCCAATGGAGCCCAGTCCTAAGCCTGGTGCTCTGTCCCCCTCCCCGAAGGACACAGACTCGAATCGACCCGCGCCCTTAAGGCAACAGGATCTGATCTCCACGTACTGCCCGCCTCCCAAGATACAGCTTTTGAAGGACACCTTCCAAGAGAAACTGATGCAGGAAAAGGAGAAAAAAATGATCGCCATGTACAATCGGCGGCAGGAGGCAGCTCTACAGAAGATGAGAAAATGTTTCCAATATGTCAAATACGCTGCGGAGAAGAAGATGGGGAACAGCTATCGCTTCCAAGCCCAACAGGGCCCCGAGAAGAACATTGTGGGGTATGATCGGTCTTACCCCCTGAAGCCTATGGGTAACAGGAAAGTCTCCGGCCCTGGTGAGGTTCGGGCTGTGGACCGCCCGGACGCACAGAGTGATTCCTTGTTTGCCCCCACCCCGCCTCAGGATGGTCATGAGAGGCCGGGCAGGAGGGGCTCAAGAGTACGCAAACCTAAGGACAGGACTGTCCTCCCCATGGTGGCGACCCCTCCAGGGCAATGCCCTTCTCATGCCAATGGGAAGGAGCACTTTCAGTTGCAAGAGGAGCTACGAAAAGTGGCCGAGGCAGAGGCCGCGCTGAAGGAGGAGCATCGCCGGAGGGAGGCCAGCCTGCAGGATGAGATGCGCCGGAAGGAGGCCATGATGAAGGACGAGATTCGCCAGAAGGAGGCCATGATGCAGGCGAAGCTCTTCAGAGCTCAGGAGGAGCTGAGGATGGTTCCGAGAGAGATGGAAGACTCCAGAGAGGTGGCCGGAAGGGAAAATAGAGGTGAGGCAGAGCGAGCTTTGCCCCAGAGGACCATGGGCCAACCACCGCTCTAAGGCCGTGCCTCTTCTGACCTGCAGAATGGAGAAGCAAAAAGCCTTCACTCCAAGGAAAGCCCTTCCTATCAGAGGAGACAACCTTGATTATGGTTCTCCAATGGAAGATGGCGGATGCGCAGAATCGCACTTTCCCTCTGCGCTTTCCCATCAGGAGAGACGTCAAGTGAGCCCTTGCAGCCGTGGGCTAGAAGACGTCCCCTGTGGAAGGAGAAAGTATCTCAAGAAAGCAAGGCTCCCTGAAAGCGACGTGTCAGCGGCACAGGCCGCGCAGGGCCACTTCAGAAATAACACCACATGTCTGGATGAACAAACTCTGTCAGTGGAAAACAGATATTTGTCCCCTACAAGTCTGATGTGCCCTACCGCTGAGCAATTTCCATATGAGAATAGCCAGAGTGGAAACCCTCAGCTGGTGCCCTGTGAACTGTGTCACGGGAAGTTTGCTGTAGAGAGGCTGGAGAAACACAGCAAGATCTGCAAGAAGCTTCAGAATTCAAAGAGGAAGGTTTTTGACTCTTTCAAGCACAGGGCCAAGGGAACAGAACTGGAGACATACATCCATAAGAAGATGGTTAAACCGCCAATCGTGGTAAGGGCTATCCTTAAACTCTTTCCAAGCTTCCCTTTTTTTCTCCTAGAGTCAGACTCAGCTTATAAATCAATGTAAACAATAAATAAGTGTTTTATGAAGTACTCTTCTGAAAAACTGCCGCAAAGGCACATTTGCCAGACAGAATAAATGTGTCTTAGTGACTTCTGAATTCTGTTGTAAAAATCTACATATCAAGCAAATAGCACTCACAGGAAACAAAACCATAACTACGTAAATTGTACTCTCTACCCAATGACCTGAAAGGTAGCCCCAGAAAGCTACGTTATTACTGTATTGATATTTTCTTGCCTTGTGAATGGTTTGCGACCAGACTGTGTACGCAGTGCTAGTCTGGACATTTTCTGGAAGCTGTTTTATTGGTTTCATTTCCTGTTCCCAGCTGAGAAAGAACAACTGGAGGCAGAAGCACGAGGATTTCATTCGGAGCATCAAACAGGCCAGGGAGGTGCAGCAGGTGATCACGCAAGGAGGGAAAGTTGTGAACCTGCCCCAGCCCCCCGCGAATCCAAACCCCGACTACGTGCCCTGCCCTCACTGCGGCCGGCGCTTTGCCCCCAGGCCGGCACAGAGGCACTTCCCCAAGTGTCAGCACATCAGGAGCCGCCCTCCTCCTCCTCCTCGCAGATGAAAACTGATGTGAAGAAGAGCAAAAGAGTCATGATCTTGGCTCACGACTCACGTCCTGCTTTTTCTTTTTAGAAACACATTTAGCACAGTTCATCCGTATGATGATGAAAAAAAAATGTTACCTTATTTTAATTAAATGATTTTTTTTTGGTGGACTGGTGTTTGCGTAGCTGTGGTTATTTCAGTTTTTCTCTTATCATTCATACACCTTGACCTCCTAAAAATAATTTTTCAACCTGGAACGTACAATTAGCAGGCAATAGAACAGGTCACATTGGTCTTGGAACCATCAAAAAGCAGTATTCACACATTCTCGGCATCAATTTTCCTTAAAAACAACTGAAAAAGCAAGGTAAAGAGTGATTGATTTTTTTAATGAAAGTTATTTGATTTAATTTATTTAATTTTCATAATATTTGAAATATGTTGGGATTAATGTGACTCAATATTATCTGCAGCTCTTACACTCCAGGCACCTGATAAAGTGGAACGCAGTGTCTTTGCCTTACATGGCGCTCAGCTCTTCCTCAATCCCAGCAGAAGCACCAGCAGAAGCAGCAGCCTCCGGGTCCTGCCTCATGCACAGCTTAAAATGCAACACCAAGTAATACAACAAACAACAGGGAAAACCATTCACGATCAGACACATCCGTTGATTGCTGGCTCTCAGTAAAGGGACATTGCATCATTACATCACAAAATAGACTACATTTCAAGGTTAAAGAATTACCATGTTCTGCGATTCAGAACGAGGCAGCAAAACTTCCTATAATCTGTTGTGGCCCTGTGACATTGTAAAGGAGCAGGCTTGTGAATACATCTCGTTTAATCCAATGGAAATATAACCCTCAACTTTTTTACGTTTTTGCCAATAAATAATACTACATTGTTAACTCTGCATAAAGAACCTTGGAATGGAACGTTTTTTGCAGTGAAATGTTTGCTGCATAACCTATACCCTTTCTCTCCTACATCACATTGCATTAGTCATTACAGTGATTAGTGAGCAGGAAGGGCTGCATCACATCGCAATTTGTGTGGAACTTGAATGCGAATTTGTTACAACATGGCGTAACTTACAGTCCTTTCACAAAAGTCATGGTTTTGTGCTCAATTTTGAGTTTGTAAAGTTTTTCTATAATGTCAATGATTTTATTTTGTGACTGAAATTAAATAATTTTGTGTCTGCAAAATTGGGACTGTAGTTCCACCTTAACCTACTAGTACTGTATGTCTTTGGACTGTGGGAAGAAACTGGAGCACCTGGAAGAAATCCACACAAATGAAGGGAGAACATACAATTCCATCCAGACTGCACCCCAGGAATTGAACCCAGGACCCCAGCTCTGTGAACCACAGTGCCACCTCATTGCTATAGTCACTATAATTAATGTCAAAACTCATTTGCAAATGAGCAGCCTGGGATCCAAAAGGATCAAGACAAGGATCCAAACAAAGCACTATCCCAAAGCTTGGCTTTGTACAGTATATCATACAGGGCTTGATGCAGAAGGCAGATAATCTAAGTCCATGCAATAATTGCTAAGGGAAAGTGACTTTGTGTTTTTGGAGGGAAGTCACTCAACATGGAGCTGTGTTAGTGAAATGATTGTTCTGATGTACGGCTGATGTCCAAACACTGAAAACATGATTGTGTATGCAATCGCACTCCCGAGCTCCATTGGGTATGGTTAAAATAACTTTTTATAGTTCATCACATTCAAAGTGTGTGTACTTGATGAAAGTGTAACACGCATTTGGAGGAGTTATTCAGGATTTTCTTTCATTCAACTATTTCAAGACCCATTATTTTCAGATGTTGTAGTATACGTGAATAATGAAAGGCCTTCATATTACACAATGAAGGAATGACTTCGCAGGTGTGAAGAATAAAAGATTAATTCAGCTCACTTTGGGGAGTTTCACAATGGCCCTCCTTAAAGAAATGTGGGTTTGATTAAAGGAGTGAAGAAAAAGCACTGAATAATATTTGCTTCTGTAAACGTAATCATCTCAAAATATGGTTAAAGAAATTGAAGAAGGTTAAACATAATCCAAAACGTATAAGGTCAATTTAAATACAACCAGAATTCCAGTGTTTATGCAATGCATCTGTGGGTTGATATGAAATACGGCCGTTCTTAAACTAAACGAGGTTATCGAGAGCATATTCCGAGTACGGCTGTGGCCAGTTGTACTGTGAACTGCGAGGACCGTATCTTATCCTGAACTGACTGTGCGAATACCGTCCTCTGCTGGCAGAAGGAATAGATTACAACGGCACTGTATTGGCGATTAGTCCTATTGCTAGAATATTGAAACAACAAGGAGTCCGCGGAGTCAAGCAATGCTGAATAAACAAGTACCTGAAATTCAATAGGATTTTGTGTATTGATTACAAATAGGTGTGAATTTCTCATGTACAGTGGTATTCATGGATTCCTTACACAAGCAGCCGTTGTTATGATACTTTCGTAATCTGAATATACAGTGCCTTTCGAAAGTATTCGGCCCCCTTGAACTTTTCAACCTTTTGCCACATTTCAGGCTTCAAACATAAAGATATACATTTTTTATTTTATGTTAAGAATCACCAACAAGTGGGACACAATTGTGAAGTGGAACGAAATCTATTGGATTTTTGAAACTTTTTTAACTAATAAAAAAATGAAAAGTGGGGCGTGCAAAATTATTCGGCCCCCTTGCGTTAATACTTTGTAGAGCCACCTTTTGCTGCGATTACAGCTGCAAGTCACTTGGGGTATGTCTCTATCAATTTTGCACATCGAGAGACTGAAATTCTTGCCCATTCTTCCTTGCAAAACAGCTCGAGCTCAGTGAGGTTGGATGGAGAGCGTTTGTGAACAGCAGTTTTCAGCTCTTTCCACAGATTCTCGATTGGATTCAGGTCTGGACTTTGACTTGGCCATTCAAACACCTGGATACGTTTATTTGTGAACCATTCCTTTGTAGATTTTGCTGTATGTTTGGGATCATTGTCTTGTTGGAAGATAAATCTCCGTCCCAGTTTCAGGTCTTTTGCAGACTAACAGGTTTTCATCCAGAATGGTCCTGTATTTGGCTGCATCCATCTTCCCCTCAATTTTAACCATCTTCCCTGTCCCTGCTGAAGAAAAGCAGGCCCAAACCATGATGCTGCCACCACCATGTTTGACAGTGGGGATGGTGTGTTGAGGGTGATGAGCTGTGTTGCTTTTACGCCAAACATATCGTTTTGCATTGTGGCCAAAAAGTTCGATTTTGGTTTCATCTGACCAGAGCACCTTCTTCCACATGTTTGGGGTGTCTCCCAGGTGGCTTGTGGCAAACTTTAGACGAGACTTTTTATGGATATCTTTGAGAAATGGCTTTCTTCTTGCCACTCTTCCATAAAGGCCAGATTTGTGCAGTGTAAGACTGATTGTTGTCCTATGGACAGACTCTCCCACCTCAGCTGTAGTTCTCTGCAGTTCATCCAGAGTGATCATGGGCCTCTTGGCTGCATCTCTGATCAGTCTTCTCCTTGTCTGAGCTGAAAGTTTAGAGGGACGGCCAGGTCTTGGTAGATTTGCAGTGGTCTGATACTCCTTCCATTTCAAGATGATCGCTTGCACAGTGCTCCTTGGGATGTTTGAAGCTTGGGAAATGTTTTTGTATCCAAATCCGGCTTTAAACTTCTCCACAACAGTATTACAGACCTGCCTGGTGTGTTCCTTGGTCTTCATGATGCTCTCTGCGCTTTCAACAGAACCTTGAGACTATCACAGAGCAGGTGCATTTATACAGAGACTTGATTACACACAGGTGGATTCTATTTATCACCATCAGTCATTTAGGAAAACATTGGATCATTCAGAGATCCTCGCTGAACTTCTGGAGTGAGTTTGCTGCACTGAAAGTAAAGGGGCCGAATAATTTTGCACGCCCCACTTTTCATTTTTTTATTAGTTAAAAAAGTTTCAAAAATCCAATAGATTTCGTTCCACTTCACAATTGTGTCCCACTTGTTGGTGATTCTTCACATAAAATAAAAAATGTATATCTTTATGTTTGAAGCCTGAAATGTGGCAAAAGGTTGAAAAGTTCAAGGGGGCCGAATACTTTCGCAAGGCACTGTAAATCTGTTATCTACTTAAAACTGTAATTATTGAATAGATTAATGTCTTTGAAATGCTTCATTAACTGGGCAGTTTCCATGTTTGGAAATGTTTTTATTTTGATTGCTGATTGCTAGATACTGTATGTTTAATAGGCATGCTGTTAATATTTTCTACAAATAAGACAGTTATGCTGTAGTAAGTTCTATATAAGTTATATAACATAAGTTATATTTTGTTCTGAGGTCAATTTGAATCTCATACTAAATTACTGGTGTCCTTTTATCTGAGAAACACTACCTGATTGATCACCTGATGCCTAGAAATTAGCATGCACAGTAGCCCAGTGTTTAGCATTGCTAGCTCACTGTGCTGAGGCCCTGGGTACACTTCTGGACCTGGGGTGCTATCTGTATGGTGCTTGTATGTTCTCCCCATGTTTGCATGAGTTTGCTTTGGGTGCTCCGGCTTCCTCCCAAAGTTCAAAGAACTACTGGTAGGTTAATTGGCTTCTGGGATAATTGGTGAGTGTCTGTGTCTTCCCTGCATTGGACTACCATCCAGTCCCAGGTATCTCCTGCTTATTACTTTCTGAGGCTCTGGCTCCCCCGTGACCCCCCGACCCCCTGACCACCTGACCCTGAATTGGATGAAGCGGTTAGAAAATGGATGGTTTCTGTTATGCTCTGGTCATGCTCTGCCATAGCAACAACTTGTAAAAAATGCAGATGCTAGGATTTAACTCAAAGAAGGAGCTCAGATCGCTGTGTTGGCATCACTGTACAGGTGTCCGGTGTGTTTTAGAACATATGTTAAAATCTTATTTACTAACTTCTAGACTTTTTACCCCCCATATCAGCCTGCAGGTGCACAGTGGTCTGTGGACACCCTCCTTGCTCTGTCGTAAAACAGGAAATAAAAAGCAACTGGTTTTGACTTTAATGCACTGAGACTGTGGAACTCACAGAACTCTCTTGTCAGAAAGGCAGCTTCTAACAGCTTTTAAGTGAAGACTAAGAACACTTTTCTATTTTATTAAAATAGATTATATATGTTTTGTTTAAATATATGTTATAAATGTTAAAACGACAGCTCGTATAAGCTTGTATTTTTACCTTTCGATCATTTTTATAATTGCTTTGAGTTGCTTTTACCATGATAAACAGTACAAAATATGAGGTGTTGAACTTGTCAAAAGTTTTAAAGCGCTTTATGACGTAAAGTGTGATGACAGTCCTTGGCGGTCTATGTAACAATTCTTCTTGAAGTAGGTCATCGGGCCAAAAGTATATAAACATTACAGCTCAAGTGCTTTTGTATCTGAACGCTTTTAGGTAAGTAATTTAGCAGCTGCGGTATTAATCGTGATTTTAATGGCAAATTCAATTGCAGGTAAAATAAAAATGGCGGATAACTTTCTTTCTAGCTTCGTGAAGCGGTCGCGCCACATTATACATATATACCATAATAAGAAACATAATATGTACAGTAGAATTTTTCACTTTAAGCTGGCATTATCCAGAACCGGGTCAGGGCCCGGACCCGGACCGTGCAGTGTGGTCCGTCGGCCTTCTAAAGATGTTTAGGAGATCGGGGCGCCCTTGGATTTGATTAGAAACTTGCATAATTTCTTAACTTGACCCCATTATCTTAAAAAAAACGGCCAGGCCAAGACCAAAGCATGAAGGCTGCGAGGATCGGGGGACTCTCATTTTTGGTCACAGCGTACAGTAGTAGATCAGTAACCTCTGTTTATCGTGATAACCTTTAATTATTTTCCAGTACTTTTTTAAATGATAAAACACATTGTCTCGCCAGTTTTGCTAAAGATACGGTTTTAGTGTTTACGCATAAATTTGTAAACCGTAGGTTTAAATCTCGTGGTCTTATTTTCTGCATTTTCATCGTAAGGGAAGGCGCTCGTTTGCGATTTACGCGCTGAATATTGTAAGCAGAGGAGCCTTAAGGCACAGCCTCGCCTTAACACCATCGTTTGCATTGTCATTGTCATCCAGAAAAGCAGTCGTAAGAAAATGAATCTGTGGCGGCTCCGAACATTAAAAAAACTATATCTAGACTGCAAATACATCCCAATCTTACTATCAACACGTTTTAAGACCCCTCTCCTTTCCACCGGTATACAAGCTAAGAGAGAAATATTGGAAATCCCATCTGAAGTAGCCCTCGTCTCACCTTCGGAGCTGTGAGCGATGGGGATCATAATTAAAAGGGGTACAGTTACTTTGAAAATGTGTATGTGATACTTAAATTTAAATAAAATAAAAAGATAAATTATATAACACAGACTGCTATCTATGTCCATGTGTTTAAGACGTATGAATCGGTTTTAAAACAGGCATACCCCTTTACTTCTCACAAATCCAACTGGAGTCTCAGTCCGTCGTCGCGATGAATTAGGAGCTCAGATGTAGGCTAAGTGATTGCAATTTACTTATTTAAAAGAACCACTTCAAATCAAAAGGGATACATTTTGTAATGGTAGTTATCGTATTATAGTATACGATAACTGTATACGTAGTATACGTAATTGTAGATATACAGTACATAAAGGGTATGAATAGGTGTGAGCTTTTACTGTATATTTAATATTTTATCTGACCCACTTGTAGAAACCGCCTACTCAGATTTATTTAAGTGGTCTGCCACCATAAAGACAGAAAAATATAATGACACCCTGTTACATTAACTGTAAAATAAACGCCGTAACTGCGGCCATATGAAAATGTGGATAAAGATTATACAAACATCCTAAGGAGCTCTATGACATATGAGCGTCGTAATAATGGTTGGTGACCTGACGTAACAGTGCTCCCTGAATTACGTGATCTGTATATACCCAAATACAGATATATCACATAGGGAGATGCAGTCAAACATTGCATTGCTATCGTCGTGGTGAACTATTTCTCCGCTGTTTAAAACTTGTTTGGTAAGTGTCATCAAATATGCTTGTCAATTTGTAGCGAAATCGATATACTGTATCATAATCCTTCAGCTATCTATAATGTAGTGAAACGGCTAATTAATATTGATCAATTCCCTTATTCACAGTGACTTTTGCTCAAACCCCTGTTGCATAATGGGTTAATTTTATATAAAAAAACATTTATATCATAGATATAATACAAGCTTTGAAATGAAATAGCACATTTCCAGGTTTCAGTTAAACATTTTTAAAAAAGCTCATGACTTTAAGCATTCTGAACATTGAGAATGTTATTTGGGAAACAAATGTTTATTATAATGTTTATGTTTAGGATCTGTCTCCTACTGAGTCAGCATGCAGCATTCAACACCATTAGGTTTAATATTAAAAAGTTGTGTATTTCCTGAATTGTTTTTTTTTATTCTTTTCTATTAGACCATACTAGACTGTGCAGGATATCATTTATTTGCCATTTTTGCCTTTTCCAGATACCTGGGAAACAAAGCTCATATCTCATTTGCCAATGGAGCCCAGTCCTAAGCCTGGTGCTCTGTCCCCCTCCCCGAAGGACACAGACTCGAATCGACCCGCGCCCTTAAGGCAACAGGATCTGATCTCCACGTACTGCCCGCCTCCCAAGATACAGCTTCTGAAGGACACCTTCCAAGAGAAACCGATGCAGGAAAAGGAGAAAAAAATGATCGCCATGTACAATCGGCGGCAGGAGGCAGCTCTACAGAAGATGAGAAAATGTTTCCAATATGTCAAATACGCTGCGGAGAAGAAGATGGGGAACAGCTATCGCTTCCAAGCCCAACAGGGCCCCGAGAAGAACAGTGTGGGGTATGATCGGTCTTACCCCCTGAAGCCTATGGGTAACAGGAAAGTCTCCGGCCCTGGTGAGGTTCGGGCTGTGGACCGCCCGGACGCACAGAGTGATTCCTTGTTTGCCCCCACCCCGCCTCAGGATGGTCATGAGAGGCCCTGCGAGAGGCCGGGCAGGAGGGGCTCAAGAGTACGCAAACCTAAGGACAGGACTGTCCTCCCCATGGTGGCGACCCCTCCAGGGCAATGCCCTTCTCATGCCAATGGGAAGGAGCACTTTCAGTTGCAAGAGGAGCTACGAAAAGTGGCCGAGGCAGAGGCCGCGCTGAAGGAGGAGCATCGCCGGAGGGAGGCCAGCCTGCAGGATGAGATGCGCCGGAAGGAGGCCATGATGAAGGACGAGATTCGCCAGAAGGAGGCCATGATGCAGGCGAAGCTCTTCAGAGCTCAGGAGGAGCTGAGGATGGTTCCGAGAGAGATGGAAGACTCCAGAGAGGTGGCCGGAAGGGAAAATAGAGGCGAGGCAGAGCGAGCTTTGCCCCAGAGGACCATGGGCCAACCACCGCTCTAAGGCCGTGCCTCTTCTGACCTGCAGAATGGAGAAGCAAAAAGCCTTCACTCCAAGGAAAGCCCTTCCTATCAGAGGAGACAACCTTGATTATGGTTCTCCAATGGAAGATGGCGGATGCGCAGAATCGCACTTTCCCTCTGCGGTTTCCCATCAGGAGAGACGTCAAGTGAGCCCTTGCAGCCGTGGGCTAGAAGACGTCCCCTGTGGAAGGAGAAAGTATCTCAAGAAAGCAAGGCTCCCTGAAAGCGACGTGTCAGCGGCACAGGCCGCGCAGGCCCACTTCAGAAATAACACCACATGTCTGGATGAACAAACTCTGTCAGTGGAAAACAGATATTTGTCCCCTACAAGTCTGATCTGCCCTACCGCTGAGCAATTTCCATATGAGAATAGCCAGAGTGGAAACCCTCAGCTGGTGCCCTGTGAACTGTGTCACAGGAAGTTTGCTGTAGAGAGGCTGGAGAAACACAGCAAGATCTGCAAGAAGCTTCAGAATTCAAAGAGGAAGGTTTTTGACTCTTTCAAGCACAGGGCCAAGGGAACAGAACTGGAGACATACATCCATAAGAAGAAGGTTAAACCGCCAATCGTGGTAAGGGCTATCCTTAAACTCTTTCCAAGCTTCCCTTTTTTTCTCCTAGAGTCAGACTCAGCTTATAAATCAATGTAAACAATAAATAAGTGTTTTATGAAGTACTCTTCTGAAAAACTGCCGCAAAGGCACATTTGCCAGACAGAATAAATGTGTCTTAGTGACTTCTGAATTCTGTTGTAAAAATCTACATATCAAGCAAATAGCACTCACAGGAAACAAAACCATAACTACGTAAATTGTACTCTCTACCCAATGACCTGAAAGGTAGCCCCAGAAAGCTACGTTATTACTGTATTGATATTTTCTTGCCTTGTGAATGGTTTGCGACCAGACTGTTTACGCAGTGCTAGTCTGGACTTTTTCTGGAAGCTGTTTTATTGGTTTCATTTCCTGTTCCCAGCTGAGAAAGAACAACTGGAGGCAGAAGCACGAGGATTTCATTCGGAGCATCAAACAGGCCAGGGAGGTGCAGCAGGTGATCACACAAGGAGGGAAAGTTGTGAACCTGCCCCAGCCCCCCGCGAATCCAAACCCCGACTACGTGCCCTGCCCTCACTGCGGCCGGCGCTTTGCCCCCAGGCCGGCACAGAGGCACATCCCCAAGTGTCAGCACATCAGGAGCCGCCCTCCTCCTCCTACTCGCAGATGAAAACTGATGTGAAGAAGAGCAAAAGAGTCATGATCTTGGCTCACGACTCACGTCCTGCTTTTTCTTTTTAGAAACACATTTAGCACAGTTCATCCGTATGATGATGAAAAAAAAATGTTACCTTATTTTAATTAAATGATTTTTTTTTGGTGGACTGGTGTTTGCGTAGCTGTGGTTATTTCAGTTTTTCTCTTATCATTCATACACCTTGACCTCCTAAAAATAATTTTTCAACCTGGAACGTACAATTAGCAGGCAATAGAACAGGTCACATTGGTCTTGGAACCATCAAAAAGCAGTATTCACACATTCTCGGCATCAATTTTCCTTAAAAACAACTGAAAAAGCAAGGTAAAGAGTGATTGATTTTTTTAATGAAAGTTATTTGATTTAATTTATTTAATTTTCATAATATTTGAAATATGTTGGGATTAATGTGACTCAATATTATCTGCAGCTCTTACACTCCAGGCACCTGATAAAGTGGAACGCAGTGTCTTTGCCTTACATGGCGCTCAGCTCTTCCTCAATCCCAGCAGAAGCAGCAGCCTCCGGGTCCTGCCTCATGCACAGCTTAAAATGCAACACCAAGTAATACAACAAACAACAGGGAAAACCATTCACGATCAGACACATCCGTTGATTGCTGGCTCTCAGTAAAGGGACATTGCATCATTACATCACAAAATAGACTACATTTCAAGGTTAAAGAATTACCATGTTCTGCGATTCAGAACGAGGCAGCAAAACTTCCTATAATCTGTTGTGGCCCTGTGACATTGTAAAGGAGCAGGCTTGTGAATACATCTCGTTTAATCCAATGGAAATATTGCTCTCAAATTTTTTACGTTTTTGCCAATAAATAATACTACATTGTTAACTCTGCATAAAGAACCTTGGAATGGAACGTTTTTTGCAGTGAAATGTTTGCTGCATAACCTATACCCTTTCTCTCCTACATCACATTGCATTAGTCATTACAGTGATTAGTGAGCAGGAAGGGCTGCATCACATCGCAATTTGTGTGGAACTTGAATGCGAATTTGTTACAACATGGCGTAACTTACAGTCCTTTCACAAAATTCATGATTTTGTGCTCAATTTTGAGTTTGTAAAGTTTTTCTATAATGTCAATGATTTTATTTTGTGACTGAAATTAAATAATTTTGTGTCTGCAAAATTGGGACTGTAGTTCCACCTTAACCTACTAGTACTGTATGTCTTTGGACTGTGGGAAGAAACTGGAGCACCTGGAAGAAATCCACACAAATGAAGGGAGAACATACAATTCCATCCAGACTGCACCCCAGGAATTGAACCCAGGACCCCAGCTCTGTGAACCACAGTGCCACCTCATTGCTATAGTCACTATAATTAATGTCAAAACTCATTTGCAAATGAGCAGCCTGGGATCCAAAAGGATCAAGACAAGGATCCAAACAAAGCACTATCCCAAAGCTTGGCTTTGTACCGTATATAATACAGGGCTTGATGCAGAAGGCAGATAATCAAAGTCCATGCAATAATTGCTAAGGGAAAGTGACTTTGTGTTCTTGGAGGGAAGTCACTCAACACGGAGCTGTGTTAGTGAAATGATTGTTCTGATGTACGGCTGATGTCCAAACACTGAAAACATGATTGTGTATGCAATCGCACTCCTGAGCTCCATTGGGTATGGTTAAAATAACTTTTTATAGTTCATCACATTCAAAGTGTGTGTACTTGATGAAAGTGTAACACGCATTTGGAGGAGTTATTCAGGATTTTCTTTCATTCAACTATTTCAAGACCCATTATTTTCAGATGTTGTAGTATACGTGAATAATGAAAGGCCTTCATATTACACAATGAAGGAATGACTTCGCAGGTGTGAAGAATGAAAGATTAATTCAGCTCACTTTGGGGAGTTTCACAATGGCCCTCCTTATAGAAATGTGGGTTTGATTAAAGGAGTGAAGAAAAAGCACTGAATAATATTTGCTTCTGTAAACGTAATCATCTCAAAATATGGTTGATGAAATTGAAGAAGGTTAAACATAATCCAAAACGTATAAGGTCAATTTAAGTACAACCAGAATTCTAGTGTTTATGCAATGCATCTGTGGGTTGATATGAAATATGGCCGTACTTAAACTAAACGAGGTTATCGAGAGCATATTCCGAATACGGCTTTGGCCAGTTGTACTATGAACTGCGAGGACCGTATCTTATCCTGAACTGGCTGTGCGAATACCGTCCTCTGCTGGCAGAAGGAATAGATTACAACGGCACTGTATTGGCGATTAGTCCTATTGCTAGAATATTGAAACAACAAGGAGTCCGCGGAGTCAAGCAATGCTGAATAAACAAGTACCTGAAATTCAATAGGATTTTGTGTATTGATTACAAATAGGTGTGGAATTCTCATGTACAGTGGTATTCATGGATTCCTTACACAAGCAGCAGTTGTTATGATGCTTTCGTAATCTGAATATAAATCTGTTATCTACTTAAAACTGTAATTATTGAATAGATTAATGTCTTTGAAATGCTTCATTAACTGGGCAGTTTCCATGTTTGGAAATGTTTTTATTTTGATTGCTGATTGCTAGATACTGTATGTTTAATAGGCATGCTGTTAATATTTTCTACAAGAGCCAAATAAGACAGTTATGCTGTAGTAAGTTCTATATAAGTTATATATGCGCAGATGCGCAGAATCGCACTTTCCCTCTGCGCTTTCCCATCAGGAGAGACGTCAAGTGAGCCCTTGCAGCCGTGGGCTAGAAGACGTCCCCTGTGGAAGGAGAAAGTATCTCAAGAAAGCAAGGCTCCCTGAAAGCGACGTGTCAGCGGCACAGGCCGCGCAGGGCCACTTCAGAAATAACACCACATGTCTGGATGAACAAACTCTGTCAGTGGAAAACAGATATTTGTCCCCTACAAGTCTGATGTGCCCTACCGCTGAGCAATTTCCATATGAGAATAGCCAGAGTGGAAACCCTCAGCTGGTGCCCTGTGAACTGTGTCACGGGAAGTTTGCTGTAGAGAGGCTGGAGAAACACAGCAAGATCTGCAAGAAGCTTCAGAATTCAAAGAGGAAGGTTTTTAACTCTTTCAAGCACTGGGCCAAGGGAACAGAACTGGAGACATACATCCATAAGAAGAAGGTTAAACCGCCAATCGTGGTAAGGGCTATCCTTAAACTCTTTCCAAGCTTCCCTTTTTTTCTCCTAGAGTCAGACTCAGCTTATAAATCAATGTAGACAATAAATAAGTGTTTTATGAAGTACTCTTCTGAAAAACTGCCGCAAAGGCACATTTGCCAGACAGAATAAATGTGTCTTAGTGACTTCTGAATTCTGTTGTAAAAATCTACATATCAAGCAAATAGCACTCACAGGAAACAAAACCATAACTACGTAAATTGTACTCTCTACCCAATAACCTGAAAGGTGGCCCCAGAAAGCTACGTTATTACTGTATTGATATTTTCTTGCCTTGTGAATGGTTTGCGACCAGACTGTGTACGCAGTGCTAGTCTGGACTTTTTCTGGAAGCTGTTTTATTGGTTTCATTTCCTGTTCCCAGCTGAGAAAGAACAACTGGAGGCAGAAGCACGAGGATTTCATTCGGAGCATCAAACAGGCCAGGGAGGTGCAGCAGGTGATCACGCAAGGAGGGAAAGTTGTGAACCTGCCCCAGCCCCCCGCGAATCCAAACCCCGACTACGTGCCCTGCCCTCACTGCGGCCGGCGCTTTGCCCCCAGGCCGGCACAGAGGTACATCCCCAAGTGTCAGCACATCAGGAGCCGCCCTCCTCCTCCTACTCGCAGATGAAAACTGATGTGAAGAAGAGCAAAAGAGTCATGATCTTGGCTCACGACTCACGTCCTGCTTTTTCTTTTTAGAAACACATTTAGCACAGTTCATCCGTATGATGATGAAAAAAAAATGTTACCTTATTTTAATTAAATGATTTTTTTTTGGTGGACTGGTGTTTGCGTAGCTGTGGTTATTTCAGTTTTTCTCTTATCATTCATACACCTTGACCTCCTAAAAATAATTTTTCAACCTGGAACGTACAATTAGCAGGCAATAGAACAGGTCACATTGGTCTTGGAACCATCAAAAAGCAGTATTCACACATTCTCGGCATCAATTTTCCTTAAAAACAACTGAAAAAGCAAGGTAAAGAGTGATTGATTTTTTTAATGAAAGTTATTTGATTTAATTTATTTAATTTTCATAATATTTGAAATATGTTGGGATTAATGTGACTCAATATTATCTGCAGCTCTTACACTCCAGGCACCTGATAAAGTGGAACGCAGTGTCTTTGCCTTACATGGCGCTCAGCTCTTCCTCAATCCCAGCAGAAGCACCAGCAGAAGCAGCAGCCTCCGGGTCCTGCCTCATGCACAGCTTAAAATGCAACACCAAGTAATACAACAAACAACAGGGAAAACCATTCACGATCAGACACATCCGTTGATTGCTGGCTCTCAGTAAAGGGACATTGCATCATTACATCACAAAATAGACTACATTTCAAGGTTAAAGAATGACCATGTTCTGCGATTCAGAACGAGGCAGCAAAACTTCCTGTAATCTGATGTGGCCCTGTGACATTGTAAAGGAGCAGGCTTGTGAATACATCTCGTTTAATCCAATGGAAATATTGCTCTCAACTTTTTTACGTTTTTGCCAATAAATAATACTACATTGTTAACTCTGCATAAAGAACCTTGGAATGGAACGTTTTTTGCAGTGAAATGTTTGCTGCATAACCTATACCTTTTCTCTCCTACATCACATTGCATTAGTCATTACAGTGATTAGTGAGCAGGAAGGGCTGCATCACATCGCAATTTGTGTGGAACTTGAATGCGAATTTGTTACAACATGGCGTAACTTACAGTCCTTTCACAAAATTCATGATTTTGTGCTCAATTTTGAGTTTGTAAAGTTTTTCTATAATGTCAATGATTTTATTTTGTGACTGAAATTAAATACTTTTGTGTCTGCAAAATTGGGACTGTAGTTCCACCTTAACCTACTAGTACTGTATGTCTTTTGACTGTGGGAAGAAACTGGAGCACCTGGAAGAAATCCACACAAATGAACTTGAACTTGAACTTGAACTTGAACTTTATTGCCATATGTAACCGGTACTGGTACAATGGAATTCTTACTTACAGAAAGTCTCTCGATTATAAAACAAGTGTAAAAAACAAAACAAAGTGCAAACAGTGCATCAAGACAATGTACAAACAAACAATAGACAATGTGCAAGTAAACATGCAGACAGTTTGAATGTAAACAATACAGACGTGTAAACAATGACTGGAGACGTACAATTAATAAATTACAATGAGGTAGATGGTGATGGTGTAGGTGTGGTCCGAGGGGGATGGCTAAATGTGTTCGCCAGTCTCACTGCTTGTGGATAGAAGCTATTGAAGAATCTAGTGGTAAGTGTCCGTATGCTCTTATATCTCTTGCCTGAGGGCAGTGGGGTGAAGAGCTCATGCCCTGGGTGGTGACTGTCCTCTGTGATGGCCAGAATTCTACCACGGCAGCGGTCCTCATAGAGCTGTTTAATCTCGGTGAGACCGCAGCCGATGATCTTCTGGGCCATATTGACCATTCTCTGCAGTGCCTTTCTTTCTCGCGAAGAGGTGTTGCCATACCACACGGTGATCCCGTTGGTGAGGACGCTCTCGATAGTGCAGCGGTAGAAGTTCACCAACACATGTGTTGGCATCCCCCATCGCTTGAGGCACCTCAAGAAATAAAGGCGCTGCTGAGCCTTCTTCATGATAGAGTCAGTGTTCACAGTCCAGGTTAGATCTTTAGAGATGCGAATTCCCAAAAACCTAAAGCTGGTGACTGTTTCCACTTCCGTTCCATCAATACTGAGTGGGCTGTGAGTGTGTGGCCTGTGTCTCCGAAAGTCCACTATTAGCTCTTTCGTTTTCTTTATGTTCAAGTCCAGGTTATTGCTATGACACCACCTAAGCAGCTGTACAACTTCATCCCTGTAAGTGGACTCGTCATCATCACTGATCAGTGTCATCGGCAAACTTGATGATGCGGTTATTGCTGTGTCTGGCTGTGCAGTCGTGAGTAAATAGGGAGTACAACCTTGGACTCAGACAGCAGCCTTGTGGGGTTCCAGTGCTCAGGGTGAGTGGTGTAGATGTTTTATTGCCTATCCGCACCACCTGTGGTCTCTCGATAAGAAAGTCCAGCAGCCAGTTGCAGACAGAGTTGCACAGACCTCATCCCCTGAGCTTTGTCACCAGTTGACAGGGTATGATGGAATTAAATGCTGAACTGTAGTCCACAAACAGCACTCTCACATACGAGTTCTTAGTGTCCAGGTGTTCCAAGGCTGTATGCAGAGCCAGGGAGACAGCATCATCCACTGATCTGTTGTTCTGGTAGGCGAACTGCAGGGGGTCCAGGGACTCTGTGATGGAGGAGTTGATGTGTGACAACACCAGCTTCTCCAGGCATTTCATCACCACAGATGTTAATGCTACTGGGCGGTAATCATTCAGGCATGTCACTTTTGTCTTTTTGGGGGTTGGAACAATAGTGGTTTTTTTAAAGCAGGTGGGGACCATGGACTGTGACAGGGAGGAGTTAAAGATGTCTGTAAACACTGTGGTCAGCTGGGCTGCACATGTCCTCAGGACGCGAGGTGGTATCCCATCAGGCCCTGCAGCCTTACGGATTTTCACCCTGCTCAGAGTCTTCTGCACGTCCTGCTCTAAGAGTTTCAGAACAAACTCGCCCTGCACGCTTGGGGTCTTCTCGGCAGTGCCCGTGTTCAGAGCATCAAAGCGGGAAATGAAGGGAGAACATACAATTCCATCCAGACTGCACCCCAGGAATTGAACCCAGGACCCCAGCTCTGTGAACCACAGTGCCACCTCATTGCTATAGTCACTTTAATTAATGTCAAAACTCATTTGCAAATGAGCAGCCTGGGATCCAAAAGGATCAAGACAAGGATCCAAACAAAGCACTATCCCAAAGCTTGGCTTTGTACAGTATATCATACAGGGCTTGATGCAGAAGGCAGATAATCTAAGTCCATGCAATAATTGCTAAGGGAAAGTGACTTTGTGTTTTTGGAGGGAAGTTACTCAACATGGAGCTGTGTTAGTGAAATGATTGTTCTGATGTACGGCTGATGTCCAAACACTGAAAACATGATTGTGTATGCAATCGCACTCCCGAGCTCCATTGGGTATGGTTAAAATAACTTTTTATAGTTCATCACATTCAAAGTGTGTGTACCTGATGAAAGTGTAACACGCATTTGGAGGAGTTATTCAGGATTTTCTTTCATTCAACTATTTCAAGACCGATTATTTTCAGATGTTGTAGTATACGTGAATAATGAAAGGCCTTCATATTACACAATGAAGGAATGACTTCGCAGGTGTGAAGAATAAAAGATTAATTCAGCTCTCTTTGGGGAGTTTCACAATGGCCCTCCTTATAGAAATGTGGGTTTGATTAAAGGAGTGAAGAAAAAGCACTGAATAATATTTGCTTCTGTAAACGTAATCATCTCAAAATATGGTTGAAGAAATTGAAGAAGGTTAAACATAATCCAAAACGTATAAGGTCAATTTAAGTACAACCAGAATTCTAGTGTTTATGCAATGCATCTGTGGGTTGATATGAAATATGGCCGTACTTAAACTAAACGAGGTTATCGAGAGCATATTCCGAATACGGCTTTGGCCAGTTGTACTGTGAACTGCGAGGACCGTATCTTATCCTGAACTGGCTGTGCGAATACCGTCCTCTGCTGGCAGAAGGAATAGATTACAACGGCACTGTATTGGCGATTAGTCCTATTGCTAGAATATTGAAACAACAAGGAGTCCGCGGAGTCAAGCAATGCTGAATAAACAAGTACCTGAAATTCAATAGGATTTTGTGTATTGATTACAAATAGGTGTGGAATTCTCATGTACAGTGGTATTCATGGATTCCTTACACAAGCAGCAGTTGTTATGATGCTTTCGTAATCTGAACATAAATCTGTTATCTACTTAAAACTGTAATTATTGAATAGATTAATGTCTTTGAAATGCTTCATTAACTGGGCAGTTTCCATGTTTGGAAATGTTTTTATTTTGATTGCTGATTGCTAGATACTGTATGTTTAATAGGCATGCTGTTAATATTTTCTACAAGAGCCAAATAAGACAGTTATGCTGTAGTAAGTTCTATATAAGTTATATAACATAAGTTATATTTTGTTCTGAGGTCAATTTGAATCTCATACTAAATAACTGGTGTCCTTTTATCTGAGAAACACTACCTGATTGATCACCTGATGCCTAGAAATTAGCATGCACAGTAGCCCAGCGTTTAGCATTGCTAGCTCACAGTGCTGAGGCCCTGGGTACACTTCTGGACCTGGGGTGCTATCTGTATGGAGCTTGTATGTTCTCCCCATGTTTGCATGAGTTTGCTTTGGGTGCTCCGGCTTCCTCCCACAGTTCAAAGAACTACTGGTAGGTTAATTGGCTTCTGGGATAATTGGTGAGTGTCTGTGTCTTCCCTGCATTGGACTACCATCCAGTCCCAGGTATCTCCTGCTTATTACTTTCTGAGGCTCTGGCTCCCCCGTGCCCCGCGACCCCCTGACCCCCTGACCCTGAATTGGATGAAGCGGTTAGAAAATGGGTGGTTTCTGTTATGCTCTGGTCATGCTCTGCCATAGCAACAACTTGTAAAAAATGCAGATGCTAGGATTTAACTCAAAGAAGGAGCTCAGAGCACTGTGTTGGCATCACTGTACAGGTGTCCGGTTTGTTTTAGAACATGTGCTAAAATCTTATTTACTAACTTCTAGACTTTTTACCCCCCATATCAGTCTGCAGGTGCACAGTGGTCTGTGGACACCCTCCTTGCTCTGTCGTAAAACAGGAAATAAAAAGCAACTGGTTTTGACTTTAATGCACTGAGACTGTGGAACTCACAGAACTCTCTTGTCAGAAAGGCAGCTTCTAACAGCTTTTAAGTGAAGACTAAGAACACTTTTCTATTTTATTAAAATAGATTATATATGTTTTGTTTAAATATATGTTATAAATGTTAAAACGACAGCTCGTATAAGCTTGTATTTTTACCTTTCGATCATTTTTAGAATTGCTTTGAGTTGCTTTTACCATGATAAACAGTACAAAATATGAGGTGTTGAACTTGTCTAAAGTTTTAAAGCGCTTTATGACGTAAAGTGTGATGACAATCCTTGGCGGTCTATGTAACAATTCTTCTTGAAGTAGGTCATCGGGCCAACAGTATACAAACATTACAGCTCAAGTGCTTTTGTATCTGAACGCTTTTAGGTAAGTTATTTAGCAGCTGCGGTATTAATAATGATTTTAATGGCAAATTCAATTGCAGGTAAAATAAAAATGGCGGATAACTTTCTTTCTAGCTTCGTGAAGCGGTCGCGCTATATTATACATATATACCATAATAAGAAACATAATATGTACAGTAGAATTTTTCACTTTAAGCTGGCATTATCCAGAACCGGGTCAGGGCCCGGACCCGGACCGTGCAGTGTGGTCCGTCGGCCTTCTAAAGATGTTTAGGAGATCGAGGCGCCCTTGGATTTGATTAGAAACTTGCATAATTTCTTAACTTGACCCCATTATCTTAAAAAAAACGGCCAGGCCAAGACCAAAGCATGAAGGCTGCGAGGATCGGGGGACTCTCATTTTTGGTCACAGCGTACAGTAGTAGATCAGTAACCTCTGTTTATCGTGATAACCTTTAATTATTTTCCAGTACTTTTTTAAATGATAAAACACATTGTCTCGCCAGTTTTGCTAAAGATACGGTTTAAGTGTTTACGCATAAATTTGTAAGCCGTAGGTTTAAATCTCGTGGTCTTATTTTCTGCATTTTCATCGTAAGGGAAGGCGCTCGTTTGCGATTTACGCGCTGAATATTGTAAGCAGAGGAGCCTTAAGGCACAGCCTCGCCTTAACACCATCGTTTGCATTGTCATTGTCATCCAGAAAAGCAGTCGTAAGAAAATGAATCTGTGGCGGCTCCGAACATTAAAAAAACTATATCTAGACTGCAAATACATCCCAATCTTACTATCAACACGTTTTAAGACCCCTCTCCTTTCCACCGGTATACAAGCTAAGAGAGAAATATTGGAAATCCCATCTGAAGTAGCCCTCGTCTCACCTTCGGAGCTGTGAGCGATGGGGATCATAATTAAAAGGGGTACAGTTACTTTGAAAATGTGTATGTGATACTTAAATTTAAATAAAATAAAAAGATAAATTATATAACACAGACTGCTATCTATGTCCATGTGTTTAAGACGTATGAATCGGTTTTAAAACAGGCACACCCCTTCTCACAAATCCGACTGGAGTCTCAGTCCGTCGTCGCGATGAATTAGGAGCTCAGATGTAGGCTAAGTGATTGCAATTTACTTATTTAAAAGAACCACTTCAAATCAAAAGGGAGACATTTTGTAATGGTAGTTATCGTATTATAGTATACGATAACTGTATACGTAGTATACGTAATTGTAGATATACAGTACATAAAGGGTATGAATAGGTGTGAGCTTTTACTGTATATTTAATATTTTATCTGACCCACTTGTAGAAACCGCCTACTCAGATTTATTTAAGTGGTCTGCCACCATAAAGACAGAAAAATATAATGACACCCTGTTACATTAACTGTAAAATAAACGCCGTAACTGCGGCCATATGAAAATTTGGATAAAGATTATACAAACATCCTAAGGAGCTCTATGACATATGAGCGTCGTAATAATGGTTGGTGACCTGACGTAACAGTGCTCCCTGAATTACGTGATCTGTATATACCCAAATACAGATATATCACATAGGGAGATGCAGTCAAACATTGCATTGCTATCGTCGTGGTGAACTATTTCTCCGCTGTTTAAAACTTGTTTGGTAAGTGTCATCAAATATGCTTGTCAATTTGTAGCGAAATCGATATACTGTATCATAATCCTTCAGCTATCTATAATGTAGTGAAACGGCTAATTAATATTGATCAATTCCCTTATTCACAGTGACTTTTGCTCAAACCCCTGTTGCATAATGGGTTAATTTTATATAAAAAAACATTTATATCATAGATATAATACAAGCTTTGAAATGAAATAGCACATTTCCAGGTTTCAGTTAAACATTTTTAAAAAAGCTCATGACTTTAAGCATTCTGAACATTGAGAATGTTATTTGGGAAACAAATGTTTATTATAATGTTTATGTTTAGGATCTGTCTCCTACTGAGTCAGCATGCAGCATTCAACACCATTAGGTTTAATATTAAAAAGTTGTGTATTTCCTGAATTGTTTTTTTTTTATTCTTTTCTATTAGACCATACTAGACTGTGCAGGATATCATTTATTTGCCATTTTTGCCTTTTCCAGATACCTGGGAAACAAAGCTCATATCTCATTTGCCAATGGAGCCCAGTCCTAAGCCTGGTGCTCTGTCCCCCTCCGCTCTAAGGCCGTGCCTCTTCTGACCTGCAGAATGGAGAAGCAAAAAGCCTTCACTCCAAGGAAAGCCCTTCCTATCAGAGGAGACAACCTTGGTTATGGTTCTCCAATGGAAGATGGCGGATGCGCAGAATCGCACTTTCCCTCTGCGCTTTCCCATCAGGAGAGACGTCAAGTGAGCCCTTGCAGCCGTGGGCTAGAAGACGTCCCCTGTGGAAGGAGAAAGTATCTCAAGAAAGCAAGGCTCCCTGAATGCGACGTGTCAGCGGCACAGGCCGCGCAGGGCCACTTCAGAAATAAGACCACATGTCTGGATGAACAAACTCTGTCAGTGGAAAACAGATATTTGTCCCCTACAAGTCTGATGTGCCCTACCGCTGAGCAATTTCCATATGAGAATAGCCAGAGTGGAAACCCTCAGCTGGTGCCCTGTGAACTGTGTCACGGGAAGTTTGCTGTAGAGAGGCTGGAGAAACACAGCAAGATCTGCAAGAAGCTTCAGAATTCAAAGAGGAAGGTTTTTGACTCTTTCAAGCACAGGGCCAAGGGAACAGAACTGGAGACATACATCCATAAGAAGAAGGTTAAACCGCCAATCGTGGTAAGGGCTATCCTTAAACTCTTTCCAAGCTTCCCTTTTTTTCTCCTAGAGTCAGACTCAGCTTATAAATCAATGTAAACAATAAATAAGTGTTTTATGAAGTACTCTTCTGAAAAACTGCCGCAAAGGCACATTTGCCAGACAGAATAAATGTGTCTTAGTGACTTCTGAATTCTGTTGTAAAAATCTACATATCAAGCAAATAGCACTCACAGGAAACAAAACCATAACTACGTAAATTGTACTCTCTACCCAATGACCTGAAAGGTGGCCCCAGAAAGCTACGTTATTACTGTATTGATATTTTCTTGCCTTGTGAATGGTTTGCGACCAGACTGTGTTCGCAGTGCTAGTCTGGACTTTTTCTGGAAGCTGTTTTATTGATTTCATTTCCTGTTCCCAGCTGAGAAAGAACAACTGGAGGCAGAAGCACGAGGATTTCATTCGGAGCATCAAACAGGCCAGGGAGGTGCAGCAGGTGATCACGCAAGGAGGGAAAGTTGTGAACCTGCCCCAGCCCCCCGCGAATCCAAACCCCGACTACGTGCCCTGCCCTCACTGCGGCCGGCGCTTTGCCCCCAGGCCGGCACAGAGGCACATCCCCAAGTGTCAGCACATCAGGAGCCGCCCTCCTCCTCCTCCTCGCAGATGAAAATTGATGTGAAGAAGAGCAAAAGAGTCATGATCTTGGCTCACGACTCACGTCCTGCTTTTTCTTTTTAGAAACACATTTAGCACAGTTCATCCGTATGATGATGAAAAAAAAATGTTACCTTATTTTAATTAAATGATTTTTTTTTGGTGGACTGGTGTTTGCGTAGCTGTGGTTATTTCAGTTTTTCTCTTATCATTCATACACCTTGACCTCCTAAAAATAATTTTTCAACCTGGAACGTACAATTAGCAGGCAATAGAACAGGTCACATTGGTCTTGGAACCATCAAAAAGCAGTATTCACACATTCTCGGCATCAATTTTCCTTAAAAACAACTGAAAAAGCAAGGTAAAGAGTGATTGATTTTTTTAATGAAAGTTATTTGATTTAATTTATTTAATTTTCATAATATTTGAAATATGTTGGGATTAATGTGACTCAATATTATCTGCAGCTCTTACACTCCAGGCACCTGATAAAGTGGAACGCAGTGTCTTTGCCTTACATGGCGCTCAGCTCTTCCTCAATCCCAGCAGAAGCACCAGCAGAAGCAGCAGCCTCCGGGTCCTGCCTCATGCACAGCTTAAAATGCAACACCAAGTAATACAACAAACAACAGGGAAAACCATTCACGATCAGACACATCCGTTGATTGCTGGCTCTCAGTAAAGGGACATTGCATCATTACATCACAAAATAGACTACATTTCAAGGTTAAAGAATTACCATGTTCTGCGATTCAGAACGAGGCAGCAAAACTTCCTATAATCTGTTGTGGCCCTGTGACATTGTAAAGGAGCAGGCTTGTGAATACATCTCGTTTAATCCAATGGAAATATTGCTCTCAACTTTTTTACGTTTTTGCCAATAAATAATACTACATTGTTAACTCTGCATAAAGAACCTTGGAATGGAACGTTTTTTGCAGTGAAATGTTTGCTGCATAACCTATACCCTTTCTCTCCTACATCACATTGCATTAGTCATTACAGTGATTAGTGAGCAGGAAGGGCTGCATCACATCGCAATTTGTGTGGAACTTGAATGCGAATTTGTTACAACATGGCGTTACTTACAGTCCTTTCACAAAATTCATGATTTTGTGCTCAATTTTGAGTTTGTAAAGTTTTTCTATAATGTCAATGATTTTATTTTGTGACTGAAATTAAATAATTTTGTGTCTGCAAAATTGGGACTGTAGTTCCACCTTAACCTACTAGTACTGTATGTCTTTGGACTGTGGGAAGAAACTGGAGCACCTGGAAGAAATCCACACAAATGAAGGGAGAACATACAATTCCATCCAGACTGCACCCCAGGAATTGAACCCAGGACCCCAGCTCTGTGAACCACAGTGCCAGCTCATTGCTATAGTCACTATAATTAATGTCAAAACTCATTTGCAAATGAGCAGCCTGGGATCCAAAAGGATCAAGACAAGGATCCAAACAAAGCACTATCCCAAAGCTTGGCTTTGTACCGTATATAATACAGGGCTTGATGCAGAAGGCAGATAATCAAAGTCCATGCAATAATTGCTAAGGGAAAGTGACTTTGTGTTCTTGGAGGGAAGTCACTCAACATGGAGCTGTGTTAGTGAAATGATTGTTCTGATGTACGGCTGATGTCCAAACACTGAAAACATGATTGTGTATGCAATCGCACTCCTGAGCTCCATTGGGTATGGTTAAAATAACTTTTTATAGTTCATCACATTCAAAGTGTGTGTACTTGATGAAAGTGTAACACGCATTTGGAGGAGTTATTCAGGATTTTCTTTCATTCAACTATTTCAAGACCCATTATTTTCAGATGTTGTAGTATACGTGAATAATGAAAGGCCTTCATATTACACAATGAAGGAATGACTTCGCAGGTGTGAAGAATGAAAGATTAATTCAGCTCACTTTGGGGAGTTTCACAATGGCCCTCCTTATAGAAATGTGGGTTTGATTAAAGGAGTGAAGAAAAAGCACTGAATAATATTTGCTTCTGTAAACGTAATCATCTCAAAATATGGTTGAAGAAATTGAAGAAGGTTAAACATAATCCAAAACGTATAAGGTCAATTTAAGTACAACCAGAATTCTAGTGTTTATGCAATGCATCTGTGGGTTGATATGAAATATGGCCGTACTTAAACTAAACGAGGTTATCGAGAGCATATTCCGAATACGGCTTTGGCCAGTTGTACTGTGAACTGCGAGGACCGTATCTTATCCTGAACTGGCTGTGCGAATACCGTCCTCTGCTGGCAGAAGGAATAGATTACAACGGCACTGTATTGGCGATTAGTCCTATTGCTAGAATATTGAAACAACAAGGAGTCCGCGGAGTCAAGCAATGCTGATAAACAAGTACCTGAAATTCAATAGGATTTTGTGTATTGATTACAAATAGGTGTGGAATTCTCATGTACAGTGGTATTCATGGATTCCTTACACAAGCAGCAGTTGTTATGATGCTTTCGTAATCTGAACATAAATCTGTTATCTACTTAAAACTGTAATTATTGAATAGATTAATGTCTTTGAAATGCTTCATTAACTGGGCAGTTTCCATGTTTGGAAATGTTTTTATTTTGATTGCTGATTGCTAGATACTGTATGTTTAATAGGCATGCTGTTAATATTTTCTACAAGAGCCAAATAAGACAGTTATGCTGTAGTAAGTTCTATATAAGTTATATAACATAAATTATATTTTGTTCTGAGGTCAATTTGAATCTCATACTAAATAACTGGTGTCCTTTTATCTGAGAAACACTACCTGATTGATCACCTGATGCCTAGAAATTAGCATGCACAGTAGCCCAGCGTTTAGCATTGCTAGCTCACAGTGCTGAGGCCCTGGGTACACTTCTGGACCTGGGGTGCTATCTGTATGGAGCTTGTATGTTCTCCCCATGTTTGCATGAGTTTGCTTTGGGTGCTCCGGCTTCCTCCCACAGTTCAAAGAACTACTGGTAGGTTAATTGGCTTCTGGGATAATTGGTGAGTGTCTGTGTCTTCCCTGCATTGGACTACCATCCAGTCCCAGGTATCTCCTGCTTATTACTTTCTGAGGCTCTGGCTCCCCCGTGCCCCGCGACCCCCTGACCCCCTGACCCTGAATTGGATGAAGCGGTTAGAAAATGGGTGGTTTCTGTTATGCTCTGGTCATGCTCTGCCATAGCAACAACTTGTAAAAAATGCAGATGCTAGGATTTAACTCAAAGAAGGAGCTCAGAGCACTGTGTTGGCATCACTGTACAGGTGTCCGGTTTGTTTTAGAACATGTGCTAAAATCTTATTTACTAACTTCTAGACTTTTTACCCCCCATATCAGTCTGCAGGTGCACAGTGGTCTGTGGACACCCTCCTTGCTCTGTCGTAAAAGAGGAAATAAAAAGCAACTGGTTTTGACTTTAATGCACTGAGACTGTGGAACTCACAGAACTCTCTTGTCAGAAAGGCAGCTTCTAACAGCTTTTAAGTGAAGACTAAGAACACTTTTCTATTTTATTAAAATAGATTATATATGTTTTGTTTAAATATATGTTATAAATGTTAAAACGACAGCTCGTATAAGCTTGTATTTTTACCTTTCGATCATTTTTATAATTGCTTTGAGTTGCTTTTACTATGATAAACAGTACAAAATATGAGGTGTTGAACTTGTCTAAAGTTTTAAAGCGCTTTATGACGTAAAGTGTGATGACAGTCCTTGGCGGTCTATGTAACAATTCTTCTTGAAGTAGGTCATCGGGCCAACAGTATACAAACATTACAGCTCAAGTGCTTTTGTATCTGAACGCTTTTAGGTAAGTTATTTAGCAGCTGCGGTATTAATAATGATTTTAATGGCAAATTCAATTGCAGGTAAAATAAAAATGGCGGATAACTTTCTTTCTAGCTTCGTGAAGCGGTCGCGCTATATTATACATATATACCATAATAAGAAACATAATATGTACAGTAGAATTTTTCACTTTAAGCTGGCATTATCCAGAACCGGGTCAGGGCCCGGACCCGGACCGTGCAGTGTGGTCCGCCGGCCTTCTAAAGATGTTTAGGAGATCGGGGCGCCCTTGGATTTGATTAGAAACTTGCATAATTTCTTAACTTGACCCCATTATCTTAAAAAAAACGGCCAGGCCAAGACCAAAGCATGAAGGCTGCGAGGATCGGGGGACTCTCATTTTTGGTCACAGCGTACAGTAGTAGATCAGTAACCTCTGTTTATCGTGATAACCTTTAATTATTTTCCAGTACTTTTTTAAATGATAAAACACATTGTCTCGCCAGTTTTGCTAAAGATACGGTTTTAGTGTTTACGCATAAATTTCTAAGCCCTAGGTTTAAATCTCGTGGTCTTATTTTCTGCATTTTCATCGTAAGGGAAGGCGCTCGTTTGCGATTTACGCGCTGAATATTGTAAGCAGAGGAGCCTTAAGGCACAGCCTCGCCTTAACACCATCGTTTGCATTGTCATTGTCATCCAGAAAAGCAGTCGTAAGAAAATGAATCTGTGGCGGCTCCGAACATTAAAAAAACTATATCTAGACTGCAAATACATCCCAAATCTTACTATCAACACGTTTTAAGACCCCTCTCCTTTCCACCGGTATACAAGCTAAGAGAGAAATATTGGAAATCCCATCTGAAGTAGCCCTCGTCTCACCTTCGGAGCTGTGAGCGATGGGGATCATAATTAAAAGGGGTCCAGTTACTTTTAAAATGTGTATGTGATACTTAAATTTAAATAAAATAAAAAGATAAATTATATAACACAGACTGCTATCTATGTCCATGTGTTTAAGACGTATGAATCGGTTTTAAAACAGGCACACCCCTTCTCACAAATCCGACTGGAGTCTCAGTCCGTCGTCGCGATGAATTAGGAGCTCAGATGTAGGCTAAGTGATTGCAATTTACTTATTTAAAAGAACCACTTCAAATCAAAAGGGAGACATTTTGTAATGGTAGTTAACGATAACTAACGATAACGATAGTATACGATAACTGTATACGTAGTATACGTAATTGTAGATATACAGTACATAAAGGGTATGAATAGGTGTGAGCTTTTACTGTATATTTAATATTTTATCTGACCCACTTGTAGAAACCGCCTACTCAGATTTATTTAAGTGGTCTGCCACCATAAAGACAGAAAAATATAATGACACCCTGTTACATTAACTGTAAAATAAACGCCGTAACTGCGGCCATATGAAAATTTGGATAAAGATTATACAAACATCCTAAGGAGCTCTATGACATATGAGCGTCGTAATAATGGTTGGTGACCTGACGTAACAGTGCTCCCTGAATTACGTGATCTGTATATACCCAAATACAGATATATCACATAGGGAGATGCAGTCAAACATTGCATTGCTATCGTCGTGGTGAACTATTTCTCCGCTGTTTAAAACTTGTTTGGTAAGTGTCATCAAATATGCTTGTCAATTTGTAGCGAAATCGATATACTGTATCATAATCCTTCAGCTATCTATAATGTAGTGAAACGGCTAATTAATATTGATCAATTCCCTTATTCACAGTGACTTTTGCTCAAACCCCTGTTGCATAATGGGTTAATTTTATATAAAAAAACATTTATATCATAGATATAATACAAGCTTTGAAATGAAATAGCACATTTCCAGGTTTCAGTTAAACATTTTTAAAAAAGCTCATGACTTTAAGCATTCTGAACATTGAGAATGTTATTTGGGAAACAAATGTTTATTATAATGTTTATGTTTAGGATCTGTCTCCTACTGAGTCAGCATGCAGCATTCAACACCATTAGGTTTAATATTAAAAAGTTGTGTATTTCCTGAATTGTTTTTTTTTATTCTTTTCTATTAGACCATACTAGACTGTGCAGGATATCATTTATTTGCCATTTTTGCCTTTTCCAGATACCTGGGAAACAAAGCTCATATCTCATTTGCCAATGGAGCCCAGTCCTAAGCCTGGTGCTCTGTCCCCCTCCCCGAAGGACACAGACTCGAATCGACCCGCGCCCTTAAGGCAACAGGATCTGATCTCCACGTACTGCCCGCCTCCCAAGATACAGCTTCTGAAGGACACCTTCCAAGAGAAACTGATGCAGGAAAAGGAGAAAAAAATGATCGCCATGTACAATCGGCGGCAGGAGGCAGCTCTACAGAAGATGAGAAAATGTTTCCAATATGTCAAATACGCTGCGGAGAAGAAGATGGGGAACAGCTATCGCTTCCAAGCCCAACAGGGCCCCGAGAAGAACATTGTGGGGTATGCTCGGTCTTACCCCCTGAAGCCTATGGGTAACAGGAAAGTCTCCGGCCCTGGTGAGGTTCGGGCTGTGGACCGCCCGGACGCACAGAGTGATTCCTTGTTTGCCCCCACCCCGCCTCAGGATGGTCATGAGAGGCCCTGCGAGAGGCCGGGCAGGAGGGGCTCAAGAGTATGCAAACCTAAGGACAGGACTGTCCTCCCCATGGTGGCGACCCCTCCAGGGCAATGCCCTTCTCATGCCAATGGGAAGGAGCACTTTCAGTTGCAAGAGGAGCTACGAAAAGTGGCCGAGGCAGAGGCCGCGCTGAAGGAGGAGCATCGCCGGAGGGAGGCCAGCCTGCAGGATGAGATGCGCCGGAAGGAGGCCATGATGAAGGACGAGATTCGCCAGAAGGAGGCCATGATGCAGGCGAAGCTCTTCAGAGCTCAGGAGGAGCTGAGGATGGTTCCGAGAGAGATGGAAGACTCCAGAGAGGTGGCCGGAAGGGAAAATAGAGGCGAGGCAGAGCGAGCTTTGCCCCAGAGGACCATGGGCCAACCACCGCTCTAAGGCCGTGCCTCTTCTGACCTGCAGAATGGAGAAGCAAAAAGCCTTCACTCCAAGGAAAGCCCTTCCTATCAGAGGAGACAACCTCGCACTTTCCCTCTGCGCTTTCCCATCAGGAGAGACGTCAAGTGAGCCCTTGCAGCCGTGGGCTAGAAGACGTCCCCTGTGGAAGGAGAAAGTATCTCAAGAAAGCAAGGCTCCCTGAAAGCGACGTGTCAGCGGCACAGGCCGCGCAGGGCCACTTCAGAAATAAGACCACATGTCTGGATGAACAAACTCTGTCAGTGGAAAACAGATATTTGTCCCCTACAAGTCTGATCCGCCCTACCGCTGAGCAATTTCCATATGAGAATAGCCAGAGTGGAAACCCTCAGCTGGTGCCCTGTGAACTGTGTCACGGGAAGTTTGCTGTAGAGAGGCTGGAGAAACACAGCAAGATCTGCAAGAAGCTTCAGAATTCAAAGAGGAAGGTTTTTGACTCTTTCAAGCACAGGGCCAAGGGAACAGAACTGGAGACATACATCCATAAGAAGAAGGTTAAACCGCCAATCGTGGTAAGGGCTATCCTTAAACTCTTTCCAAGCTTCCCTTTTTTTCTCCTAGAGTCAGACTCAGCTTATAAATCAATGTAAACAATAAATAAGTGTTTTATGAAGTACTCTTCTGAAAAACTGCCGCAAAGGCACATTTGCCAGACAGAATAAATGTGTCTTAGTGACTTCTGAATTCTGTTGTAAAAATCTACATATCAAGCAAATAGCACTCACAGGAAACAAAACCATAACTACGTAAATTGTACTCTCTACCCAATGACCTGAAAGGTAGCCCCAGAAAGCTACGTTATTACTGTATTGATATTTTCTTGCCTTGTGAATGGTTTGCGACCAGACTGTGTACGCAGTGCTAGTCTGGACTTTTTCTGGAAGCTGTTTTATTGGTTTCATTTCCTGTTCCCAGCTGAGAAAGAACAACTGGAGGCAGAAGCACGAGGATTTCATTCGGAGCATCAAACAGGCCAGGGAGGTGCAGCAGGTGATCACGCAAGGAGGGAAAGTTGTGAACCTGCCCCAGCCCCCCGCGAATCCAAACCCCGACTACGTGCCCTGCCCTCACTGCGGCCGGCGCTTTGCCCCCAGGCCGGCACAGAGGCACTTCCCCAAGTGTCAGCACATCAGGAGCCGCCCTCCTCCTCCTCCTCGCAGATGAAAACTGATGTGAAGAAGAGCAAAAGAGTCATGATCTTGGCTCACGACTCACGTCCTGCTTTTTCTTTTTAGAAACACATTTAGCACAGTTCATCCGTATGATGATGAAAAAAAATGTTACCTTATTTTAATTAAATGATTTTTTTTTGGTGGACTGGTGTTTGCGTAGCTGTGGTTATTTCAGTTTTTCTCTTATCATTCATACACCTTGACCTCCTAAAAATAATTTTTCAACCTGGAACGTACAATTAGCAGGCAATAGAACAGGTCACATTGGTCTTGGAACCATCAAAAAGCAGTATTCACACATTCTCGGCATCAATTTTCCTTAAAAACAACTGAAAAAGCAAGGTAAAGAGTGATTGATTTTTTTAATGAAAGTTATTTGATTTAATTTATTTAATTTTCATAATATTTGAAATATGTTGGGATTAATGTGACTCAATATTATCTGCAGCTCTTACACTCCAGGCACCTGATAAAGTGGAACGCAGTGTCTTTGCCTTACATGGCGCTCAGCTCTTCCTCAATCCCAGCAGAAGCACCAGCAGAAGCAGCAGCCTCCGGGTCCTGCCTCATGCACAGCTTAAAATGCAACACCAAGTAATACAACAAACAACAGGGAAAACCATTCACGATCAGACACATCCGTTGATTGCTGGCTCTCAGTAAAGGGACATTGCATCATTACATCACAAAATAGACTACATTTCAAGGTTAAAGAATTACCATGTTCTGCGATTCAGAACGAGGCAGCAAAACTTCCTATAATCTGTTGTGGCCCTATGACATTGTAAAGGAGCAGGCTTGTGAATACATCTCGTTTAATCCAATGGAAATATAACTCTCAACTTTTTTACGTTTTTGCCAATAAATAATACTACATTGTTAACTCTGCATAAAGAACCTTGGAATGGAACGTTTTTTGCAGTGAAATGTTTGCTGCATAACCTATACCCTTTCTCTCCTACATCACATTGCATTAGTCATTACAGTGATTAGTGAGCAGGAAGGGCTGCATCACATCGCAATTTGTGTGGAACTTGAATGCGAATTTGTTACAACATGGCGTAACTTACAGTCCTTTCACAAAATTCATGATTTTGTGCTCGATTTTGAGTTTGTAAAGTTTTTCTATAATGTCAATGATTTTATTTTGTGACTGAAATTAAATAATTTTGTGTCTGCAAAATTGGGACTGTAGTTCCACCTTAACCTACTAGTACTGTATGTCTTTGGACTGTGGGAAGAAACTGGAGCACCTGGAAGAAATCCACACAAATGAAGGGAGAACATACAATTCCATCCAGACTGCACCCCAGGAATTGAACCCAGGACCCCAGCTCTGTGAACCACAGTGCCAGCTCATTGCTATAGTCACTATAATTAATGTCAAAACTCATTTGCAAATGAGCAGCCTGGGATCCAAAAGGATCAAGACAAGGATCCAAACAAAGCACTATCCCAAAGCTTGGCTTTGTACCGTATATAATACAGGGCTTGATGCAGAAGGCAGATAATCAAAGTCCATGCAATAATTGCTAAGGGAAAGTGACTTTGTGTTCTTGGAGGGAAGTCACTCAACATGGAGCTGTGTTAGTGAAATGATTGTTCTGATGTACGGCTGATGTCCAAACACTGAAAACATGATTGTGTATGCAATCGCACTCCTGAGCTCCATTGGGTATGGTTAAAATAACTTTTTATAGTTCATCACATTCAAAGTGTGTGTACTTGATGAAAGTGTAACACGCATTTGGAGGAGTTATTCAGGATTTTCTTTCATTCAACTATTTCAAGACCCATTATTTTCAGATGTTGTAGTATACGTGAATAATGAAAGGCCTTCATATTACACAATGTAGGAATGACTTCGCAGGTGTGAAGAATAAAAGATTAATTCAGCTCACTTTGGGGAGTTTCACAATGGCCCTCCTTATAGAAATGTGGGTTTGATTAAAGGAGTGAAGAAAAAGCACTGAATAATATTTGCTTCTGTAAACGTAATCATCTCAAAATATGGTTGAAGAAATTGAAGAAGGTTAAACATAATCCAAAACGTATAAGGTCAATTTAAGTACAACCAGAATTCTAGTGTTTATGCAATGCATCTGTGGGTTGATATGAAATATGGCCGTACTTAAACTAAACGAGGTTATCGAGAGCATATTCCGAATACGGCTTTGGCCAGTTGTACTGTGAACTGCGAGGACCGTATCTTATCCTGAACTGGCTGTGCGAATACCGTCCTCTGCTGGCAGAAGGAATAGATTACAACGGCACTGTATTGGCGATTAGTCCTATTGCTAGAATATTGAAACAACAAGGAGTCCGCGGAGTCAAGCAATGCTGAATAAACAAGTACCTGAAATTCAATAGGATTTTGTGTATTGATTACAAATAGGTGTGGAATTCTCATGTACAGTGGTATTCATGGATTCCTTACACAAGCAGCAGTTGTTATGATGCTTTCGTAATCTGAATATAAATCTGTTATCTACTTAAAACTGTAATTATTGAATAGATTAATGTCTTTGAAATGCTTCATTAACTGGGCAGTTTCCATGTTTGGAAATGTTTTTATTTTGATTGCTGATTGCTAGATACTGTATGTTTAATAGGCATGCTGTTAATATTTTCTACAAGAGCCAAATAAGACAGTTATGCTGTAGTAAGTTCTATATAAGTTATATAACATAAGTTATATTTTGTTCTGAGGTCAATTTGAATCTCATACTAAATTACTGGTGTCCTTTTATCTGAGAAACACTACCTGATTGATCACCTGATGCCTAGAAATTAGCATGCACAGTAGCCCAGTGTTTAGCATTGCTAGCTCACAGTGCTGAGGCCCTGGGTACACTTCTGGACCTGGGGTGCTATCTGTATGGAGCTTGTATGTTCTCCCCATGTTTGCATGAGTTTGCTTTGGGTGCTCCGGCTTCCTCCCACACTTCAAAGAACTACTGGTAGGTTAATTGGCTTCTGGGATAATTGGTGAGTGTCTGTGTCTTCCCTGCATTGGACTACCATCCAGTCCCAGGTATCTCCTGCTTATTACTTTCTGAGGCTCTGGCTCCCCCGTGACCCCCCGACCCCCTGACCACCTGACCCTGAATTGGATGAAGCGGTTAGAAAATGGGTGGTTTCTGTTATGCTCTGGTCATGCTCTGCCATAGCAACAACTTGTAAAAAATGCAGATGCTAGGATTTAACTCAAAGAAGGAGCTCAGATCACTGTGTTGGCATCGCTGTACAGGTGTCCGGTTTGTTTTAGAACATGTGCTAAAATCTTATTTACTAACTTCTAGACTTTTTACCCCCCATATCAGCCTGCAGGTGCACAGTGGTCTGTGGACACCCTCCTTGCTCTGTCGTAAAAGAGGAAATAAAAAGCAACTGGTTTTGACTTTAATGCACTGAGACTGTGGAACTCACAGAACTCTCTTGTCAGAAAGGCAGCTTCTAACAGCTTTTAAGTGAAGACTAAGAACACTTTTCTATTTTATTAAAATAGATTATATATGTTTTGTTTAAATATATGTTATAAATGTTAAAACGACAGCTCGTATAAGCTTGTATTTTTACCTTTCGATCATTTTTAGAATTGCTTTGAGTTGCTTTTACCATGATAAACAGTACAAAATATGAGGTGTTGAACTTGTCTAAAGTTTTAAAGCGCTTTATGACGTAAAGTGTGATGACAGTCCTTGGCGGTCTATGTAACAATTCTTCTTGAAGTAGGTCATCGGGCCAACAGTATATAAACATTACAGCTCAAGTGCTTTTGTATCTGAACGCTTTTAGGTAAGTTATTTAGCAGCTGCGGTATTAATAATGATTTTAATGGCAAATTCAATTGCAGGTAAAATAAAAATGGCGGATAACTTTCTTTCTAGCTTCGTGAAGCGGTCGCGCTATATTATACATATATACCATAATAAGAAACATAATATGTACAGTAGAATTTTTCACTTTAAGCTGGCATTATCCAGAACCGGGTCAGGGCCCGGACCCGGACCGTGCAGTGTGGTCCGTCGGCCTTCTAAAGATGTTTAGGAGATCGGGGCGCCCTTGGATTTGATTAGAAACTTGCATAATTTCTTAACTTGACCCCATTATCTTAAAAAAAACGGCCAGGCCAAGACCAAAGCATGAAGGCTGCGAGGATCGGGGGACTCTCATTTTTGGTCACAGCGTACAGTAGTAGATCAGTAACCTCTGTTTATCGTGATAACCTTTAATTATTTTCCAGTACTTTTTTAAATGATAAAACACATTGTCTCGCCAGTTTTGCTAAAGATACGGTTTTAGTGTTTACGCATAAATTTCTAAGCCCTAGGTTTAAATCTCGTGGTCTTATTTTCTGCATTTTCATCGTAAGGGAAGGCGCTCGTTTGCGATTTACGCGCTGAATATTGTAAGCAGAGGAGCCTTAAGGCACAGCCTCGCCTTAACACCATCGTTTGCATTGTCATTGTCATCCAGAAAAGCAGTCGTAAGAAAATGAATCTGTGGCGGCTCCGAACATTAAAAAAACTATATCTAGACTGCAAATACATCCCAATCTTACTATCAACACGTTTTAAGACCCCTCTCCTTTCCACCGGTATACAAGCTAAGAGAGAAATATTGGAAATCCCATCTGAAGTAGCCCTCGTCTCACCTTCGGAGCTGTGAGCGATGGGGATCATAATTAAAAGGGGTACAGTTACTTTGAAAATGTGTATGTGATACTTAAATTTAAATAAAATAAAAAGATAAATTATATAACACAGACTGCTATCTATGTCCATGTGTTTAAGACGTATGAATCGGTTTTAAAACAGGCACACCCCTTCTCACAAATCCGACTGGAGTCTCAGTCCGTCGTCGCGATGAATTAGGAGCTCAGATGTAGGCTAAGTGATTGCAATTTACTTATTTAAAAGAACCACTTCAAATCAAAAGGGAGACATTTTGTAATGGTAGTTATCGTATTATAGTATACGATAACTGTATACGTAGTATACGTAATTGTAGATATACAGTACATAAAGGGTATGAATAGGTGTGAGCTTTTACTGTATATTTAATATTTTATCTGACCCACTTGTAGAAACCGCCTACTCAGATTTATTTAAGTGGTCTGCCACCATAAAGACAGAAAAATATAATGACACCCTGTTACATTAACTGTAAAATAAACGCCGTAACTGCGGCCATATGAAAATTTGGATAAAGATTATACAAACATCCTAAGGAGCTCTATGACATATGAGCGTCGTAATAATGGTTGGTGACCTGACGTAACAGTGCTCCCTGAATTACGTGATCTGTATATACCCAAATACAGATATATCACATAGGGAGATGCAGTCAAACATTGCATTGCTATCGTCGTGGTGAACTATTTCTCCGCTGTTTAAAACTTGTTTGGTAAGTGTCATCAAATATGCTTGTCAATTTGTAGCGAAATCGATATACTGTATCATAATCCTTCAGCTATCTATAATGTAGTGAAACGGCTAATTAATATTGATCAATTCCCTTATTCACAGTGACTTTTGCTCAAACCCCTGTTGCATAATGGGTTAATTTTATATAAAAAAACATTTATATCATAGATATAATACAAGCTTTGAAATGAAATAGCACATTTCCAGGTTTCAGTTAAACATTTTTAAAAAAGCTCATGACTTTAAGCATTCTGAACATTGAGAATGTTATTTGGGAAACAAATGTTTATTATAATGTTTATGTTTAGGATCTGTCTCCTACTGAGTCAGCATGCAGCATTCAACACCATTAGGTTTAATATTAAAAAGTTGTGTATTTCCTGAATTGTTTTTTTTTATTCTTTTCTATTAGACCATACTAGACTGTGCAGGATATCATTTATTTGCCATTTTTGCCTTTTCCAGATACCTGTGAAACAAAGCTCATATCTCATTTGCCAATGGAGCCCAGTCCTAAGCCTGGTGCTCTGTCCCCCTCCCCGAAGGACACAGACTCGAATCGACCCGCGCCCTTAAGGCAACAGGATCTGATCTCCACGTACTGCCCGCCTCCCAAGATACAGCTTCTGAAGGACACCTTCCAAGAGAAACTGATGCAGGAAAAGGAGAAAAAAATGATCGCCATGTACAATCGGCGGCAGGAGGCAGCTCTACAGAAGATGAGAAAATGTTTCCAATATGTCAAATACGCTGCGGAGAAGAAGATGGGGAACAGCTATCGCTTCCAAGCCCAACAGGGCCCCGAGAAGAACATTGTGGGGTATGATCGGTCTTACCCCCTGAAGCCTATGGGTAACAGGAAAGTCTCCGGCCCTGGTGAGGTTCGGGCTGTGGACCGCCCGGACGCACAGAGTGATTCCTTGTTTGCCCCCACCCCGCCTCAGGATGGTCATGAGAGGCCCTGCGAGAGGCCGGGCAGGAGGGGCTCAAGAGTACGCAAACCTAAGGACAGGACTGTCCTCCCCATGGTGGCGACCCCTCCAGGGCAATGCCCTTCTCATGCCAATGGGAAGGAGCACTTTCAGTTGCAAGAGGAGCTACGAAAAGTGGCCGAGGCAGAGGCCGCGCTGAAGGAGGAGCATCGCCGGAGGGAGGCCAGCCTGCAGGATGAGATGCGCCGGAAGGAGGCCATGATGAAGGACGAGATTCGCCAGAAGGAGGCCATGATGCAGGCGAAGCTCTTCAGAGCTCAGGAGGAGCTGAGGATGGTTCCGAGAGAGATGGAAGACTCCAGAGAGGTGGCCGGAAGGGAAAATAGAGGCGAGGCAGAGCGAGCTTTGCCCCAGAGGACCATGGGCCAACCACCGCTCTAAGGCCGTGCCTCTTCTGACCTTCAGAATGGAGAAGCAAAAAGCCTTCACTCCAAGGAAAGCCCTTCCTATCAGAGGAGACAACCTTGATTATGGTTCTCCAATGGAAGATGGCGGATGCGCAGAATCGCACTTTCCCTCTGCGCTTTCCCATCAGGAGAGACGTCAAGTGAGCCCTTGCAGCCGTGGGCTAGAAGACGTCCCCTGTGGAAGGAGAAAGTATCTCAAGAAAGCAAGGCTCCCTGAAAGCGACGTGTCAGCGGCACAGGCCGCGCAGGGCCACTTCAGAAATAACACCACATGTCTGGATGAACAAACTCTGTCAGTGGAAAACAGATATTTGTCCCCTACAAGTCTGATGTGCCCTACCGCTGAGCAATTTCCATATGAGAATAGCCAGAGTGGAAACCCTCAGCTGGTGCCCTGTGAACTGTGTCACGGGAAGTTTGCTGTAGAGAGGCTGGAGAAACACAGCAAGATCTGCAAGAAGCTTCGGAATTCATAGAGGAAGGTTTTTGACTCTTTCAAGCACAGGGCCAAGGGAACAGAACTGGAGACATACATCCATAAGAAGAAGGTTAAACCGCCAATCGTGGTAAGGGCTATCCTTAAACTCTTTCCAAGCTTCCCTTTTTTTCTCCTAGAGTCAGACTCAGCTTATAAATCAATGTAAACAATAAATAAGTGTTTTATGAAGTACTCTTCTGAAAAACTGCCGCAAAGGCACATTTGCCAGACAGAATAAATGTGTCTTAGTGACTTCTGAATTCTGTTGTAAAAATCTACATATCAAGCAAATAGCACTCACAGGAAACAAAACCATAACTACGTAAATTGTACTCTCTACCCAATGACCTGAAAGGTAGCCCCAGAAAGCTACGTTATTACTGTATTGATATTTTCTTGCCTTGTGAATGGTTTGCGACCAGACTGTGTACGCAGTGCTAGTCTGGACTTTTTCTGGAAGCTGTTTTATTGGTTTCATTTCCTGTTCCCAGCTGAGAAAGAACAACTGGAGGCAGAAGCACGAGGATTTCATTCGGAGCATCAAACAGGCCAGGGAGGTGCAGCAGGTGATCACGCAAGGAGGGAAAGTTGTGAACCTGCCCCAGCCCCCCGCGAATCCAAACCCCGACTACGTGCCCTGCCCTCACTGCGGCCGGCGCTTTGCCCCCAGGCCGGCACAGAGGCACTTCCCCAAGTGTCAGCACATCAGGAGCCGCCCTCCTCCTCCTCCTCGCAGATGAAAACTGATGTGAAGAAGAGCAAAAGAGTCATGATCTTGGCTCACGACTCACGTCCTGCTTTTTCTTTTTAGAAACACATTTAGCACAGTTCATCCGTATGATGATGAAAAAAAAATGTTACCTTATTTTAATTAAATGATTTTTTTTTGGTGGACTGGTGTTTGCGTAGCTGTGGTTATTTCAGTTTTTCTCTTATCATTCATACACCTTGACCTCCTAAAAATAATTTTTCAACCTGGAACGTACAATTAGCAGGCAATAGAACAGGTCACATTGGTCTTGGAACCATCAAAAAGCAGTATTCACACATTCTCGGCATCAATTTTCCTTAAAAACAACTGAAAAAGCAAGGTAAAGAGTGATTGATTTTTTTAATGAAAGTTATTTGATTTAATTTATTTAATTTTCATAATATTTGAAATATGTTGGGATTAATGTGACTCAATATTATCTGCAGCTCTTACACTCCAGGCACCTGATAAAGTGGAACGCAGTGTCTTTGCCTTACATGGCGCTCAGCTCTTCCTCAATCCCAGCAGAAGCACCAGCAGAAGTAGCAGCCTCCGGGTCCTGCCTCATGCACAGCTTAAAATGCAACACCAAGTAATACAACAAACAACAGGGAAAACCATTCACGATCAGACACATCCGTTGATTGCTGGCTCTCAGTAAAGGGACATTGCATCATTACATCACAAAATAGACTACATTTCAAGGTTAAAGAATTACCATGTTCTGCGATTCAGAACGAGGCAGCAAAACTTCCTATAATCTGTTGTGGCCCTATGACATTGTAAAGGAGCAGGCTTGTGAATACATCTCGTTTAATCCAATGGAAATATAACTCTCAACTTTTTTACGTTTTTGCCAATAAATAATACTACATTGTTAACTCTGCATAAAGAACCTTGGAATGGAACGTTTTTTGCAGTGAAATGTTTGCTGCATAACCTATACCCTTTCTCTCCGACATCACATTGCATTAGTCATTACAGTGATTAGTGAGCAGGATGGGCTGCATCACATCGCAATTTGTGTGGAACTTGAATGCGAATTTGTTACAACATGTCGTAACTTACAGTAAATTTCACAAAATTCATGATTTTGTGATCAATTTTGAGTTTGTAAAGTTTTTCTATAATGTCAATGATTTTATTTTGTGACTGAAATTAAATACTTTTGTGTCTGCAAAATTGGGACTGTAGTTCCACCTTAACCTACTAGTACTGTATGTCTTTGGACTGTGGGAAGAAACTGGAGCACCTGGAAGAAATCCACACAAATGAAGGGAGAACATACAATTCCATCCAGACTGCACCCCAGGAATTGAACCCAGGACCCCAGCTCTGTGAACCACAGTGCCACCTCATTGCTATAGTCACTATAATTAATGTCAAAACTCATTTGCAAATGAACAGCCTGGGATCCAAAAGGATCAAGACAAGGATCCAAACAAAGCACTATCCCAAAGCTTGGCTTTGTACCGTATATCATACAGGGCTTGATGCAGAAGGCAGATAATCTAAGTCCATGCAATAATTGCTAAGGGAAAGTGACTTTGTGTTTTTGGAGGGAAGTCACTCAACATGGAGCTGTGTTAGTGAAATGATTGTTCTGATGTACGGCTGATGTCCAAACACTGAAAACATGATTGTGTATGCAATCGCACTCCCGAGCTCCATTGGGTATGGTTAAAATAACTTTTTATAGTTCATGACATTCAAAGTGTGTGTACTTGATGAAAGTGTAACACGCATTTGGAGGAGTTATTCAGGATTTTCTTTCATTCAACTATTTCAAGACCCATTATTTTCAGATGTTGTAGTATACGTGAAGAATGAAAGGCCTTCATATTACACAATGAAGGAATGACTTTGCAGGTGTGAAGAATAAAAGATTAATTCAGCTCACTTTGGGGAGTTTCACAATGGCCCTCCTTATAGAAATGTGGGTTTGATTAAAGGAGTGAAGAAAAAGCACTGAATAATATTTGCTTCTGTAAACGTAATCATCTCAAAATATGGTTGAAGAAATTGAAGAAGGTTAAACATAATCCAAAACGTATAAGGTCAATTTAAGTACAACCAGAATTCTAGTGTTTATGCAATGCATCTGTGGGTTAATATGAAATATGGCCGTACTTAAACTAAACGAGGTTATCGAGAGCATATTCCGAGTACGGCTGTGGCCAGTTGTACTGTGAACTGCGAGGACCGTATCTTATCCTGAACTGACTGTGCGAATACCGTCCTCTGCTGGCAGAAGGAATAGATTACAACGGCACTGTATTGGCGATTAGTCCTATTGCTAGAATATTGAAACAACAAGGAGTCCGCGGAGTCAAGCAATGCTGAATAAACAAGTACCTGAAATTCAATAGGATTTTGTGTATTGATTACAAATAGGTGTGAATTTCTCATGTACAGTGGTATTCATGGATTCCTTACACAAGCAGCCGTTGTTATGATACTTTCGTAATCTGAATATAAATCTGTTATCTACTTGAAACTGTAAATATTGAATAGATTAATGTCTTTGAAATGCTTCATTAACTGGGCAGTTTCCATGTTTGGAAATGTTTTTATTTTGATTGCTGATTGCTAGATACTGTATGTTTAATAGGCATGCTGTTAATATTTTCTACAAGAGCCAAATAAGACAGTTATGCTGTAGTAAGTTCTATATAAGTTATATAACATAAGTTATATTTTGTTCTGAGGTCAATTTGAATCTCATACTAAATAACTGGTGTCCTTTTATCTGAGAAACACTACCTGATTGATCACCTGATGCCTAGAAATTAGCATGCACAGTAGCCCAGCATTTAGCATTGCTAGCTCACAGTGCTGAGGCCCTGGGTACACTTCTGGACCTGGGGTGCTATCTGTATGGAGCTTGTATGTTCTCCCCATGTTTGCATGAGTTTGCTTTGGGTGCTCCGGCTTCCTCCCACAGTTCAAAGAACTACTGGTAGGTTAATTGGCTTCTGGGATAATTGGTGAGTGTCTGTGTCTTCCCTGCATTGGACTACCATCCAGTCCCAGGTATCTCCTGCTTATTACTTTCTGAGGCTCTGGCTCCCCCGTTCCCCGCGACCCCCTGACCACCTGACCCTGAATTGGATGAAGCGGTTAGAAAATGGGTGGTTTCTGTTATGCTCTGGTCATGCTCTGCCATAGCAACAACTTGTAAAAAATGCAGATGCTAGGATTTAACTCAAAGAAGGAGCTCAGATCACTGTGTTGGCATCACTGTACAGGTGTCCGGTGTGTTTTAGAACATGTGTTAAAATCTTATTTACTAACTTCTAGACTTTTTACCCCCCATATCAGTCTGCAGGTGCACAGTGGTCTGTGGACACCCTCCTTGCTCTGTCGTAAAACAGGAAATAAAAAGCAACTGGTTTTGACTTTAATGCACTGAGACTGTGGAACTCACAGAACTCTCTTGTCAGAAAGGCAGCTTCTAACAGCTTTTAAGTGAAGACTAAGAACACTTTTCTATTTTATTAAAATAGATTATATATGTTTTGTTTCAATATATGTTATAAATGTTAAAACGACAGCTCGTATAAGCTTGTATTTTTACCTTTCGATCATTTTTATAATTGCTTTGAGTTGCTTTTACCATGATAAACAGTACAAAATATGAGGTGTTGAACTTGTCTAAAGTTTTAAAGCGCTTTATGACGTAAAGTGTGATGACAGTCCTTGGCGGTCTATGTAACAATTCTTCTTGAAGTAGGTCATCGGGCCAACAGTATACAAACATTACAGCTCAAGTGCTTTTGTATCTGAACGCTTTTAGGTAAGTTATTTAGCAGCTGCGGTATTAATAATGATTTTAATGGCAAATTCAATTGCAGGTAAAATAAAAATGGCGGATAACTTTCTTTCTAGCTTCGTGAAGCGGTCGCGCCACATTATACATATATACCATAATAAGAAACATAATATGTACAGTAGAATTTTTCACTTTAAGCTGGCATTATCCAGAACCGGGTCAGGGCCCGGACCCGGACCGTGCAGTGTGGTCCGCCGGCCTTCTAAAGATGTTTAGGAGATCGAGGCGCCCTTGGATTTGATTAGAAACTTGCATAATTTCTTAACTTGACCCCATTATCTTAAAAAAAACGGCCAGGCCAAGACCAAAGCATGAAGGCTGCGAGGATCGGGGGACTCTCATTTTTGGTCACAGCGTACAGTAGTAGATCAGTAACCTCTGTTTATCGTGATAACCTTTAATTATTTTCCAGTACTTTTTTAAATGATAAAACACATTGTCTCGCCAGTTTTGCTAAAGATACGGTTTTAGTGTTTACGCATACATTTGTAAGCCGTAGGTTTAAATCTCGTGGTCTAATTTTCTGCATTTTCATCGTAAGGGAAGGCGCTCGTTTGCGATTTACGCGCTGAATATTGTAAGCAGAGGAGCCTTAAGGCACAGCCTCGCCTTAACACCATCGTTTGCATTGTCATTGTCATCCAGAAAAGCAGTCGTAAGAAAATGAATCTGTGGCGGCTCCGAACATTAAAAAAACTATATCTAGACTGCAAATACATCCCAATCTTACTATCAACACGTTTTAAGACCCCTCTCCTTTCCACCGGTATACAAGCTAAGAGAGAAATATTGGAAATCCCATCTGAAGTAGCCCTCGTCTCACCTTCGGAGCTGTGAGCGATGGGGATCATAATTAAAAGGGGTACAGTTACTTTGAAAATGTGTATGTGATACTTAAATTTAAATAAAATAAAAAGATAAATTATATAACACAGACTGCTATCTATGTCCATGTGTTTAAGACGTATGAATCGGTTTTAAAACAGGCACACCCCTTTACTTCTCACAAATCCGACTGGAGTCTCAGTCCGTCGTCGCGATGAATTAGGAGCTCAGATGTAGGCTAAGTGATTGCAATTTACTTATTTAAAAGAACCACTTCAAATCAAAAGGGAGACATTTTGTAATGGTAGTTATCGTATTATAGTATACGATAACTGTATACGTAGTATACGTAATTGTAGATATACAGTACTTAAAAGGTATGAATAGGTGTGAGCTTTTACTGTATATTTAATATTTTATCTGACCCACTTGTAGAAACCGCCTACTCAGATTTATTTAAGTGGTCTGCCACCATAAAGACAGAAAAATATAATGACACCCTGTAACATTAACTGTAAAATAAACGCCGTAACTGCGGCCATATGAAAATTTGGATAAAGATTATACAAACATCCTAAGGAGCTCTATGACATATGAGCGTCGTAATAATGGTTGGTGACCTGACGTAACAGTGCTCCCTGAATTACGTGATCTGTATATACCCAAATACAGATATATCACATAGGGAGATGCAGTCAAACATTGCATTGCTATCGTCGTGGTGAACTATTTCTCCGCTGTTTAAAACTTGTTTGGTAAGTGTCATCAAATATGCTTGTCAATTTGTAGCGAAATCGATATACTGTATCATAATCCTTCAGCTATCTATAATGTAGTGAAACGGCTAATTAATATTGATCAATTCCCTTATTCACAGTGACTTTTGCTCAAACCCCTGTTGCATAATGGGTTAATTTTATATAAAAAAACATTTATATCATAGATATAATACAAGCTTTGAAATGAAATAGCACATTTCCAGGTTTCAGTTAAACATTTTTAAAAAAGCTCATGACTTTAAGCATTCTGAACATTGAGAATGTTATTTGGGAAACAAATGTTTATTATAATGTTTATGTTTAGGATCTGTCTCCTACTGAGTCAGCATGCAGCATTCAACACCATTAGGTTTAATATTAAAAAGTTGTGTATTTCCTGAATTGTTTTTTTTTATTCTTTTCTATTAGACCATACTAGACTGTGCAGGATATCATTTATTTGCCATTTTTGCCTTTTCCAGATACCTGGGAAACAAAGCTCATATCTCATTTGCCAATGGAGCCCAGTCCTAAGCCTGGTGCTCTGTCCCCCTCCCCGAAGGACACAGACTCGAATCGACCCGCGCCCTTAAGGCAACAGGATCTGATCTCCACGTACTGCCCGCCTCCCAAGATACAGCTTCTGAAGGACACCTTCCAAGAGAAACTGATGCAGGAAAAGGAGAAAAAAATGATCGCCATGTACAATCGGCGGCAGGAGGCAGCTCTACAGAAGATGAGAAAATGTTTCCAATATGTCAAATACGCTGCGGAGAAGAAGATGGGGAACAGCTATCGCTTCCAAGCCCAACAGGGCCCCGAGAAGAACATTGTGGGGTATGATCGGTCTTACCCCCTGAAGCCTATGGGTAACAGGAAAGTCTCCGGCCCTAGTGAGGTTCGGGCTGTGGACCGCCCGGACGCACAGAGTGATTCCTTGTTTGCCCCCACCCCGCCTCAGGATGGTCATGAGAGGCCCTGCGAGAGGCCGGGCAGGAGGGGCTCAAGAGTACGCAAACCTAAGGACAGGACTGTCCTCCCCATGGTGGCGACCCCTCCAGGGCAATGCCCTTCTCATGCCAATGGGAAGGAGCACTTTCAGTTGCAAGAGGAGCTACGAAAAGTGGCCGAGGCAGAGGCCGCGCTGAAGGAGGAGCATCGCCGGAGGGAGGCCAGCCTGCAGGATGAGATGCGCCGAAAGGAGGCCATGATGAAGGACGAGATTCGCCAGAAGGAGGCCATGATGCAGGCGAAGCTCTTCAGAGCTCAGGAGGAGCTGAGGATGGTTCCGAGAGAGATGGAAGACTCCAGAGAGGTGGCCGGAAGGGAAAATAGAGGCGAGGCAGAGCGAGCTTTGCCCCAGAGGACCATGGGCCAACCACCGCTCTAAGGCCGTGCCTCTTCTGACCTTCAGAATGGAGAAGCAAAAAGCCTTCACTCCAAGGAAAGCCCTTCCTATCAGAGGAGACAACCTTGATTATGGTTCTCCAATGGAAGATGGCGGATGCGCAGAATCGCACTTTCCCTCTGCGCTTTCCCATCAGGAGAGACGTCAAGTGAGCCCTTGCAGCCGTGGGCTAGAAGACGTCCCCTGTGGAAGGAGAAAGTATCTCAAGAAAGCAAGGCTCCCTGAAAGCGACGTGTCAGCGGCACAGGCCGCGCAGGGCCACTTCAGAAATAACACCACATGTCTGGATGAACAAACTCTGTCAGTGGAAAACAGATATTTGTCCCCTACAAGTCTGATGTGCCCTACCGCTGAGCAATTTCCATATGAGAATAGCCAGAGTGGAAACCCTCAGCTGGTGCCCTGTGAACTGTGTCACGGGAAGTTTGCTGTAGAGAGGCTGGAGAAACACAGCAAGATCTGCAAGAAGCTTCGGAATTCAAAGAGGAAGGTTTTTGACTCTTTCAAGCACAGGGCCAAGGGAACAGAACTGGAGACATACATCCATAAGAAGAAGGTTAAACCGCCAATCGTGGTAAGGGCTATCCTTAAACTCTTTCCAAGCTTCCCTTTTTTTCTCCTAGAGTCAGACTCAGCTTATAAATCAATGTAAACAATAAATAAGTGTTTTATGAAGTACTCTTCTGAAAAACTGCCGCAAAGGCACATTTGCCAGACAGAATAAATGTGTCTTAGTGACTTCTGAATTCTGTTGTAAAAATCTACATATCAAGCAAATAGCACTCACAGGAAACAAAACCATAACTACGTAAATTGTACTCTCTACCCAATGACCTGAAAGGTAGCCCCAGAAAGCTACGTTATTACTGTATTGATATTTTCTTGCCTTGTGAATGGTTTGCGACCAGACTGTGTACGCAGTGCTAGTCTGGACTTTTTCTGGAAGCTGTTTTATTGGTTTCATTTCCTGTTCCCAGCTGAGAAAGAACAACTGGAGGCAGAAGCACGAGGATTTCATTCGGAGCATCAAACAGGCCAGGGAGGTGCAGCAGGTGATCACGCAAGGAGGGAAAGTTGTGAACCTGCCCCAGCCCCCCGCGAATCCAAACCCCGACTACGTGCCCTGCCCTCACTGCGGCCGGCGCTTTGCCCCCAGGCCGGCACAGAGGCACTTCCCCAAGTGTCAGCACATCAGGAGCCGCCCTCCTCCTCCTCCTCGCAGATGAAAACTGATGTGAAGAAGAGCAAAAGAATCATGATCTTGGCTCACGACTCACGTCCTGCTTTTTCTTTTTAGAAACACATTTAGCACAGTTCATCCGTATGATGATGAAAAAAAAATGTTACCTTATTTTAATTAAATGATTTTTTTTTGGTGGACTGGTGTTTGCGTAGCTGTGGTTATTTCAGTTTTTCTCTTATCATTCATACACCTTGACCTCCTAAAAATAATTTTTCAACCTGGAACGTACAATTAGCAGGCAATAGAACAGGTCACATTGGTCTTGGAACCATCAAAAAGCAGTATTCACACATTCTCGGCATCAATTTTCCTTAAAAACAACTGAAAAAGCAAGGTAAAGAGTGATTGATTTTTTTAATGAAAGTTATTTGATTTAATTTATTTAATTTTCATAATATTTGAAATATGTTGGGATTAATGTGACTCAATATTATCTGCAGCTCTTACACTCCAGGCACCTGATAAAGTGGAACGCAGTGTCTTTGCCTTACATGGCGCTCAGCTTTTCCTCAATCCCAGCAGAAGCACCAGCAGAAGCAGCAGCCTCCGGGTCCTGCCTCATGCACAGCTTAAAATGCAACACCAAGTAATACAACAAACAACAGGGAAAACCATTCACGATCAGACACATCCGTTGATTGCTGGCTCTCAGTAAAGGGACATTGCATCATTACATCACAAAATAGACTACATTTCAAGGTTAAAGAATTACCATGTTCTGCGATTCAGAACGAGGCAGCAAAACTTCCTATAATCTGTTGTGGCCCTATGACATTGTAAAGGAGCAGGCTTGTGAATACATCTCGTTTAATCCAATGGAAATATAACTCTCAACTTTTTTACGTTTTTGCCAATAAATAATACTACATTGTTAACTCTGCATAAAGAACCTTGGAATGGAACGATTTTTGCAGTGAAATGTTTGCTGCATAACCTATACCCTTTCTCTCCTACATCACATTGCATTAGTCATTACAGTGATTAGTGAGCAGGAAGGGCTGCATCACATCGCAATTTGTGTGGAACTTGAATGCGAATTTGTTACAACATGGCGTAACTTACAGTCCTTTCACAAAATTCATGATTTTGTGCTCAATTTTGAGTTTGTAAAGTTTTTCTAAAATGTCAATGATTTTATTTTGTGACTGAAATTAAATAATTTTGTGTCTGCAAAATTGGGACTGTAGTTCCACCTTAACCTACTAGTACTGTATGTCTTTGGACTGTGGGAAGAAACTGGAGCACCTGGAAGAAATCCACACAAATGAAGGGAGAACATACAATTCCATCCAGACTGCACCCCAGGAATTGAACCCAGGACCCCAGCTCTGTGAACCACAGTGCCAGCTCATTGCTATAGTCACTATAATTAATGTCAAAACTCATTTGCAAATGAGCAGCCTGGGATCCAAAAGGATCAAGACAAGGATCCAAACAAAGCACTATCCCAAAGCTTGGCTTTGTACCGTATATAATACAGGGCTTGATGCAGAAGGCAGATAATCAAAGTCCATGCAATAATTGCTAAGGGAAAGTGACTTTGTGTTCTTGGAGGGAAGTCACTCAACACGGAGCTGTGTTAGTGAAATGATTGTTCTGATGTACGGCTGATGTCCAAACACTGAAAACATGATTGTGTATGCAATCGCACTCCTGAGCTCCATTGGGTATGGTTAAAATAACTTTTTATAGTTCATCACATTCAAAGTGTGTGTACTTGATGAAAGTGTAACACGCATTTGGAGGAGTTATTCAGGATTTTCTTTCATTCAACTATTTCAAGACCCATTATTTTCAGATGTTGTAGTATACGTGAATAATGAAAGGCCTTCATATTACACAATGTAGGAATGACTTCGCAGGTGTGAAGAATAAAAGATTAATTCAGCTCACTTTGGGGAGTTTCACAATGGCCCTCCTTATAGAAATGTGGGTTTGATTAAAGGAGTGAAGAAAAAGCACTGAATAATATTTGCTTCTGTAAACGTAATCATCTCAAAATATGGTTGAAGAAATTGAAGAAGGTTAAACATAATCCAAAACGTATAAGGTCAATTTAAGTACAACCAGAATTCTAGTGTTTATGCAATGCATCTGTGGGTTGATATGAAATATGGCCGTACTTAAACTAAACGAGGTTATCGAGAGCATATTCCGAATACGGCTTTGGCCAGTTGTACTGTGAACTGCGAGGACCGTATCTTATCCTGAACTGGCTGTGCGAATACCGTCCTCTGCTGGCAGAAGGAATAGATTACAACGGCACTGTATTGGCGATTAGTCCTATTGCTAGAATATTGAAACAACAAGGAGTCCGCGGAGTCAAGCAATGCTGAATAAACAAGTACCTGAAATTCAATAGGATTTTGTGTATTGATTACAAATAGGTGTGGAATTCTCATGTACAGTGGTATTCATGGATTCCTTACACAAGCAGCAGTTGTTATGATGCTTTCGTAATCTGAATATAAATCTGTTATCTACTTAAAACTGTAATTATTGAATAGATTAATGTCTTTGAAATGCTTCATTAACTGGGCAGTTTCCATGTTTGGAAATGTTTTTATTTTGATTGCTGATTGCTAGATACTGTATGTTTAATAGGCATGCTGTTAATATTTTCTACAAGAGCCAAATAAGACAGTTATGCTGTAGTAAGTTCTATATAAGTTATATAACATAAGTTATATTTTGTTCTGAGGTCAATTTGAATCTCATACTAAATAACTGGTGTCCTTTTATCTGAGAAACACTACCTGATTGATCACCTGATGCCTAGAAATTAGCATGCACAGTAGCCCAGCGTTTAGCATTGCTAGCTCACAGTGCTGAGGCCCTGGGTACACTTCTGGACCTGGGGTGCTATCTGTATGGAGCTTGTATGTTCTCCCCATGTTTGCATGAGTTTGCTTTGGGTGCTCCGGCTTCCTCCCACAGTTCAAAGAACTACTGGTAGGTTAATTGGCTTCTGGGATAATTGGTGAGTGTCTGTGTCTTCCCTGCATTGGACTACCATCCAGTCCCAGGTATCTCCTGCTTATTACTTTCTGAGGCTCTGGCTCCCCCGTGCCCCGCGACCCCCTGACCCCCTGACCCTGAATTGGATGAAGCGGTTAGAAAATGGGTGGTTTCTGTTATGCTCTGGTCATGCTCTGCCATAGCAACAACTTGTAAAAAATGCAGATGCTAGGATTTAACTCAAAGAAGGAGCTCAGAGCACTGTGTTGGCATCACTGTACAGGTGTCCGGTTTGTTTTAGAACATGTGCTAAAATCTTATTTACTAACTTCTAGACTTTTTACCCCCCATATCAGTCTGCAGGTGCACAGTGGTCTGTGGACACCCTCCTTGCTCTGTCGTAAAAGAGGAAATAAAAAGCAACTGGTTTTGACTTTAATGCACTGAGACTGTGGAACTCACAGAAATCTCTTGTCAGAAAGGCAGCTTCTAACAGCTTTTAAGTGAAGACTAAGAACACTTTTCTATTTTATTAAAATAGATTATATATGTTTTGTTTCAATATATGTTATAAATGTTAAAACGACAGCTCGTATAAGCTTGTATTTTTACCTTTCGATCATTTTTATAATTGCTTTGAGTTGCTTTTACCATGATAAACAGTACAAAATATGAGGTGTTGAACTTGTCTAAAGTTTTAAAGCGCTTTATGACGTAAAGTGTGATGACAGTCCTTGGCGGTCTATGTAACAATTCTTCTTGAAGTAGGTCATCGGGCCAACAGTATACAAACATTACAGCTCAAGTGCTTTTGTATCTGAACGCTTTTAGGTAAGTTATTTAGCAGCTGCGGTATTAATAATGATTTTAATGGCAAATTCAATTGCAGGTAAAATAAAAATGGCGGATAACTTTCTTTCTAGCTTCGTGAAGCGGTCGCGCTATATTATACATATATACCATAATAAGAAACATAATATGTACAGTAGAATTTTTCACTTTAAGCTGGCATTATCCAGAACCGGGTCAGGGCCCGGACCCGGACCGTGCAGTGTGGTCCGCCGGCCTTCTAAAGATGTTTAGGAGATCGAGGCGCCCTTGGATTTGATTAGAAACTTGCATAATTTCTTAACTTGACCCCATTATCTTAAAAAAAACGGCCAGGCCAAGACCAAAGCATGAAGGCTGCGAGGATCGGGGGACTCTCATTTTTGGTCACAGCGTACAGTAGTAGATCAGTAACCTCTGTTTATCGTGATAACCTTTAATTATTTTCCAGTACTTTTTTAAATGATAAAACACATTGTCTCGCCAGTTTTGCTAAAGATACGGTTTTAGTGTTTACGCATAAATTTGTAAGCCGTAGGTTTAAATCTCGTGGTCTTATTTTCTGCATTTTCATCGTAAGGGAAGGCGCTCGTTTGCGATTTACGCGCTGAATATTGTAAGCAGAGGAGCCTTAAGGCACAGCCTCGCCTTAACACCATCGTTTGCATTGTCATTGTCATCCAGAAAAGCAGTCGTAAGAAAATGAATCTGTGGCGGCTCCGAACATTAAAAAAACTATATCTAGACTGCAAATACATCCCAATCTTACTATCAACACGTTTTAAGACCCCTCTCCTTTCCACCGGTATACAAGCTAAGAGAGAAATATTGGAAATCCCATCTGAAGTAGCCCTCGTCTCACCTTCGGAGCTGTGAGCGATGGGGATCATAATTAAAAGGGGTCCAGTTACTTTGAAAATGTGTATGTGATACTTAAATTTAAATAAAATAAAAAGATAAATTATATAACACAGACTGCTATCTATGTCCATGTGTTTAAGACGTATGAATCGGTTTTAAAACAGGCACACCCCTTTACTTCTCACAAATCCGACTGGAGTCTCAGTCCGTCGTCGCGATGAATTAGGAGCTCAGATGTAGGCTAAGTGATTGCAATTTACTTATTTAAAAGAACCACTTCAAATCAAAAGGGAGACATTTTGTAATGGTAGTTATCGTATTATAGTATACGATAACTGTATACGTAGTATACGTAATTGTAGATATACAGTACATAAAGGGTATGAATAGGTGTGAGCTTTTACTGTATATTTAATATTTTATCTGACCCACTTGTAGAAACCGCCTACTCAGATTTATTTAAGTGGTCTGCAACCATAAAGACAGAAAAATATAATGACACCCTGTAACATTAACTGTAAAATAAACGCCGTAACTGCGGCCATATGAAAATTTGGATAAAGATTATACAAACATCCTAAGGAGCTCTATGACATATGAGCGTCGTAATAATGGTTGGTGACCTGACGTAACAGTGCTCCCTGAATTACGTGATCTGTATATACCCAAATACAGATATATCACATAGGGAGATGCAGTCAAACATTGCATTGCTATCGTCGTGGTGAACTATTTCTCCGCTGTTTAAAACTTGTTTGGTAAGTGTCATCAAATATGCTTGTCAATTTGTAGCGAAATCGATATACTGTATCATAATCCTTCAGCTATCTATAATGTAGTGAAACGGCTAATTAATATTGATCAATTCCCTTATTCACAGTGACTTTTGCTCAAACCCCTGTTGCATAATGGGTTAATTTTATATAAAAAAACATTTATATCATAGATATAATACAAGCTTTGAAATGAAATAGCACATTTCCAGGTTTCAGTTAAACATTTTTAAAAAAGCTCATGACTTTAAGCATTCTGAACATTGAGAATGTTATTTGGGAAACAAATGTTTATTATAATGTTTATGTTTAGGATCTGTCTCCTACTGAGTCAGCATGCAGCATTCAACACCATTAGGTTTAATATTAAAAAGTTGTGTATTTCCTGAATTGTTTTTTTTTATTCTTTTCTATTAGACCATACTAGACTGTGCAGGATATCATTTATTTGCCATTTTTGCCTTTTCCAGATACCTGGGAAACAAAGCTCATATCTCATTTGCCAATGGAGCCCAGTCCTAAGCCTGGTGCTCTGTCCCCCTCCCCGAAGGACACAGACTCGAATCGACCCGCGCCCTTAAGGCAACAGGATCTGATCTCCACGTACTGCCCGCCTCCCAAGATACAGCTTCTGAAGGACACCTTCCAAGAGAAACTGATGCAGGAAAAGGAGAAAACAATGATCGCCATGTACAATCGGCGGCAGGAGGCAGCTCTACAGAAGATGAGAAAATGTTTCCAATATGTCAAATACGCTGCGGAGAAGAAGATGGGGAACAGCTATCGCTTCCAAGCCCAACAGGGCCCCGAGAAGAACATTGTGGGGTATGATCGGTCTTACCCCCTGAAGCCTATGGGTAACAGGAAAGTCTCCGGCCCTGGTGAGGTTCGGGCTGTGGACCGCCCGGACGCACAGAGTGATTCCTTGTTTGCCCCCACCCCGCCTCAGGATGGTCATGAGAGGCCCTGCGAGAGGCCGGGCAGGAGGGGCTCAACTGTCCTCCCCATGGTGGCGACCCCTCCAGGGCAATGCCCTTCTCATGCCAATGGGAAGGAGCACTTTCAGTTGCAAGAGGAGCTACGAAAAGTGGCCGAGGCAGAGTCCGCGCTGAAGGACGAGATTCGCCAGAAGGAGGCCATGATGCAGGCGAAGCTCTTCAGAGCTCAGGAGGAGCTGAGGATGGTTCCGAGAGAGATGGAAGACTCCAGAGAGGTGGCCGGAAGGGAAAATAGAGGCGAGGCAGAGCGAGCTTTGCCCCAGAGGACCATGGGCCAACCACCGCTCTAAGGCCGTGCCTCTTCTGACCTGCAGAATGGAGAAGCAAAAAGCCTTCACTCCAAGGAAAGCCCTTCCTATCAGAGGAGACAACCTTGATTATGGTTCTCCAATGGAAGATGGCGGATGCGCAGAATCTCACTTTCCCTCTGCGCTTTCCCATCAGGAGAGACGTCAAGTGAGCCCTTGCAGCCGTGGGCTAGAAGACGTCCCCTGTGGAAGGAGAAAGTATCTCAAGAAAGCAAGGCTCCCTGAAAGCGACGTGTCAGCGGCACAGGCCGCGCAGGGCCACTTCAGAAATAAGACCACATGTCTGGATGAACAAACTCTGTCAGTGGAAAACAGATATTTGTCCCCTACAAGTCTGATGTGCCCTACCGCTGAGCAATTTCCATATGAGAATAGCCAGAGTGGAAACCCTCAGCTGGTGCCCTGTGAACTGTGTCACGGGAAGTTTGCTGTAGAGAGGCTGGAGAAACACAGCAAGATCTGCAAGAAGCTTCAGAATTCAAAGAGGAAGGTTTTTGACTCTTTCAAGCACAGGGCCAAGGGAACAGAACTGGAGACATACATCCATAAGAAGAAGGTTAAACCGCCAATCGTGGTAAGGGCTATCCTTAAACTCTTTCCAAGCTTCCCTTTTTTTCTCCTAGAGTCAGACTCAGCTTATAAATCAATGTAAACAATAAATAAGTGTTTTATGAAGTACTCTTCTGAAAAACTGCCGCAAAGGCACATTTGCCAGACAGAATAAATGTGTCTTAGTGACTTCTGAATTCTGTTGTAAAAATCTACATATCAAGCAAATAGCACTCACAGGAAACAAAACCATAACTACGTAAATTGTACTCTCTACCCAATGACCTGAAAGGTGGCCCCAGAAAGCTACGTTATTACTGTATTGATATTTTCTTGCCTTGTGAATGGTTTGCGACCAGACTGTGTACGCAGTGCTAGTCTGGACTTTTTCTGGAAGCTGTTTTATTGGTTTCATTCCCTGTTCCCAGCTGAGAAAGAACAACTGGAGGCAGAAGCACGAGGATTTCATTCGGAGCATCAAACAGGCCAGGGAGGTGCAGCAGGTGATCACGCAAGGAGGGAAAGTTGTGAACCTGCCCCAGCCCCCCGCGAATCCAAACCCCGACTACGTGCCCTGCCCTCACTGCGGCCGGCGCTTTGCCCCCAGGCCGGCACAGAGGCACATCCCCAAGTGTCAGCACATCAGGAGCCGCCCTCCTCCTCCTCCTCGCAGATGAAAACTGATGTGAAGAAGAGCAAAAGAGTCATGATCTTGGCTCACGACTCACGTCCTGCTTTTTCTTTTTAGAAACACATTTAGCACAGTTCATCCGTATGATGATGAAAAAAAAATGTTACCTTATTTTAATTAAATGATTTTTTTTTGGTGGACTGGTGTTTGCGTAGCTGTGGTTATTTCAGTTTTTCTCTTATCATTCATACACCTTGACCTCCTAAAAATAATTTTTCAACCTGGAACGTACAATTAGCAGGCAATAGAACAGGTCACATTGGTCTTGGAACCATCAAAAAGCAGTATTCACACATTCTCGGCATCAATTTTCCTTAAAAACAACTGAAAAAGCAAGGTAAAGAGTGATTGATTTTTTTAATGAAAGTTATTTGATTTAATTTATTTAATTTTCATAATATTTGAAATATGTTGGGATTAATGTGACTCAATATTATCTGCAGCTCTTACACTCCAGGCACCTGATAAAGTGGAACGCAGTGTCTTTGCCTTACATGGCGCTCAGCTCTTCCTCAATCCCAGCAGAAGCAGCAGCCTCCGGGTCCTGCCTCATGCACAGCTTAAAATGCAACACCAAGTAATACAACAAACAACAGGGAAAACCATTCACGATCAGACACATCCGTTGATTGCTGGCTCTCAGTAAAGGGACATTGCATCATTACATCACAAAATAGACTACATTTCAAGGTTAAAGAATTACCATGTTCTGCGATTCAGAACGAGGCAGCAAAACTTCCTATAATCTGTTGTGGCCCTGTGACATTGTAAAGGAGCAGGCTTGTGAATACATCTCGTTTAATCCAATGGAAATATTGCTCTCAACTTTTTTACGTTTTTGCCAATAAATAATACTACATTGTTAACTCTGCATAAAGAACCTTGGAATGGAACGTTTTTTGCAGTGAAATGTTTGCTGCATAACCTATACCCTTTCTCTCCTACATCGCATTGCATTAGTCATTACAGTGATTAGTGAGCAGGAAGGGCTGCATCACATCGCAATTTGTGTGGAACTTGAATGCGAATTTGTTACAACATGGCGTAACTTACAGTCCTTTCACAAAATTCATGATTTTGTGCTCAATTTTGAGTTTGTAAAGTTTTTCTATAATGTCAATGATTTTATTTTGTGACTGATATTAAATAATTTTGTGTCTGCAAAATTGGGACTGTAGTTCCACCTTAACCTACTAGTACTGTATGTCTTTGGACTGTGGGAAGAAACTGGAGCACCTGGAAGAAATCCACACAAATGAAGGGAGAACATACAATTCCATCCAGACTGCACCCCAGGAATTGAACCCAGGACCCCAGCTCTGTGAACCACAGTGCCACCTCATTGCTATAGTCACTATAATTAATGTCAAAACTCATTTGCAAATGAGCAGCCTGGGATCCAAAAGGATCAAGACAAGGATCCAAACAAAGCACTATCCCAAAGCTTGGCTTTGTACAGTATATCATACAGGGCTTGATGCAGATAATCTAAGTCCATGCAATAATTGCTAAGGGAAAGTGACTTTGTGTTTTTGGAGGGAAGTCACTCAACATGGAGCTGTGTTAGTGAAATGATTGTTCTGATGTACGGCTGATGTCCAAACACTGAAAACATGATTGTATATGCAATCGCACTCCCGAGCTCCATTGGGTATGGTTAAAATAACTTTTTATAGTTCATCACATTCAAAGTGTGTGTACCTGATGAAAGTGTAACACGCATTTGGAGGAGTTATTCAGGATTTTCTTTCATTCAACTATTTCAAGACCCATTATTTTCAGATGTTGTAGTATACGTGAATAATGAAAGGCCTTCATATTACACAATGAAGGAATGACTTCGCAGGTGAGAAGAATAAAAGATTAATTCAGCTCACTTTGGGGAGTTTCACAATGGCCCTCCTTAAAGAAATGTGGGTTTGATTAAAGGAGTGAAGAAAAAGCACTGAATAATGTTTGCTTCTGTAAACGTAATCATCTCAAAATATGGTTAAAGAAATTGAAGAAGGTTAAACATAATCCAAAACGTATAAGGTCAATTTAAATACACCCAGAATTCTAGTGTTTATGCAATGCATCTGTGGGTTGATATGAAATACGGCCGTTCTTAAACTAAACGAGGTTATCGAGAGCATATTCCGATTACGGCTGTGGCCAGTTGTACTGTGAACTGAGAGGACCGTATCTTATCCTGAACTGACTGTGCAAATACCGTCCTCTGCTGGCAGAAGGAATAGATTACAACGGCACTGTATTGGCGATTAGTCCTATTGCTAGAATATTGAAACAACAAGGAGTCCGCGGAGTCAAGCAATGCAGAATAAACAAGTACCTGAAATTCAATAGGATTTTGTGTATTGATTACAAATAGGTGTGAATTTCTCATGTACAGTGGTATTCATGGATTCCTTACACAAGCACCCGTTGTTATGATACTTTCGTAATCTGAATATAAATCTGTTATCTACTTGAAACTGTAATTATTGAATAGATTAATGTCTTTGAAATGCTTCATTAACTGGGCAGTTTCCATGTTTGGAAATGTTTTTATTTTGATTGCTGATTGCTAGGTACTGTATGTTTGATAGGCATGCTGTTAATATTTTCTACAAATAAGACAGTTATGCTGCAGTAAGTTCTATATAAGTTATATAACATAAGTTATATTTTGTTCTGAGGTCAATTTGAATCTCATACTAAATTACTGGTGTCCTTTTATCTGAGAAACACTACCTGATTGATCACCTGATGCCTAGAAATTAGCATGCACAGTAGCCCAGTGTTTAGCATTGCTAGCTCACAGTGCTGAGGCCCTGGGTACACTTCTGGACCTGGGGTGCTATCTGTATGGAGCTTGTATGTTCTCCCCATGTTTGCATGAGTTTGCTTTGGGTGCTCCGGCTTCCTCCCACACTTCAAAGAACTACTGGTAGGTTAATTGGCTTCTGGGATAATTGGTGAGTGTCTGTGTCTTCCCTGCATTGGACTACCATCCAGTCCCAGGTATCTCCTGCTTATTACTTTCTGAGGCTCTGGCTCCCCCGTGACCCCCCGACCCCCTGACCACCTGACCCTGAATTGGATGAAGCGGTTAGAAAATGGGTGGTTTCTGTTATGCTCTGGTCATGCTCTGCCATAGCAACAACTTGTAAAAAATGCAGATGCTAGGATTTAACTCAAAGAAGGAGCTCAGATCACTGTGTTGGCATCACTGTACAGGTGTCCGGTGTGTTTTAGAACATATGTTAAAATCTTATTTACTAACTTCTAGACTTTTTACCCCCCATATCAGTCTGCAGGTGCACAGTGGTCTGTGGACACCCTCCTTGCTCTGTCGTAAAAGAGGATATAAAAAGCAACTGGTTTTGCTTTAATGCACTGAGACTGTGGAACTCACAGAACTCTCTTGTCAGAAAGGCAGCTTCTAACAGCTTTTAAGTGAAGACTAAGAACACTTTTCTATTTTATTAAAATAGATTATATATGTTTTGTTTAAATATATGTTATAAATGTTAAAACGACAGCTCGTATAAGCTTGTATTTTTACCTTTCGATCATTTTTAGAATTGCTTTGAGTTGCTTTTACCATGATAAACAGTACAAAATATGAGGTGTTGAACTTGTCTAAAGTTTTAAAGCGCTTTATGACGTAAAGTGTGATGACAGTCCTTGGCGGTCTATGTAACAATTCTTCTTGAAGTAGGTCATCGGGCCAACAGTATACAAACATTACAGCTCAAGTGCTTTTGTATCTGAACGCTTTTAGGTAAGTTATTTAGCAGCTGCGGTATTAATAATGATTTTAATGGCAAATTCAATTGCAGGTAAAATAAAAATGGCGGATAACTTTCTTTCTAGCTTCGTGAAGCGGTCGCGCTATATTATACATATATACCATAATAAGAAACATAATATGTACAGTAGAATTTTTCACTTTAAGCTGGCATTATCCAGAACCGGGTCAGGGCCCGGACCCGGACCGTGCAGTGTGGTCCGTCGGCCTTCTAAAGATGTTTAGGAGATCGGGGCGCCCTTGGATTTGATTAGAAACTTGCATAATTTCTTAAATTGACCCCATTATCTTAAAAAAAACGGCCAGGCCAAGACCAAAGCATGAAGGCTGCGAGGATCGGGGGACTCTCATTTTTGGTCACAGCGTACAGTAGTAGATCAGTAACCTCTGTTTATCGTGATAACCTTTAATTATTTTCCAGTACTTTTTTAAATGTTAAAACACATTGTCTCGCCAGTTTTGCTAAAGATACGGTTTTAGTGTTTACGCATAAATTTGTAAGCCGTAGGTTTAAATCTCGTGGTCTTATTTTCTGCATTTTCCTCGTAAGGGAAGGCGCTCGTTTGCGATTTACGCGCTGAATATTGTAAGCAGAGGAGCCTTAAGGCACAGCCTCGCCTTAACACCATCGTTTGCATTGTCATTGTCATCCAGAAAAGCAGTCGTAAGAAAATGAATCTGTGGCGGCTCCGAACATTAAAAAAACTATATCTAGACTGCAAATACATCCCAATCTTACTATCAACACGTTTTAAGACCCCTCTCCTTTCCACCGGTATACAAGCTAAGAGAGAAATATTGGAAATCCCATCTGAAGTAGCCCTCGTCTCACCTTCGGAGCTGTGAGCGATGGGGATCATAATTAAAAGGGGTACAGTTACTTTGAAAATGTGTATGTGATACTTAAATTTAAATAAAATAAAAAGATAAATTATATAACACAGACTGCTATCTATGTCCATGTGTTTAAGACGTATGAATCGGTTTTAAAACAGGCACACCCCTTCTCACAAATCCGACTGGAGTCTCAGTCCGTCGTCGCGATGAATTAGGAGCTCAGATGTAGGCTAAGTGATTGCAATTTACTTATTTAAAAGAACCACTTCAAATCAAAAGGGAGACATTTTGTAATGGTAGTTATCGTATTATAGTATACGATAACTGTATACGTAGTATACGTAATTGTAGATATACAGTACATAAAGGGTATGAATAGGTGTGAGCTTTTACTGTATATTTAATATTTTATCTGACCCACTTGTAGAAACCGCCTACTCAGATTTATTTAAGTGGTCTGCCACCATAAAGACAGAAAAATATAATGACACCCTGTTACATTAACTGTAAAATAAACGCCGTAACTGCGGCCATATGAAAATTTGGATAAAGATTATACAAACATCCTAAGGAGCTCTATGACATATGAGCGTCGTAATAATGGTTGGTGACCTGACGTAACAGTGCTCCCTGAATTACGTGATCTGTATATACCCAAATACAGATATATCACATAGGGAGATGCAGTCAAACATTGCATTGCTATCGTCGTGGTGAACTATTTCTCCGCTGTTTAAAACTTGTTTGGTAAGTGTCATCAAATATGCTTGTCAATTTGTAGCGAAATCGATATACTGTATCATAATCCTTCAGCTATCTATAATGTAGTGAAACGGCTAATTAATATTGATAAATTCCCTTATTCACAGTGACTTTTGCTCAAACCCCTGTTGCATAATGGGTTAATTTTATATAAAAAACATTTATATCATAGATATAATACAAGCTTTGAAATGAAATAGCACATTTCCAGGTTTCAGTTAAACATTTTTAAAAAAGCTCATGACTTTAAGCATTCTGAACATTGAGAATGTTATTTGGGAAACAAATGTTTATTATAATGTTTATGTTTAGGATCTGTCTCCTACTGAGTCAGCATGCAGCATTCAACACCATTAGGTTTAATATTAAAAAGTTGTGTATTTCCTGAATTGTTTTTTTTTATTCTTTTCTATTAGACCATACTAGACTGTGCAGGATATCATTTATTTGCCATTTTTGCCTTTTCCAGATACCTGGGAAACAAAGCTCATATCTCATTTGCCAATGGAGCCCAGTCCTAAGCCTGGTGCTCTGTCCCCCTCCCCGAAGGACACAGACTCGAATCGACCCGCGCCCTTAAGGCAACAGGATCTGATCTCCACGTACTGCCCGCCTCCCAAGATACAGCTTCTGAAGGACACCTTCCAAGAGAAACTGATGCAGGAAAAGGAGAAAAAAATGATCGCCATGTACAATCGGCGGCAGGAGGCAGCTCTACAGAAGATGAGAAAATGTTTCCAATATGTCAAATACGCTGCGGAGAAGAAGATGGGGAACAGCTATCGCTTCCAAGCCCAACAGGGCCCCGAGAAGAACATTGTGGGGTATGATCGGTCTTACCCCCTGAAGCCTATGGGTAACAGGAAAGTCTCCGGCCCTGGTGAGGTTCGGGCTGTGGACCGCCCGGACGCACAGAGTGATTCCTTGTTTGCCCCCACCCCGCCTCAGGATGGTCATGAGAGGCCCTGCGAGAGGCCGGGCAGGAGGGGTTCAAGAGTACGCAAACCTAAGGACAGGACTGTCCTCCCCATGGTGGCGACCCCTCCAGGGCAATGCCCTTCTCATGCCAATGGGAAGGAGCACTTTCAATTGCAAGAGGAGCTACGAAAAGTGGCCGAGGCAGAGGCCGCGCTGAAGGAGGAGCATCGCCGGAGGGAGGCCAGCCTGCAGGATGAGATGCGCCGGAAGGAGGCCATGATGAAGGACGAGATTCGCCAGAAGGAGGCCATGATGCAGGCGAAGCTCTTCAGAGCTCAGGAGGAGCTGAGGATGGTTCCGAGAGAGATGGAAGACTCCAGAGAGGTGGCCGGAAGGGAAAATAGAGGCGAGGCAGAGCGAGCTTTGCCCCAGAGGACCATGGGCCAACCACAGCTCTAAGGCCGTGCCTCTTCTGACCTGCAGAATGGAGAAGCAAAAAGCCTTCACTCCAAGGAAAGCCCTTCCTATCAGAGGAGACAACCTTGATTATGGTTCTCCAATGGAAGATGGCGGATGCGCAGAATCGCACTTTCCCTCTGCGCTTTCCCATCAGGAGAGACGTCAAGTGAGCCCTTGCAGCCGTGGGCTAGAAGACGTCCCCTGTGGAAGGAGAAAGTATCTCAAGAAAGCAAGGCTCCCTGAAAGCGACGTGTCAGCGGCACAGGCCGCGCAGGGCCACTTCAGAAATAACACCACATGTCTGGATGAACAAACTCTGTCAGTGGAAAACAGATATTTGTCCCCTACAAGTCTGATCTGCCCTACCGCTGAGCAATTTCCATATGAGAATAGCCAGAGTGGAAACCCTCAGCTGGTGCCCTGTGAACTGTGTCACGGGAAGTTTGCTGTAGAGAGGCTGGAGAAACACAGCAAGATCTGCAAGAAGCTTCGGAATTCAAAGAGGAAGGTTTTTGACTCTTTCAAGCACAGGGCCAAGGGAACAGAACTGGAGACATACATCCATAAGAAGAAGGTTAAACCGCCAATCGTGGTAAGGGCTATCCTTAAACTCTTTCCAAGCTTCCCTTTTTTTCTCCTAGAGTCAGACTCAGCTTATAAATCAATGTAAACAATAAATAAGTGTTTTATGAAGTACTCTTCTGAAAAACTGCCGCAAAGGCACATTTGCCAGACAGAATAAATGTGTCTTAGTGACTTCTGAATTCTGTTGTAAAAATCTACATATCAAGCAAATAGCACTCACAGGAAACAAAACCATAACTACGTAAATTGTACTCTCTACCCAATGACCTGAAAGGTAGCCCCAGAAAGCTACGTTATTACTGTATTGATATTTTCTTGCCTTGTGAATGGTTTGCGACCAGACTGTGTACGCAGTGCTAGTCTGGACTTTTTCTGGAAGCTGTTTTATTGGTTTCATTTCCTGTTCCCAGCTGAGAAAGAACAACTGGAGGCAGAAGCACGAGGATTTCATTCGGAGCATCAAACAGGCCAGGGAGGTGCAGCAGGTGATCACGCAAGGAGGGAAAGTTGTGAACCTGCCCCAGCCCCCCGCGAATCCAAACCCCGACTACGTGCCCTGCCCTCACTGCGGCCGGCGCTTTGCCCCCAGGCCGGCACAGAGGCACTTCCCCAAGTGTCAGCACATCAGGAGCCGCCCTCCTCCTCCTCCTCGCAGATGAAAACTGATGTGAAGAAGAGCAAAAGAGTCATGATCTTGGCTCACGACTCACGTCCTGCTTTTTCTTTTTAGAAACACATTTAGCACAGTTCATCCGTATGATGATGAAAAAAAAATGTTACCTTATTTTAATTAAATGATTTTTTTTTGGTGGACTGGTGTTTGCGTAGCTGTGGTTATTTCAGTTTTTCTCTTATCATTCATACACCTTGACCTCCTAAAAATAATTTTTCAACCTGGAACGTACAATTAGCAGGCAATAGAACAGGTCACATTGGTCTTGGAACCATCAAAAAGCAGTATTCACACATTCTCGGCATCAATTTTCCTTAAAAACAACTGAAAAAGCAAGGTAAAGAGTGATTGATTTTTTTAATGAAAGTTATTTGATTTAATTTATTTAATTTTCATAATATTTGAAATATGTTGGGATTAATGTGACTCAATATTATCTGCAGCTCTTACACTCCAGGCACCTGATAAAGTGGAACGCAGTGTCTTTGCCTTACATGGCGCTCAGCTCTTCCTCAATCCCAGCAGAAGCACCAGCAGAAGCAGCAGCCTCCGGGTCCTGCCTCATGCACAGCTTAAAATGCAACACCAAGTAATACAACAAACAACAGGGAAAACCATTCACGATCAGACACATCTGTTGATTGCTGGCTCTCAGTAAAGGGACATTGCATCATTACATCACAAAATAGACTACATTTCAAGGTTAAAGAATTACCATGTTCTGCGATTCAGAACGAGGCAGCAAAACTTCCTATAATCTGTTGTGGCCCTATGACATTGTAAAGGAGCAGGCTTGTGAATACATCTCGTTTAATCCAATGGAAATATAACTCTCAACTTTTTTACGTTTTTGCCAATAAATAATACTACATTGTTAACTCTGCATAAAGAACCTTGGAATGGAACGTTTTTTGCAGTGAAATGTTTGCTGCATAACCTATACCCTTTCTCTCCTACATCACATTGCATTAGTCATTACAGTGATTAGTGAGCCGGAAGGGCTGCATCACATCGCAATTTGTGTGGAACTTGAATGCGAATTTGTTACAACATGGCGTAACTTACAGTCCTTTCACAAAATTCATGATTTTGTGCTCAATTTTGAGTTTGTAAAGTTTTTCTAAAATGTCAATGATTTTATTTTGTGACTGAAATTAAATAATTTTGTGTCTGCAAAATTGGGACTGTAGTTCCACCTTAACCTACTAGTACTGTATGTCTTTGGACTGTGGGAAGAAACTGGAGCACCTGGAAGAAATCCACACAAATGAAGGGAGAACATACAATTCCATCCAGACTGCACCCCAGGAATTGAACCCAGGACCCCAGCTCTGTGAACCACAGTGCCAGCTCATTGCTATAGTCACTATAATTAATGTCAAAACTCATTTGCAAATGAGCAGCCTGGGATCCAAAAGGATCAAGACAAGGATCCAAACAAAGCACTATCCCAAAGCTTGGCTTTGTACCGTATATAATACAGGGCTTGATGCAGAAGGCAGATAATCAAAGTCCATGCAATAATTGCTAAGGGAAAGTGACTTTGTGTTCTTGGAGGGAAGTCACTCAACATGGAGCTGTGTTAGTGAAATGATTGTTCTGATGTACGGCTGATGTCCAAACACTGAAAACATGATTGTGTATGCAATCGCACTCCTGAGCTCCATTGGGTATGGTTAAAATAACTTTTTATAGTTCATCACATTCAAAGTGTGTGTACTTGATGAAAGTGTAACACGCATTTGGAGGAGTTATTCAGGATTTTCTTTCATTCAACTATTTCAAGACCCATTATTTTCAGATGTTGTAGTATACGTGAATAATGAAAGGCCTTCATATTACACAATGTAGGAATGACTTCGCAGGTGTGAAGAATAAAAGATTAATTCAGCTCACTTTGGGGAGTTTCACAATGGCCCTCCTTATAGAAATGTGGGTTTGATTAAAGGAGTGAAGAAAAAGCACTGAATAATATTTGCTTCTGTAAACGTAATCATCTCAAAATATGGTTGAAGAAATTGAAGAAGGTTAAACATAATCCAAAACGTATAAGGTCAATTTAAGTACAACCAGAATTCTAGTGTTTATGCAATGCATCTGTGGGTTGATATGAAATATGGCCGTACTTAAACTAAACGAGGTTATCGAGAGCATATTCCGAATACGGCTTTGGCCAGTTGTACTGTGAACTGCGAGGACCGAATCTTATCCTGAACTGGCTGTGCGAATACCGTCCTCTGCTGGCAGAAGGAATAGATTACAACGGCACTGTATTGGCGATTAGTCCTATTGCTAGAATATTGAAACAACAAGGAGTCCGCGGAGTCAAGCAATGCTGAATAAACAAGTACCTGAAATTCAATAGGATTTTGTGTATTGATTACAAATAGGTGTGGAATTCTCATGTACAGTGGTATTCATGGATTCCTTACACAAGCAGCAGTTGTTATGATGCTTTCGTAATCTGAATATAAATCTGTTCTTATAAATCTACTTAAAACTGTAATTATTGAATAGATTAATGTCTTTGAAATGCTTCATTAACTGGGCAGTTTCCATGTTTGGAAATGTTTTTATTTTGATTGCTGATTGCTAGATACTGTATGTTTAATAGGCATGCTGTTAATATTTTCTACAAGAGCCAAATAAGACAGTTATGCTGTAGTAAGTTCTATGTAAGTTATATAACATAAGTTATATTTTGTTCTGAGGTCAATTTGAATCTCATACTAAATAACTGGTGTCCTTTTATCTGAGAAACACTACCTGATTGATCACCTGATGCCTAGAAATTAGCATGCACAGTAGCCCAGCGTTTAGCATTGCTAGCTCACAGTGCTGAGGCCCTGGGTACACTTCTGGACCTGGGGTGCTATCTGTATGGAGCTTGTATGTTCTCCCCATGTTTGCATGAGTTTGCTTTGGGTGCTCCGGCTTCCTCCCACAGTTCAAAGAACTACTGGTAGGTTAATTGGCTTCTGGGATAATTGGTGAGTGTCTGTGTCTTCCCTGCATTGGACTACCATCCAGTCCCAGGTATCTCCTGCTTATTACTTTCTGAGGCTCTGGCTCCCCCGTGCCCCGCGACCCCCTGACCCCCTGACCCTGAATTGGATGAAGCGGTTAGAAAATGGGTGGTTTCTGTTATGCTCTGGTCATGCTCTGCCATAGCAACAACTTGTAAAAAATGCAGATGCTAGGATTTAACTCAAAGAAGGAGCTCAGAGCACTGTGTTGGCATCACTGTACAGGTGTCCGGTTTGTTTTAGAACATGTGCTAAAATCTTATTTACTAACTTCTAGACTTTTTCCCCCCATATCAGTCTGCAGGTGCACAGTGGTCTGTGGACACCCTCCTTGCTCTGTCGTAAAAGAGGAAATAAAAAGCAACTGGTTTTGACTTTAATGCACTGAGACTGTGGAACTCACAGAACTCTCTTGTCAGAAAGGCAGCTTCTAACAGCTTTTAAGTGAAGACTAAGAACACTTTTCTATTTTATTAAAATAGATTATATATGTTTTGTTTAAATATATGTTATAAATGTTAAAACGACAGCTCGTATAAGCTTGTATTTTTACCTTTCGATCATTTTTAGAATTGCTTTGAGTTGCTTTTACCGTGATAAACAGTACAAAATATGAGGTGTTGAACTTGTCTAAAGTTTTAAAGCGCTTTATGACGTAAAGTGTGATGACAGTCCTTGGCGGTCTATGTAACAATTCTTCTTGAAGTAGGTCATCGGGCCAACAGTATACAAACATTACAACATTAAACTAAACGAGGTTATCGAGAGCATATTCCGAATACGGCTTTGGCCAGTTGTACTGTGAACTGCGAGGACCGTATCTTATCCTGAACTGGCTGTGTGAATACCGTCCTCTGCTGGCAGAAGGAATAGATTACAACGGCATTGTATTGGCGATTAGTCCTATTGCTAGAATATTGAAACAACAAGGAGTCCGCGGAGTCAAGCAATGCTGAATAAACAAGTACCTGAAATTCAATAGGATTTTGTGTATTGATTACAAATAGGTGTGGAATTCTCATGTACAGTGGTATTCATGGATTTCTTACACAAGCAGCAGTTGTTATGATGCTTTCGTAATCTGAATATAAATCTGTTATCTACTTAAAACTGTAATTATTGAATAGATTAATGTCTTTGAAATGCTTCATTAACTGGGCAGTTTCCATGTTTGGAAATGTTTTTATTTTGATTGCTGATTGCTAGATACTGTATGTTTAATAGGCATGCTGTTAATATTTTCTACAAGAGCCAAATAAGACAGTTATGCTGTAGTAAGTTCTATATAAGTTATATAACATAAGTTATATTTTGTTCTGAGGTCAATTTGAATCTCATACTAAATAACTGGTGTCCTTTTATCTGAGAAACACTACCTGATTGATCACCTGATGCCTAGAAATTAGCATGCACAGTAGCCCAGCGTTTAGCATTGCTAGCTCACAGTGCTGAGGCCCTGGGTACACTTCTGGACCTGGGGTGCTATCTGTATGGAGCTTGTATGTTCTCCCCATGTTTGCATGAGTTTGCTTTGGGTGCTCCGGCTTCCTCCCACAGTTCAAAGAACTACTGGTAGGTTAATTGGCTTCTGGGATAATTGGTGAGTGTCTGTGTCTTCCCTGCATTGGACTACCATCCAGTCCCAGGTATCTCCTACTTATTACTTTCTGAGGCTCTGGCTCCCCCGTGCCCCGCGACCCCCTGACCCCCTGACCCTGAATTGGATGAAGCGGTTAGAAAATGGGTGGTTTCTGTTATGCTCTGGTCATGCTCTGCCATAGCAACAACTTGTAAAAAATGCAGATGCTAGGATTTAACTCAAAGAAGGAGCTCAGAGCACTGTGTTGGCATCACTGTACAGGTGTCCGGTTTGTTTTAGAACATGTGCTAAAATCTTATTTACTAACTTCTAGACTTTTTACCGCCCATATCAGTCTGCAGGTGCACAGTGGTCTGTGGACACCCTCCTTGCTCTGTCGTAAAAGAGGAAATAAAAAGCAACTGGTTTTGACTTTAATGCACTGAGACTGTGGAACTCACAGAACTCTCTTGTCAGAAAGGCAGCTTCTAACAGCTTTTAAGTGAAGACTAAGAACACTTTTCTATTTTATTAAAATAGATGATATATGTTTTGTTTAAATATATGTTATAAATGTTAAAACGACAGCTCGTATAAGCTTGTATTTTTACCTTTCGATCATTTTTAGAATTGCTTTGAGTTGCTTTTACCATGATAAACAGTACAAAATATGAGGTGTTGAACTTGTCTAAAGTTTTAAAGCGCTTTATGACGTAAAGTGTGATGACAGTCCTTGGCGGTCTATGTAACAATTCTTCTTGAAGTAGGTCATCGGGCCAACAGTATACAAACATTACAGCTCAAGTGCTTTTGTATCTGAACGCTTTTAGGTAAGTTATTTAGCAGCTGCGGTATTAATAATGATTTTAATGGCAAATTCAATTGCAGGTAAAATAAAAATGGCGGATAACTTTCTTTCTAGCTTCGTGAAGCGGTCGCGCCACATTATACATATATACCATAATAAGAAACATAATATGTACAGTAGAATTTTTCACTTTAAGCTGGCATTATCCAGAACCGGGTCAGGGCCCGGACCCGGACCGTGCAGTGTGGTCCGTCGGCCTTCTAAAGATGTTTAGGAGATCGAGGCGCCCTTGGATTTGATTAGAAACTTGCATAATTTCTTAACTTGACCCCATTATCTTAAAAAAAACGGCCAGGCCAAGACCAAAGCATGAAGGCTGCGAGGATCGGGGGACTCTCATTTTTGGTCACAGCGTACAGTAGTAGATCAGTAACCTCTGTTTATCGTGATAACCTTAAATTATTTTCCAGTACTTTTTTAAATGATAAAACACATTGTCTCGCCAGTTTTGCTAAAGATACGGTTTTAGTGTTTACGCATACATTTGTAAGCCGTAGGTTTAAATCTCGTGGTCTAATTTTCTGCATTTTCATCGTAAGGGAAGGCGCTCGTTTGCGATTTACGCGCTGAATATTGTAAGCAGAGGAGCCTTAAGGCACAGCCTCGCCTTAACACCATCGTTTGCATTGTCATTGTCATCCAGAAAAGCAGTCGTAAGAAAATGAATCTGTGGCGGCTCCGAACATTAAAAAAACTATATCTAGACTGCAAATACATCCCAATCTTACTATCAACACGTTTTAAGACCCCTCTCCTTTCCACCGGTATACAAGCTAAGAGAGAAATATTGGAAATCCCATCTGAAGTAGCCCTCGTCTCACCTTCGGAGCTGTGAGCGATGGGGATCATAATTAAAAGGGGAACAGTTACTTTGAAAATGTGTATGTGATACTTAAATTTAAATAAAATAAAAAGATAAATTATATAACACAGACTGCTATCTGTGTCCATGTGTTTAAGACGTATGAATCGGTTTTAAAACAGGCACACCCCTTTACTTCTCACAAATCCGACTGGAGTCTCAGTCCGTCGTCGCGATGAATTAGGAGCTCAGATGTAGGCTAAGTGATTGCAATTTACTTATTTAAAAGAACCACTTCAAATCAAAAGGGAGACATTTTGTAATGGTAGTTATCGTATTATAGTATACGATAACTGTATACGTAGTATACGTAATTGTAGATATACAGTACATAAAGGGTATGAATAGGTGTGAGCTTTTACTGTATATTTAATATTTTATCTGACCCACTTGTAGAAACCGCCTACTCAGATTTATTTAAGTGGTCTGCCACCATAAAGACAGAAAAATATAATGACACCCTTTTACATTAACTGTAAAATAAACGCCGTAACTGCGGCCATATGAAAATTTGGATAAAGATTATACAAACATCCTAAGGAGCTCTATGACATATGAGCGTCGTAATAATGGTTGGTGACCTGACGTAACAGTGCTCCCTGAATTACGTGATCTGTATATACCCAAATACAGATATATCACATAGGGAGATGCAGTCAAACATTGCATTGCTATCGTCGTGGTGAACTATTTCTCCGCTGTTTAAAACTTGTTTGGTAAGTGTCATCAAATATGCTTGTCAATTTGTAGCGAAATCGATATACTGTATCATAATCCTTCAGCTATCTATAATGTAGTGAAACGGCTAATTAATATTGATAAATTCCCTTATTCACAGTGACTTTTGCTCAAACCCCTGTTGCATAATGGGTTAATTTTATATAAAAAAACATTTATATCATAGATATAATACAAGCTTTGAAATGAAATAGCACATTTCCAGGTTTCAGTTAAACATTTTTAAAAAAGCTCATGACTTTAAGCATTCTGAACATTGAGAATGTTATTTGGGAAACAAATGTTTATTATAATGTTTATGTTTAGGATCTGTCTCCTACTGAGTCAGCATGCAGCATTCAACACCATTAGGTTTAATATTCAAAAGTTGTGTATTTCCTGAATTGTTTTTTTTTATTCTTTTCTATTAGACCATACTAGACTGTGCAGGATATCATTTATTTGCCATTTTTGCCTTTTCCAGATACCTGGGAAACAAAGCTCATATCTCATTTGCCAATGGAGCCCAGTCCTAAGCCTGGTGCTCTGTCCCCCTCCCCGAAGGACACAGACTCGAATCGACCCGCGACCTTAAGGCAACAGGATCTGATCTCCACGTACTGCCCGCCTCCCAAGATACAGCTTCTGAAGGACACCTTCCAAGAGAAACTGATGCAGGAAAAGGAGAAAAAAATGATCGCCATGTACAATCGGCGGCAGGAGGCAGCTCTACAGAAGATGAGAAAATGTTTCCAATATGTCAAATACGCTGCGGAGAAGAAGATGGGGAACAGCTATCGCTTCCAAGCCCAACAGGGCCCCGAGAAGAACATTGTGGGGTATGCTCGGTCTTACCCCCTGAAGCCTATGGGTAACAGGAAAGTCTCCGGCCCTGGTGAGGTTCGGGCTGTGGACCGCCCGGACGCACAGAGTGATTCCTTGTTTGCCCCCACCCCGCCTCAGGATGGTCATGAGAGGCCCTGCGAGAGGCCGGGCAGGAGGGGCTCAAGAGTACGCAAACCTAAGGACAGGACTGTCCTCCCCATGGTGGCGACCCCTCCAGGGCAATGCCCTTCTCATGCCAATGGGAAGGAGCACTTTCAGTTGCAAGAGGAGCTACGAAAAGTGGCCGAGGCAGAGGCCGCGCTGAAGGAGGAGCATCGCCGGAGGGAGGCCAGCCTGCAGGATGAGATGCGCCGGAAGGAGGCCATGATGAAGGACGAGATTCGCCAGAAGGAGGCCATGATGCAGGGGAAGCTCTTCAGAGCTCAGGAGGAGCTGAGGATGGTTCCGAGAGAGATGGAAGACTCCAGAGAGGTGGCCGGAAGGGAAAATAGAGGCGAGGCAGAGCGAGCTTTGCCCCAGAGGACCATGGGCCAACCACCGCTCTAAGGCCGTGCCTCTTCTGACCTGCAGAATGGAGAAGCAAAAAGCCTTCACTCCAAGGAAAGCCCTTCCTATCAGAGGAGACAACCTTGATTATGGTTCTCCAATGGAAGATGGCGGATGCGCAGAATCGCACTTTCCCTCTGCGCTTTCCCATCAGGAGAGACGTCAAGTGAGCCCTTGCAGCCGTGGGCTAGAAGACGTCCCCTGTGGAAGGAGAAAGTATCTCAAGAAAGCAAGGCTCCCTGAAAGCGACGTGTCAGCGGCACAGGCCGCGCAGGGCCACTTCAGAAATAACACCACATGTCTGGATGAACAAACTATGTCAGTGGAAAACAGATATTTGTCCCCTACAAGTCTGATGTGCCCTACCGCTGAGCAATTTCCATATGAGAATAGCCAGAGTGGAAACCCTCAGCTGGTGCCCTGTGAACTGTGTCACGGGAAGTTTGCTGTAGAGAGGCTGGAGAAACACAGCAAGATCTGCAAGAAGCTTCAGAATTCAAAGAGGAAGGTTTTTGACTCTTTCAAGCACAGGGCCAAGGGAACAGAACTGGAGACATACATCGATAAGAAGAAGGTTAAACTGCCAATCGTGGTAAGGGCTATCCTTAAACTCTTTCCAAGCTTCCCTTTTTTTCTCCTAGAGTCAGACTCAGCTTATAAATCAATGTAAACAATAAATAAGTGTTTTATGAAGTACTCTTCTGAAAAACTGCCGCAAAGGCACATTTGCCAGACAGAATAAATGTGTCTTAGTGACTTCTGAATTCTGTTGTAAAAATCTACATATCAAGCAAATAGCACTCACAGGAAACAAAACCATAACTACGTAAATTGTACTCTCTACCCAATGACCTGAAAGGTAGCCCCAGAAAGCTACGTTATTACTGTATTGATATTTTCTTGCCTTGTGAATGGTTTGTGACCAGACTGTGTACGCAGTGCTAGTCTGGACTTTTTCTGGAAGCTGTTTTATTGGTTTCATTTCCTGTTCCCAGCTGAGAAAGAACAACTGGAGGCAGAAGCACGAGGATTTCATTCGGAGCATCAAACAGGCCAGGGAGGTGCAGCAGGTGATCACGCAAGGAGGGAAAGTTGTGAACCTGCCCCAGCCCGCCGCGAATCCAAACCCCGACTACGTGCCCTGCCCTCACTGCGGCCGGCGCTTTGCCCCCAGGCCGGCACAGAGGCACTTCCCCAAGTGTCAGCACATCAGGAGCCGCCCTCCTCCTCCTCCTCGCAGATGAAAACTGATGTGAAGAAGAGCAAAAGAGTCATGATCTTGGCTCACGACTCACGTCCTGCTTTTTCTTTTTAGAAACACATTTAGCACAGTTCATCCGTATGATGATGAAAAAAAAATGTTACCTTATTTTAATTAAATGATTTTTTTTTGGTGGACTGGTGTTTGCGTAGCTGTGGTTATTTCAGTTTTTCTCTTATCATTCATACACCTTGACCTCCTAAAAATAATTTTTCAACCTGGAACGTACAATTAGCAGGCAATAGAACAGGTCACATTGGTCTTGGAACCATCAAAAAGCAGTATTCACACATTCTCGGCATCAATTTTCCTTAAAAACAACTGAAAAAGCAAGGTAAAGAGTGATTGATTTTTTTAATGAAAGTTATTTGATTTAATTTATTTAATTTTCATAATATTTGAAATATGTTGGGATTAATGTGACTCAATATTATCTGCAGCTCTTACACTCCAGGCACCTGATAAAGTGGAACGCAGTGTCTTTGCCTTACATGGCGCTCAGCTCTTCCTCAATCCCAGCAGAAGCACCAGCAGAAGCAGCAGCCTCCGGGTCCTGCCTCATGCACAGCTTAAAATGCAGCACCAAGTAATACAACAAACAACAGGGAAAACCATTCACGATCAGACACATCCGTTGATTGCTGGCTCTCAGTAAAGGGACATTGCATCATTACATCACAAAATAGACTACATTTCAAGGTTAAAGAATTACCATGTTCTGCGATTCAGAACGAGGCAGCAAAACTTCCTATAATCTGTTGTGGCCCTATGACATTGTAAAGGAACAGGCTTGTGAATACATCTCGTTTAATCCAATGGAAATATAACTCTCAACTTTTTTACGTTTTTGCCAATAAATAACACTACATTGTTAACTCTGCATAAAGAACCTTGGAATGGAACGTTTTTTGCAGTGAAATGTTTGCTGCATAACCTATACCCTTTCTCTCCTACATCACATTGCATTAGTCATTACAGTGATTAGTGAGCAGGAAGGGCTTCATCACATCGCAATTTGTGTGGAACTTGAATGCGAATTTGTTACAACATGGCGTAACTTACAGTCCTTTCACAAAATTCATGATTTTGTGCTCAATTTTGAGTTTGTAAAGTTTTTCTAAAATGTCAATGATTTTATTTTGTGACTGAAATTAAATAATTTTGTGTCTGCAAAATTGGGACTGTAGTTCCACCTTAACCTACTAGTACTGTATGTCTTTGGACTGTGGGAAGAAACTGGAGCACCTGGAAGAAATCCACACAAATGAAGGGAGAACATACAATTCCATCCAGACTGCACCCCAGGAATTGAACCCAGGACCCCAGCTCTGTGAACCACAGTGCCAGCTCATTGCTATAGTCACTATAATTAATGTCAAAACTCATTTGCAAATGAGCAGCCTGGGATCCAAAAGGATCAAGACAAGGATCCAAACAAAGCACTATCCCAAAGCTTGGCTTTGTACCGTATATAATACAGGGCTTGATGCAGAAGGCAGATAATCAAAGTCCATGCAATAATTGCTAAGGGAAAGTGACTTTGTGTTCTTGGAGGGAAGTCACTCAACATGGAGCTGTGTTAGTGAAATGATTGTTCTGATGTACGGCTGATGTCCAAACACTGAAAACATGATTGTGTATGCAATCGCACTCCTGAGCTCCATTGGGTATGGTTAAAATAACTTTTTATAGTTCATCACATTCAAAGTGTGTGTACTTGATGAAAGTGTAACACGCATTTGGAGGAGTTATTCAGGATTTTCTTTCATTCAACTATTTCAAGACCCATTATTTTCAGATGTTGTAGTATACGTGAATAATGAAAGGCCTTCATATTACACAATGTAGGAATGACTTCGCAGGTGTGAAGAATAAAAGATTAATTCAGCTCACTTTGGGGAGTTTCACAATGGCCCTCCTTATAGAAATGTGGGTTTGATTAAAGGAGTGAAGAAAAAGCACTGAATAATATTTGCTTCTGTAAACGTAATCATCTCAAAATATGGTTGAAGAAATTGAAGAAGGTTAAACATAATCCAAAACGTATAAGGTCAATTTAAGTACAACCAGAATTCTAGTGTTTATGCAATGCATCTGTGGGTTGATATGAAATATGGCCGTACTTAAACTAAACGAGGTTATCGAGAGCATATTCCGAATACGGCTTTGGCCAGTTGTACTGTGAACTGCGAGGACCGTATCTTATCCTGAACTGGCTGTGCGAATACCGTCCTCTGCTGGCAGAAGGAATAGATTACAACGGCACTGTATTGGCGATTAGTCCTATTGCTAGAATATTGAAACAACAAGGAGTCCGCGGAGTCAAGCAATGCTGAATAAACAAGTACCTGAAATTCAATAGGATTTTGTGTATTGATTACAAATAGGTGTGGAATTCTCATGTACAGTGGTATTCATGGATTCCTTACACAAGCAGCAGTTGTTATGATGCTTTCGTAATCTGAATATAAATCTGTTATCTACTTAAAACTGTAATTATTGAATAGATTAATGTCTTTGAAATGCTTCATTAACTGGGCAGTTTCCATGTTTGGAAATGTTTTTATTTTGATTGCTGAATGCTAGATACTGTATGTTTAATAGGCATGCTGTTAATATTTTCTACAAGAGCCAAATAAGACAGTTATGCTGTAGTAAGTTCTATATAAGTTATATAACATAAGTTATATTTTGTTCTGAGGTCAATTTGAATCTCATACTAAATAACTGGTGTCCTTTTATCTGAGAAACACTACCTGATTGATCACCTGATGCCTAGAAATTTGCATGCACAGTAGCCCAGCGTTTAGCATTGCTAGCTCACAGTGCTGAGGCCCTGGGTACACTTCTGGACCTGGGGTGCTATCTGTATGGAGCTTGTATGTTCTCCCCATGTTTGCATGAGTTTGCTTTGGGTGCTCCGGCTTCCTCCCACAGTTCAAAGAACTACTGGTAGGTTAATTGGCTTCTGGGATAATTAATAATAATAATAATAATTGCTTACACTTATATAGCGCTTTTCTGGACACTCCACTCAAAGCGCTTTACAGGTAATGGGGACTCCCCTCCACCACCACCAATGTGCAGCATCCACCTGGATGATGCGACGGCAGCCATAGTGCGCCAGAACGCTCACCACACATCAGCTATCAGTGGGGAGGAGAGCAGAGTAATGTAGCCAATTCATAGAGAGCCAATTCATAATTGGTGAGTGTCTGTGTCTTCCCTGCATTGGACTACCATCCAGTCCCAGGTATCTCCTGCTTATTACTTTCTGAGGCTCTGGCTCCCCCGTGCCCCGCGACCCCCTGACCCCCTGACCCTGAATTGGATGAAGCGGTTAGAAAATGGGTGGTTTCTGTTATGCTCTGGTCATGCTCTGCCATAGCAACAACTTGTAAAAAATGCAGATGCTAGGATTTAACTCAAAGAAGGAGCTCAGATCACTGTGTTGGCATCACTGTACAGGTGTCAGGTTTGTTTTAGAACATGTGCTAAAATCTTATTTACTAACTTCTAGACTTTTTACCCCCCATATCAGTCTGCAGGTGCACAGTGGTCTGTGGACACCCTCCTTGCTCTGTCGTAAAAGAGGAAATAAAAAGCAACTGGTTTTGACTTTAATGCACTGAGACTGTGGAACTCACAGAACTCTCTTGTCAGAAAGGCAGCTTCTAACAGCTTTTAAGTGAAGACTAAGAACACTTTTCTATTTTATTAAAATAGATTATATATGTTTTGTTTAAATATATGTTATAAATGTTAAAACGACAGCTCGTATAAGCTTGTATTTTTACCTTTCGATCATTTTTAGAATTGCTTTGAGTTGCTTTTACCATGATAAACAGTACAAAATATGAGGTGTTGAACTTGTCTAAAGTTTTAAAGCGCTTTATGACGTAAAGTGTGATGACAGTCCTTGGCGGTCTATGTAACAATTCTTCTTGAAGTAGGTCATCGGGCCAACAGTATACAAACATTACAGCTCAAGTGCTTTTGTATCTGAACGCTTTTAGGTAAGTTATTTAGCAGCTGCGGTATTAATAATGATTTTAATGGCAAATTCAATTGCAGGTAAAATAAAAATGGCGGATAACTTTCTTTCTAGCTTCGTGAAGCGGTCGCGCTATATTATACATATATACCATAATAAGAAACATAATATGTACAGTAGAATTTTTCACTTTAAGCTGGCATTATCCAGAACCGGGTCAGGGCCCGGACCCGGACCGTGCAGTGTGGTCCGCCGGCCTTCTAAAGATGTTTAGGAGATCGGGGCGCCCTTGGATTTGATTAGAAACTTGCATAATTTCTTAACTTGACCCCATTATCTTAAAAAAAACGGCCAGGCCAAGACCAAAGCATGAAGGCTGCGTGGATCGGGGGACTCTCATTTTTGGTCACAGCGTACAGTAGTAGATCAGTAACCTCTGTTTATCGTGATAACCTTTAATTATTTTCCACTACCTTTTTAAATGATAAAACACATTGTCTCGCCAGTTTTGCTAAAGATACTGTTTTAGTGTTTACGCATAAATTTGTAAGCCGTAGGTTTAAATCTCGTGGTCTTATTTTCTGCATTTACATCGTAAGGGAAGGCGCTCGTTTGCGATTTACGCGCTGAATATTGTAAGCAGAGGAGCCTTAAGGCACAGCCTCGCCTTAACACCATCGTTTGCATTGTCATTGTCATCCAGAAAAGCAGTCGTAAGAAAATGAATCTGTGGCGGCTCCGAACATTAAAAAAACTATATCTAGACTGCAAATACATCCCAATCTTACTATCAACACGTTTTAAGACCCCTCTCCTTTCCACCGGTATACAAGCTAAGAGAGAAATATTGGAAATCCCATCTGAAGTAGCCCTCGTCTCACCTTCGGAGCTGTGAGCGATGGGGATCATAATTAAAAGGGGTACAGTTACTTTGAAAATGTGTATGTGATACTTAAATTTAAATAAAATAAAAAGATAAATTATATAACACAGACTGCTATCTATGTCCATGTGTTTAAGACGTATGAATCGGTTTTAAAACAGGCACACCCCTTCTCACAAATCCGACTGGAGTCTCAGTCCGTCGTCGCGATGAAATAGGAACTCAGATGTAGGCTAAGTGATTGCAATTTACTTATTTAAAAGAACCACTTCAAATCAAAAGGGAGACATTTTGTAATGGTAGTTATCGTATTATAGTATACGATAACTGTATACGTAGTATACGTAATTGTAGATATACAGTACATAAAGGGTATGAATAGGTGTGAGCTTTTACTGTATATTTAATATTTTATCTGACCCACTTGTAGAAACCGCCTACTCAGATTTATTTAAGTGGTCTGCCACCATAAAGACAGAAAAATATAATGACACCCTGTTACATTAACTGTAAAATAAACGCCGTAACTGCGGCCATTTGAAAATTTGGATAAAGATTATACAAACATCCTAAGGAGCTCTATGACATATGAGCGTCGTAATAATGGTTGGTGACCTGACGTAACAGTGCTCCCTGAATTACGTGATCTGTATATACCCAAATACAGATATATCACATAGGGAGATGCAGTCAAACATTGCATTGCTATCGTCGTGGTGAACTATTTCTCCGCTGTTTAAAGCTTGTTTGGTAAGTGTCATCAAATATGCTTGTCAATTTGTAGCGAAATCGATATACTGTATCATAATCCTTCAGCTATCTATAATGTAGTGAAACGGCTAATTAATATTGATAAATTCCCTTATTCACAGTGACTTTTGCTCAAACCCCTGTTGCATAATGGGTTAATTTTATATAAAAAAACATTTATATCATAGATATAATACAAGCTTTGAAATGAAATAGCACATTTCCAGGTTTCAGTTAAACATTTTTAAAAAAGCTCATGACTTTAAGCATTCTGAACATTGAGAATGTTATTTGGGAAACAAATGTTTATTATAATGTTTATGTTTAGGATCTGTCTCCTACTGAGTCAGCATGCAGCATTCAACACCATTAGGTTTAATATTAAAAAGTTGTGTATTTCCTGAATTGTTTTTTTTTATTCTTTTCTATTAGACCATACTAGACTGTGCAGGATATCATTTATTTGCCATTTTTGCCTTTTCCAGATACCTGGGAAACAAAGCTCATATCTCATTTGCCAATGGAGCCCAGTCCTAAGCCTGGTGCTCTGTCCCCCTCCCCGAAGGACACAGACTCGAATCGACCCGCGACCTTAAGGCAACAGGATCTGATCTCCACGTACTGCCCGCCTCCCAAGATACAGCTTCTGAAGGACACCTTCCAAGAGAAACTGATGCAGGAAAAGGAGAAAAAAATGATCGCCATGTACAATCGGCGGCAGGAGGCAGCTCTACAGAAGATGAGAAAATGTTTCCAATATGTCAAATACGCTGCGGAGAAGAAGATGGGGAACAGCTATCGCTTCCAAGCCCAACAGGGCCCCGAGAAGAACATTGTGGGGTATGCTCGGTCTTACCCCCTGAAGCCTATGGGTAACAGGAAAGTCTCCGGCCCTGGTGAGGTTCGGGCTGTGGACCGCCCGGACGCACAGAGTGATTCCTTGTTTGCCCCCACCCCGCCTCAGGATGGTCATGAAAGGCCCTGCGAGAGGCCGGGCAGGAGGGGCTCAAGAGTACGCAAACCTAAGGACAGGACTGTCCTCCCCATGGTGGCGACCCCTCCAGGGCAATGCCCTTCTCATGCCAATGGGAAGGAGCACTTTCAGTTGCAAGAGGAGCTACGAAAAGTGGCCGAGGCAGAGGCCGCGCTGAAGGAGGAGCATCGCCGGAGGGAGGCCAGCCTGCAGGATGAGATGCGCCGGAAGGAGGCCATGATGAAGGACGAGATTCGCCAGAAGGAGGCCATGATGCAGGGGAAGCTCTTCAGAGCTCAGGAGGAGCTGAGGATGGTTCCGAGAGAGATGGAAGACTCCAGAGAGGTGGCCGGAAGGGAAAATAGAGGCGAGGCAGAGCGAGCTTTGCCCCAGAGGACCATGGGCCAACCACCGCTCTAAGGCCGTGCCTCTTCTGACCTGCAGAATGGAGAAGCAAAAAGCCTTCACTCCAAGGAAAGCCCTTCCTATCAGAGGAGACAACCTTGATTATGGTTCTCCAATGGAAGATGGCGGATGCGCAGAATCGCACTTTCCCTCTGCGCTTTCCCATCAGGAGAGACGTCAAGTGAGCCCTTGCAGCCGTGGGCTAGAAGACGTCCCCTGTGGAAGGAGAAAGTATCTCAAGAAAGCAAGGCTCCCTGAAAGCGACGTGTCAGCGGCACAGGCCGCGCAGGGCCACTTCAGAAATAACACCACATGTCTGGATGAACAAACTCTGTCAGTGGAAAACAGATATTTGTCCCCTACAAGTCTGATGTGCCCTACCGCTGAGCAATTTCCATATGAGAATAGCCAGAGTGGAAACCCTCAGCTGGTGCCCTGTGAACTGTGTCACGGGAAGTTTGCTGTAGAGAGGCTGGAGAAACACAGCAAGATCTGCAAGAAGCTTCAGAATTCAAAGAGGAAGGTTTTTGACTCTTTCAAGCACAGGGCCAAGGGAACAGAACTGGAGACATACATCCATAAGAAGAAGGTTAAACCGCCAATCGTGGTAAGGGCTATCCTTAAACTCTTTCCAAGCTTCCCTTTTTTTCTCCTAGAGTCAGACTCAGCTTATAAATCAATGTAAACAATAAATAAGTGTTTTATGAAGTACTCTTCTGAAAAACTGCCGCAAAGGCACATTTGCCAGACAGAATAAATGTGTCTTAGTGACTTCTGAATTCTGTTGTAAAAATCTACATATCAAGCAAATAGCACTCACAGGAAACAAAACCATAACTACGTAAATTGTACTCTCTACCCAATGACCTGAAAGGTAGCCCCAGAAAGCTACCACCAAAAAATTGGTGAGTGTCTGTGTCTTCCCTGCATTGGACTACCATCCAGTCCCAGGTATCTCCTGCTTATTACTTTCTGAGGCTCTGGCTCCCCCGTGACCCCCCGACCCCCTGACCCCCTGACCCTGAATTGGATGAAGCGGTTAGAAAATGGGTGGTTTCTGTTATGCTCTGGTCATGCTCTGCCATAGCAACAACTTGTAAAAAATGCAGATGCTAGGATTTAACTCAAAGAAGGAGCTCAGAGCACTGTGTTGGCATCACTGTACAGGTGTCCGGTTTGTTTTAGAACATGTGCTAAAATCTTATTTACTAACTTCTAGACTTTTTACCCCCCATATCAGTCTGCAGGTGCACAGTGGTCTGTGGACACCCTCCTTGCTCTGTCGTAAAAGAGGAAATAAAAAGCAACTGGTTTTGACTTTAATGCACTGAGACTGTGGAACTCACAGAACTCTCTTGTCAGAAAGGCAGCTTCTAACAGCTTTTAAGTGAAGACTAAGAACACTTTTCTATTTTATTAAAATAGATTATATATGTTTTGTTTAAATATATGTTATAAATGTTAAAACGACAGCTCGTATAAGCTTGTATTTTTACCTTTCGATCATTTTTATAATTGCTTTGAGTTGCTTTTACCATGATAAACAGTACAAAATATGAGGTGTTGAACTTGTCTAAAGTTTTAAAGCGCTTTATGACGTAAAGTGTGATGACAGTCCTTGGCGGTCTATGTAACAATTCTTCTTGAAGTAGGTCATCGGGCCAACAGTATACAAACATTACAGCTCAAGTGCTTTTGTATCTGAACGCTTTTAGGTAAGTTATTTAGCAGCTGCGGTATTAATAATGATTTTAATGGCAAATTCAATTGCAGGTAAAATAAAAATGGCGGATAACTTTCTTTCTAGCTTCGTGAAGCGGTCGCGCTATATTATACATATATACCATAATAAGAAACATAATATGTACAGTAGAATTTTTCACTTTAAGCTGGCATTATCCAGAACTGGGTCAGGGCCCGGACCCGGACTGTGCAGTGTAGTCCGTTGGCCTTCTAAAGATGTTTAGGAGATCGGGGCGCCCTTGGATTTGATTAGAAACTTGCATAATTTCTTAACTTGACCCCATTATCTTAAAAAAAACGGCCAGGCCAAGACCAAAGCATGAAGGCTGCGAGGATCGGGAGCTCTATGACATATGACCGCCATTTTCATTTTTGGTCACAGCGTACAGTAGTAGATCAGTAACCTCTGTTTATCGTGATAACCTTTAATTATTTTCCACTACCTTTTTAAATGATAAAACACATTGTCTCGCCAGTTTTGCTAAATATACTGTTTTAGTGTTTACGCATAAATTTGTAAGCCGTAGGTTTAAATCTCGTGGTCTTATTTTCTGCATTTTCATCGTAAGGGAAGGCGCTCGTTTGCGATTTACGCGCTGAATATTGTAAGCAGAGGAGCCTTAAGGCACAGCCTCGCCTTAACACCATCGTTTGCATTGTCATTGTCATCCAGAAAAGCAGTCGTTAGAAAATGAATCTGTGGCGGCTCCGAACATTAAAAAAACTATATCTAGACTGCAAATACATCCCAATCTTACTATCAACACGTTTTAAGACCCCTCTCCTTTCCACCGGTATACAAGCTAAGAGAGAAATATTGGAAATCCCATCTGAAGTAGCCCTCGTCTCACCTTCGGAGCTGTGAGCGATGGGGATCATAATTAAAAGGGGTACAGTTACTTTGAAAATGTGTATGTGATACTTACATTTAAATAAAATAAAAAGATAAATTATATAACACAGACTGCTATCTATGTCCATGTGTTTAAGACGTATGAATCGGTTTTAAAACAGGCACACCCCTTCTCACAAATCCGACTGGAGTCTCAGTCCGTCGTCGCGATGAATTAGGAGCTCAGATGTAGGCTAAGTGATTGCAATTTACTTATTTAAAAGAACCACTTCAAATCAAAAGGGAGACATTTTGTAATGGTAGTTATCGTATTATAGTATACGATAACTGTATACGTAGTATACGTAATTGTAGATATACAGTACATAAAGGGTATGAATAGGTGTGAGCTTTTACTGTATATTTAATATTTTATCTGACCCACTTGTAGAAACCGCCTACTCAGATTTATTTAAGTGGTCTGCCACCATAAAGACAGAAAAATATAATGACACCCTGTTACATTAACTGTAAAATAAACGCCGTAACTGCGGCCATATGAAAATTTGGATAAAGATTATACAAACATCCTAAGGAGCTCTATGACATATGAGCGTCGTAATAATGGTTGGTGACCTGACGTAACAGTGCTCCCTGAATTACGTGATCTGTATATACCCAAATACAGATATATCACATAGGGAGATGCAGTCAAACATTGCATTGCTATCGTCGTGGTGAACTATTTCTCCGCTGTTTAAAACTTGTTTGGTAAGTGTCATCAAATATGCTTGTCAATTTGTAGCAAAATCGATATACTGTATCATAATCCTTCAGCTATCTATAATGTAGTGAAACGGCTAATTAATATTGATAAATTCCCTTATTCACAGTGACTTTTGCTCAAACCCCTGTTGCATAATGGGTTAATTTTATATAAAAAAACATTTATATCATAGATATAATACAAGCTTTGAAATGAAATAGCACATTTCCAGGTTTCAGTTAAACATTTTTAAAAAAGCTCATGACTTTAAGCATTCTGAACATTGAGAATGTTATTTGGGAAACAAATGTTTATTATAATGTTTATGTTTAGGATCTGTCTCCTACTGAGTCAGCATGCAGCATTCAACACCATTAGGTTTAATATTAAAAAGTTGTGTATTTCCTGAATTGTTTTTTTTTTATTCTTTTCTATTAGACCATACTAGACTGTGCAGGATATCATTTATTTGCCATTTTTGCCTTTTCCAGATACCTGGGAAACAAAGCTCATATCTCATTTGCCAATGGAGCCCAGTCCTAAGCCTGGTGCTCTGTCCCCCTCCCCGAAGGACACAGACTCGAATCGACCCGCGCCCTTAAGGCAACAGGATCTGATCTCCACGTACTGCCCGCCTCCCAAGATACAGCTTCTGAAGGACACCTTCCAAGAGAAACTGATGCAGGAAAAGGAGAAAAAAATGATCGCCATGTGCAATCGGCGGCAGGAGGCAGCTCTACAGAAGATGAGAAAATGTTTCCAATATGTCAAATACGCTGCGGAGAAGAAGATGGGGAACAGCTATCGCTTCCAAGCCCAACAGGGCCCCGAGAAGAACATTGTGGGGTATGCTCGGTCTTACCCCCTGAAGCCTATGGGTAACAGGAAAGTCTCCGGCCCTGGTGAGGTTCGGGCTGTGGACCGCCCGGACGCACAGAGTGATTCCTTGTTTGCCCCCACCCCGCCTCAGGATGGTCATGAGAGGCCCTGCGAGAGGCCGGGCAGGAGGGGCTCAAGAGTACGCAAACCTAAGGACAGGACTGTCCTCCCCATGGTGGCGACCCCTCCAGGGCAATGCCCTTCTCATGCCAATGGGAAGGAGCACTTTCAGTTGCAAGAGGAGCTACGAAAAGTGGCCGAGGCAGAGGCCGCGCTGAAGGAGGAGCATCGCCGGAGGGAGGCCAGCCTGCAGGATGAGATGCGCCGGAAGGAGGCCATGATGAAGGACGAGATTCGCCAGAAGGAGGCCATGATGCAGGCGAAGCTCTTCAGAGCTCAGGAGGAGCTGAGGATGGTTCCGAGAGAGATGGAAGACTCCAGAGAGGTGGCCGGAAGGGAAAATAGAGGCGAGGCAGAGCGAGCTTTGCCCCAGAGGACCATGGGCCAACCACCGCTCTAAGGCCGTGCCTCTTCTGACCTGCAGAATGGAGAAGCAAAAAGCCTTCACTCCAAGGAAAGCCCTTCCTATCAGAGGAGACAACCTTGATTATGGTTCTCCAATGGAAGATGGCGGATGCGCAGAATCGCACTTTCCCTCTGCGCTTTCCCATCAGGAGAGACGTCAAGTGAGCCCTTGCAGCCGTGGGCTAGAAGACGTCCCCTGTGGAAGGAGAAAGTATCTCAAGAAAGCAAGGCTCCCTGAAAGCGACGTGTCAGCGGCACAGGCCGCGCAGGGCCACTTCAGAAATAAGACCACATGTCTGGATGAACAAACTCTGTCAGTGGAAAACAGATATTTGTCCCCTACAAGTCTGATGTGCCCTACCGCTGAGCAATTTCCATATGAGAATAGCCAGAGTGGAAACCCTCAGCTGGTGCCCTGTGAACTGTGTCACGGGAAGTTTGCTGTAGAGAGGCTGGAGAAACACAGCAAGATCTGCAAGAAGCTTCAGAATTCAAAGAGGAAGGTTTTTGACTCTTTCAAGCACAGGGCCAAGGGAACAGAACTGGAGACATACATCCATAAGAAGAAGGTTAAACCGCCAATCGTGGTAAGGGCTATCCTTAAACTCTTTCCAAGCTTCCCTTTTTTTCTCCTAGAGTCAGACTCAGCTTATAAATCAATGTAAACAATAAATAAGTGTTTTATGAAGTACTCTTCTGAAAAACTGCCGCAAAGGCACATTTGCCAGACAGAATAAATGTGTCTTAGTGACTTCTGAATTCTGTTGTAAAAATCTACATATCAAGCAAATAGCACTCACAGGAAACAAAACCATAACTACGTAAATTGTACTCTCTACCCAATGACCTGAAAGGTAGCCCCAGAAAGCTACGTTATTACTGTATTGATATTTTCTTGCCTTGTGAATGGTTTGCGACCAGACTGTGTACGCAGTGCTAGTCTGGACTTTTTCTGGAAGCTGTTTTATTGGTTTCATTTCCTGTTCCCAGCTGAGAAAGAACAACTGGAGGCAGAAGCACGAGGATTTCATTCGGAGCATCAAACAGGCCAGGGAGGTGCAGCAGGTGACTACGCAAGGAGGGAAAGTTGTGAACCTGCCCCAGCCCCCCGCGAATCCAAACCCCGACTACGTGCCCTGCCCTCACTGCGGCCGGCGCTTTGCCCCCAGGCCGGCACAGAGGCACTTCCCCAAGTGTCAGCACATCAGGAGCCGCCCTCCTCCTCCTCCTCGCAGATGAAAACTGATGTGAAGAAGAGCAAAAGAGTCATGATCTTGGCTCACGACTCACGTCCTGCTTTTTCTTTTTAGAAACACATTTAGCACAGTTCATCCGTATGATGATGAAAAAAAAATGTTACCTTATTTTAATTAAATGATTTTTTTTTGGTGGACTGGTGTTTGCGTAGCTGTGGTTATTTCAGTTTTTCTCTTATCATTCATACACCTTGACCTCCTAAAAATAATTTTTCAACCTGGAACGTACAATTAGCAGGCAATAGAACAGGTCACATTGGTCTTGGAACCATCAAAAAGCAGTATTCACACATTCTCGGCATCAATTTTCCTTAAAAACAACTGAAAAAGCAAGGTAAAGAGTGATTGATTTTTTTAATGAAAGTTATTTGATTTAATTTATTTAATTTTCATAATATTTGAAATATGTTGGGATTAATGTGACTCAATATTATCTGCAGCTCTTACACTCCAGGCACCTGATAAAGTGGAACGCAGTGTCTTTGCCTTACATGGCGCTCAGCTCTTCCTCAATCCCAGCAGAAGCACCAGCAGAAGCAGCAGCCTCCGGGTCCTGCCTCATGCACAGCTTAAAATGCAACACCAAGTAATACAACAAACAACAGGGAAAACCATTCACGATCAGACACATCCGTTGATTGCTGGCTCTCAGTAAAGGGACATTGCATCATTACATCACAAAATAGACTACATTTCAAGGTTAAAGAATTACCATGTTCTGCGATTCAGAACGAGGCAGCAAAACTTCCTATAATCTGTTGTGGCTCTGTGACATTGTAAAGGAGCAGGCTTGTGAATACATCTCGTTTAATCCAATGGAAATATAACTCTCAACTTTTTTACGTTTTTGCCAATAAATAATACTACATTGTTAACTCTGCATAAAGAACCTTGGAATGGAACGTTTTTTGCAGTGAAATGTTTGCTGCATAACCTATACCCTTTCTCTCCTACATCACATTGCATTAGTCATTACAGTGATTAGTGAGCAGGAAGGGCTGCATCACATCGCAATTTGTGTGGAACTTGAATGCGAATTTGTTACAACATGGCGTAACTTACAGTCCTTTCACAAAATTCATGATTTTGTGCTCAATTTTGAGTTTGTAAAGTTTTTCTATAATGTCAATGATTTTATTTTGTGACTGAAATTAAATAATTTTGTGTCTGCAAAATTGGGACTGTAGTTCCAACTTAACCTACTAGTACTGTATGTCTTTGGACTGTGGGAAGAAACTGGAGCACCTGGAAGAAATCCACACAAATGAAGGGAGAACATACAATTCCATCCAGACTGCACCCCAGGAATTGAACCCAGGACCCCAGCTCTGTGAACCACAGTGCCAGCTCATTGCTATAGTCACTATA